>NC_080539.1:676000-1014000 GCF_028640845.1 Ahaetulla prasina
CTAAGTTGGCAAATGAGGAATACAAGCAGATGACAAGGAACATCAGCTGCCAGGTCAGGGGGACGTGCAGAGCTAGAGCTACTTAATTATTAAATTTTTATCTCTCCTTCATTATTTTATAAGTAACTCAAGGCGGCAAACCCAAAGGTGCTTTTCAAAAGGCAACTGGGTTTTTTTCCCTTCAAAATGTTTAGCTTCATATCCAAGAAGTTGCTTCTGTTCAAAGGAAAAAACCCAAGAAAATAAATATCTATGGAGATTCTCTGTCATCCAGTCCTGGTTGCCCCAAAAGTGGTTTTTCAGGAGGCAACTGGACTTTCTGATTTTTCTTTCAAGGCGTTTTGCTTCTCATCCAAGAAGCTTCTTCAGCTCTGACTGAATGGTGGGACTGAATGGAAGCTCAGGGGTATCTTCAGCCAACACAACATACACACACACGTCAAACCCAAGAACACATTATGGCAGAAGTTTGTCCACCCCAAGGTTAAAACACCCAGATACAAACTGAGCAACGTGGTATATGCAGTACAATGCAGTGAGCCGTGTGCAGATCTGTGCATTGGGGAAAGCAAAACAACCACTTCATAAACGCATGGCACAAGATAGGAGAACAAACCTGTCAGGAATAGATTCAGCACTTCCATCTGCAGTCTGCTCTTTTGAAAGACAACAAAGTCCATATTTTGGACAGAGAGGACGGCTGGCTTGAAAGATGGCTCCAAGACGTCATCTGTGTCCAAATTGAACAGCCCTCTCTCAACGGAGTGGGAGAGAGGGATACGACCTCATCTATCTCCAATCTACAACAAGTCCTTTCAACAGTTCCAAGAAGGCTCCACACCCACCACAGATAAACCTCCAGGTGACCTCAACGATCCGCTAAAAGAATGCAAACGTCCAGCTCTCTGCAGGGAGCCTAAATCCTTTCCTTTCCCCACCATCCAATCAGAGCTGAGGAAGCTTCTTGGATGAGAAGTGAAACGTCTTCAAAGGAAAACCAGAAAGTCCAATTGCCTCTTGAAAAAGCAGGTTTGGGACTGCCAGTGTTATTTCCCTGAGTTCTTTGCAGACCCTGTGTGGTCATCTGTGTTCGAGCAACTCATGACAGTGATAGAAGAGAATATTTGTAGGTCAGCGAGGGAAATGTGGAGTCCTTGGTGTTATCGGAGCTGGGTGGCTTTCTTGCAGACGTTTCATGACCCAGCTAGGTAACATCAGTGCGTGCAGCGACCCATGAACTCATGGCAGCCCCTCATCAAGGGCTGCAGAATGAAGGAGGGGCATCTAGCCTATCTAGCCAGGAGGAGGGGGAGGGGGAGGAGGAAAACGCCCACAGGGGCCATAATCAAACATTGCAGCCAAGACTTTACCTTCCAAGTCAGTCTCCTGAGACATAGGAAGGAAGGTCCCCGGGAGGCCCTTTTCTGTTCAGCATGGACTGGCCTTGGCCATCTGGGTCTGCTAGAGGGGCTCCAATGGTTAGAGAAGGGCTGGAGCCAGTGGCAGAGCCTCAGCTTTGCATGCAGGAAGGCCCCTTCAGTCCCTGGGGTTTCCCTGTGCTGATGCTCCAGAGAGGGGCTTCCGCTCTGCACCGACCACCAAATGTGCCTGGAGCAGCAGATCCCTAGAGCTGACCCTGCCTGTGAGGGCCAGGGCATCTGGGGAGCCTGGGCGCTGCGTAGGCCAGCAGCAGTGGTGCGTTTCAAATTTTTTTACTACCGGTTCTGTGGGTGTGGCTTGGTAGGTGTGGCATCAGGGGAAGGTTACTGCAAAATCCCCATTTCCTTCCAATCAGCTGGGACTTTGGAGGCAGAGAATAGATGGGGGTGGAATTTTTACTACCGGTTCTCCAGAGCTGGTCAGAAGCTGCTGAAACCCACCTCTGGCCAGCGGCCTCCTTCAGGCTGAGCCCTGGGTTCTTGGCCAGCTGACAAGAGGGGAAGGGGAGCCCTGGGCTGAGAAGTGATGGGATCTTCTCTTCCTCCTCCAAGGAGCTGAACCAACCTGGCACCCTGGCTGATCTCGGGAGGCAAGGTGAGTCAGTGCTTTGAAGGCCAGCAGACTGTTAGGTGGGGCTGGGTTTGCCTCTCCCCAATGAGTGGGGGGGGGGCTCCTGCCTCCCCGGGGTGGATGGCATCCTTTGGGGAACTAAACCTGCCCTCTGGAACATCTCTCGCCTCAGCCCCCATGGAGTGGGGCTGGCCCCGACCCTCCTGATCTTCAGGAAGACCTGGCTCTGCCCCTTGGCCTGGGGCTCCGGGGGTGGGGGGGGATGTTGATAGATTAACAGTCCCACCTCGTCCTACTCCCTCCCTACCCATCTTTTAATCGGGGCTCAGTATTTGTGTCTTTCGGGTTTTGTATATTTTTTATCTTTTTAAGATTGTCAGCCGGGGCCCAGAGTTGCCCTTTGATAATACATTTTCCAAATAAATAAATAACCGTCCACAACATTTGGGAGCCCTTTGGGGACTTTTGGGGGAGGATCAAGACTCAGGGCGCAAATGGGGCCAAAAGGGGGTGGACAGTGTAGTGTGCTGCCCAATCCAGCGCTGGGCCTCCGTGGCTGTCCTGGGTGTTGTTGCTGAAGTGCAGGTCCCAGCATCCTTTGTGCAGGGCAGGGATGCTGGGAGTTGTAGTTCAGCATCCTCTGAAGGACCCCTACAGGTGCTTCGAACAAGGTAAGGCTCTTTCAGTTCCCTGACGGCCACCGGCACGCCTGCCAAGAGTGGAGCCATCCCAGGGGGAAGCCTGGCAACCCCTCTGGACGTCGTTTCTCCCCTCCGCTCTCCCAGTCAGGTCAGCCAAAGCGGTGACCGTCACCCTCATCAACTTCCTCGTCACGGTGGGAGCCACCTTCGCCTGCGCCTTCCTGGGCAGCCAGTACATCTTCACCGAGACGGCAGCGGTGAGTCACACCTGGCTGGCCGGAGGGTCCACCGGAGCCCCTTGGGGGGCAGGCAGCTTGGGATCCCCTCGGGACCGGCAGGAAGTTCATGCAGGGAGTTCACTCCACTCCCCTACCTCAACTTACGACCACAGTTGAGCCCAAGGTGTTACATAGCTAAGCAAGACAGTGGTCATGTGAGCTTTGCCCTATTTTGCAACTTTTCTTGCCACTGTTGTTAAGAGAATTCCTGCAGTTGTTAAGTGAGCCACACGGTTCTTAAATGAATCCAGCTTCCCCGTTGGCTTGGCTTGTCTGAAGGTCACAAAAGGGGATCATGTGATCCCAGGTCACTGCAGAGCTCATAAATATCGGCCAGTTGCCCCAGTATCTGAATTTTGACCTTGGAATGCCGCAACCGTTGTAAGTGTGAAGAACAGCCATGAGCCTCTTTTTTTTAGTGCTGTTGTAACTTCGAACAGTCAGTAAATGACCTGTTGTAAGTCAAGGACTCCCTATATTGGCTCAACATAGCCACGGTTTACTCCATTAACCTGGTTTCCTGGGCTCCCACATCAACTGGGGCAAGAGGCTGAGCTAAAAGGCGGGACTTGTGAGGGCAGCCAATGGGCCCTTTGCCACCAGCACGGATGGAGGGGGAGGGGCTCCTGGCAGGGGGTGCAAGAGGCAGAACTGACCCCCCCCATTCTTCCTTCCAGCGGGTGATCGCGGCTGTGATCGCGGCCTCCGTGGTGGGCCTGGCAGAGCTGTACGTGATGGTGCGGACCATGGAAGGGGAGCTGGGGCAGCTCTAGGCCAGGGCTGGGCTCCCAGAAGCCGCTTCCTTTGGCTCCTCCGGCGCTCCTCACCCCAGGGAGGTGGCGTCCAGACCCCCGACCTTCCACAGATCCCCGAGAGGCCGCTCAGGAGGAAGGAGCCCTCCGCCAAGCATGGACAGAGATGCCGCTCTGCCTTCCCCAGCCCTGCTTCTACGCCAGGCGGGCCCCTGTCCACCATCTGCACACAGGGGTCTCCCCTCCCCACAGCCGCCTAGGGCTTTCTCCTCGGGTGCTGGAGCTGGAAGAGGGGGTGGGGGGGCAGAAAAGCCATTTCCCAGCTTGGGGCTGCTGGTTCCATCGATTGTGAGCGGGAGGGAGTTCTCACAGAGCGGCCGTCCACGAGGGAGCCCCTGCTTGGCCTCTTTGGGGGACTTTTGGGGGGGCAAGGGCCTTGCCTGCTCAGCTGGGCAGGATATCCCCACAACTTTGTGCTCCGGCTACCAAATTCTGGTGCCGTGTGATGACACTGGATCTTTGTGGTGTGCAATAAAAAGTAACTCGCAAAACTGGTGTGTTGGACTCTGCAGGGAAGCTACTCTAAGGATCCTGTGTGCTAGAAGGGGCTGCCCCCACCCCCCCTTTTGTGTTCATTGGTGTTGGTGGATGAGGGCCGGGCTCCTTGATCCCTGCAACCCACCAGGGGGGCCCTGCTCCCCCTCTTTCCTGTACCTGCTCCAAGCTCCACCTGGGACGGTGCTTCTGTGCCCTCCTGGCTGGGGTGAAGGGGAGGCAGCACCTTCTCCCAGCTCTCCTCCCTGCCCACCTCTCTGCCAGTCATGCCACTGCCCTTCCCCCCCCCCCTTCTCAACCAGCCCCTCCAGCTGACTTGTTCTGCAGATGCGAAGCAGGCCTCCTGAAGTGGTGGGGGGGTGGTAACACTAATTAATTTAATTTTTATCTTGCCTTTATTACTTTGTAAGTAACTGAAGGCAGCTAACATCTCCTTCCTATCCCCCACCCGAAATTCTTTGTGGAGGGCTGAGCTGAGGGAAAAGGCCTGGTCTAAAGTCACCCAGCCGGCTTTCTCTCCCCACACACACACACGAACCCTGGAGGGTCTTCCGCGTTCTGCACAACCTTTGGGAACTCAAAAGGGGCAAGCGTGGCAGGCTACTCTCTTCATAGGGTCACCCTCTAAGTGCAGCAGCGGGCCTGCAGACACCCCCCCTTCAGAGGGCACCCCCTCCCCCTTGCACAAGGAGACAGGTGGACAGGCTGGGTGGGTGGGAGACTTTATTGGGCCAGTCAGCAGGTCCAGAAGGCTCCATGGCCAGGCTCAGAGCAGGTCCTCGGAGGGGCAGCCCAGCCAGTATTTGGCAATGGGGCGAGGATACCTGGGATGGACCCAGTCCACCCGCCGCGTGTGCAGGTTGACCCGGTAGTATTTGTCTGGAAGAGAAAGGTAGAGTGGTCAGCCTTGAGAGCCCCCTCCCCCCCTCCCCCACCCCTGTGTGGATACCCTTAGTTTAAATTTGTGGGAGGGGGATTATGGCAACTTTAAGACTTGTGAACTTCAGCTCCCAGAATTCCTCAGCCAATTTCCTCGAAACTGCTATGTGGTGCAGGAATTTTGGGAGTTGAAGTCCACAGATCCTGAAATTGCAATAGCTGCCCACCCTTTCCACGCAGAACATACAGGAAGCAATATGTGGGGGGGGGGAGTCACTTCTAGGCGCATGGACACCCTCCTTTTAAAGTCCTGCCAGCACACCTGTTGCAATGCAGGTGAGTAATGGGACTTGTAGTCCACCGCCTCTGCCATGGGGCAGCCGATCCTCCCAGGCTCTTGTGGCAATGAGTTCCATAAGTGAATCCAAGGAAGCTTTTAAGAAGGGGGGGCTCACCATCCACAAAGAAATAGGCGCTCTGGAAGGGCTGGCAGGGGGAGACCAGCCAGTCGCGGTCCGAGGACTCGGAGCTGATCCCGCCCAGAGACTCCCAGAAGGGCGACGAGTCCCAACGGCCCCAGCTCTGCCGGCGCTGGTACTTCTTGCGGTGGCGGCGGCGGGAGGTCCTGTGGCGGCTGGGCTTCCCGGAGGGGCTCTGCGCCACGTAGATCCTGCCCAGCATGGCAGCGTCCAGCCGGGAGGGCAGCCCTCGCCAGTCGCGGCTGATGGAGCGCGCTCGGCTGGCCTCACCTGCGGGCGGGCGAGGGGGATCGGTGAGCAGCGCCACCTGAGGATGGGGGGAAGCGCAGCGAAAGGGCCCAGCCCTCCCCTCCCCCCCCCGCTCACCTGGCCGGGAACCCCCGAAGAGCAGGCGGAAGATCTCCTCCCAGCTGTCGTGCTTCAGCACCGCGTAGTGGTCGAAGACCAGCGAGGGGCTCGTCTGCTCGCACTCGGCGCGGCTCGGCTGGTGGGCGAAGTCGTAGGACCAGTAGCGGCTCCCTGCCAAGAGAGCGCCGGCCGCCGTCAGCAAAGGGGGAGGAGAGGCCGGCTCCTGTCCACACACACACCCCGTCCCTTCGGAAGCAGGCAGAGGGCACTCCCCCGCCCCCCCCCCCGGCCTCGGGCACCTTTGAAGAAGTAGACGCGCTCGCTGCCCAGGTAGTTCTCGGCCGGCAGGGCGAGGGCGGCGTCCAGGTCGTCCGGAATGCCTTCGAAGCCCTCGGAGATGTTGCGGGGGTAGTCGGGCTCCAGCAGGCCCTCGTCGAACCGCCAGTAGAGGCTGCCCTGCAGGGCGGACGGCGGAAAGCGGTGGGGCAGGCTGCACCGAGGCGCCCCGGGGCCGCCACCGCCCCACCCGGCCCGGCCCGAGGGGGAGGGAGAGCCCCCTCAGGCTGGCCTTTTCCTCCCTCCCTTCCGCCTACCTGGAAGAGGTAGGTCTTGCCCTGGCAGTTGACGCGGGTGAAAGCGGCGTCGATGGGGCCGTCGATGCCCCACACGTCCCGGATCAGCTTGGGGTAGCCCGGCCGGGCGCTTTTCTCGTCCAGCTCGTACAGGTACTCGCCTGCGCCAGGTGGGCAGCGGGTGAGGAGGTGTTTGGGACCCACCCCAGTCCCTCCTTCCCCGGAGCCAGGCTAGCACGGATAAACAGCCGCGACCACCACCCCGGTTCTCCCGGAGCCTTCCTTCAGCGGCCCCACCCTGGTGCATCTCCTGACCTCCACAGCAGCACACACACCCACGCTGGAGACGAGTGTGGAGCAATGAAGGATAAGGCTTGGGTAGGGTAGGGGACCTTGGTGGGGGGCTTCCTCCCTTTGGCATGGGGATGGGACCAAGTGCTTTGGGAACCACTCTCCCTCCAGGGGCTGGGGGCAGAATCCTCCCTCCCAAACAGGGGCTGCCACTCCCCCTTCCAAGAGGCTCAGCCCCTCCAGGAGTCTAGAAGAGCAAAGGCCCGGCAGGGGGAGCCAGCCCAGGGGAGGGGAGCTTTGGTGCAGCCCCTCCAGCTGAGCTACCTCGGAAAGCGAAGATGGAGCCATTCTTCAGGCTGGTGAAAGCATCGAAGGGCTGCCCACTGCACAGGCTCTCCTCCTCTCCTGGCAGGGTCGGAGCCTCTGAGGGGTCCCAGGGGCCTCCCTCCGTAGGGCCCACGGGCCACTTCCCGTCTTCTGTCCAGGCATAGTCATCTGTCCAAGCCTGCTGGTCTGTGGTGGCCTCGTCCACAGGGATCTCGGTGACCTCTGGGGTGAAGAAGGTGGGCACCGGATCCGTGGCATTGGCCAAATCGTAGTAATCCTGGTAGTCGTCCTCTGGCTGGAGAAAGACGTCCCCACGGGTCACTGTAAGGGGGTGGGTGCCAGAAGCAAAGATTAGGGGGGCGGCACGGCAGCAGTCTTCCAGCACTTGAGGGGCTGCCACAAAGAAGAGGGGGTTGACTTATCCTCTAGGGCCCCAGAGGGCAGGACAAGAAATAACAGGGAGAAGATTGTCAAAGAGAAGAGCCAACCTAGGAAAATAAGGAGAAATTTCCTGACTGTGAGAACAATCTGTGGAATAGCTTCCCTCCAGAAGTTGTGGGTGTTTTTAAGAAGACGTTAGACAACCATTTCTCTGAAACGCCATAGGGTTTCCTATATGGGCAGGAGCTTGGACTAGAAGACCTCCAAGGTCCCTTCCACCCTAGGATTCCATGATTCTATGATCTTAACAAGGGGTCGGACTAGAAGACCTCCAAGGTCCCTTCCACCCTAGGATTCTATGGATTCTAGCAGCTGCAGAATCGCTGGTTGTCTCAGCACTGTTTCTGCCGCCAGGACAGGCTCTCCAAGCCCCTCTGAAGCTGCAGTGATCCTGAGCTGGGTGTCATTCTCAGGACCAAAAAGACACACCAGGTACCCAACAGCAACCAAGTGCTGCCCGTGATTGGCAGTTCATGTTATTTTAATCCACTTGGCTTTCATTTTGTTGCTGCCCAGGGTCTGTGGGCTTTCCATTTTCTCTTGAGCCCTTAGGCAATCAGGCTCTGCCTCCTCCTCCTCCTCCTCCTCCTCCTCCTCCTCCTCCTCCTCCTCCTCCTCCTCCTCCTCCTCCTCCTCCTCCTCCTCCTCCTCCTCCTCCCATGCTCAGAGTTAGTCTCGGCCTGACATGCTAGGACAGAACACCACTGTTCTGTTCAACAGAACACTCTGTTGTTGGGAGGGGGAAGAGGGCGGTCACTTTGTTCTCATCCAAATTCATCTAGACCAAGAGGTCTCCAACCTTGACAACTTTAAGACCTGTGGACCTTAACTCCCAGAATTCCCCAGCCAGCATCACTGGCTGGGGAATTCTGGGAGTTGGTCCATAGGTCTTAAAGTTGCCAGGGTTGGGGACCCCTTGGTCTAGGACAAAGGAGGGGGGTGAGCTAACGGGGGCACTGCAGGTCCAAACGGAAAGGCCAAGTGCTGCACGCAGGATGGCAGAGCTGGGATTGTGCCCAGATGGTAGCTGAGAAACTGGCCCCTCCTTTCCCCCGGCCCCAGCTGCATTTTGCTCCCTCCTAGTAGTGGCAGAGGCATTCAGCCGGGAAGGGGCCTTGTTTGGGGAAGAAATGGGGTCGGACCAAGAGAAGGAAGGGGCCCTGGCACGGCTCGGATGGCAACCAAGGAAAGGGCTTGAAGCAGCCCACTCCCAGCCCCTTAGGATGGATTCCAGCCCTTCCCCACTTCCTCTGCCAGGGAGCCTAATCTCTCTCTGCCAACCCCAGCTGGCAATCTGTGCCCCCTGCTCCTACCTTTGGCTTTGCAGATCCTGGCATAGTCGCTGCAGCAGCTCTGGTAATACAAGCACAGGTCATCACACTGGCACTTCTTCTGGCTGTCAAAGCCCTTGTCACAGCGGCCCTCGCAGGACTCTGGAAGGCAGAGGGGACAGGCAGCCAGGGAAGCTGGTCAGTCGGGTCTTTAAGAATGCCTTGGGCGTTTTGTGGGGAAAGGGTATAAGGTAAAGGATTCCCTGTGGATTTTACGTGGCTTGTCATTACTAACTACAACTCCGTTTCAAGGCCATTAAACCAGCACTGTCCAAAGACATTTCCTCAGTCATGTAGCCAGCATGATGTCACGGAGCGCTGTTACCTTCCCACCAAAGTTTTACGTATTTATCTACTCACATTTGCATGCTTTCAAGCTGCTAGGTTGGCAGGAGCTGAGGCGAGGACGGGAGCTCACCCATCACATGGCACTCAGGTCTCGAACCTAGGCTGCCGGCTTTGCACCCAACGATCTCAACGAACCACAGAGCTACCGCGCCATCCCTATTTTGTGGGAAGGGTCTCCAAATCTTGGAAGCCCCCTGAACCTGCCTCTTCTCTCTTGGGGATGGACACATCTGCCAGGAAGCCACCAGCACAAGTTTCTCGGCAGAATGTAGGGGTTCCACTGAAGCTCCCTTGATGCTAATCTGGTGACCCAGGGGGCTGCCCTGAGACTCCTCTGGTGGGAGACTTCCGGTTGGGAGTTGGTGGGCCACCAAGAGAAGAGACTGCTGAACAAGAAGGGACAGTGGTCTAATCCAGTAGGACTCTGCCTATGTTCTGACCCAGTTGCAGTGGGAGAGGTCCCCTCTGGACATGGACATCACATTCCCTCCCCCCGATCTGCTCCCCTTCTAACCCCAACCTTAACCCTTGGGGTCCAACAGTGCTGCCTCTGATGTTTGGCCATTGTGGGGCAGATGGTGTCCCCCAGGAATTCATCAGGCCCTTAAAATTTCCTAACAGAGCAATTAACCAGTGGACTGACCTGCCTCCAGGAGTTGTGCCTGCTGCATCACTGGGGGTCTTCCAGAAGAGACTGGACAGCCATTTGTCCAGAATGGGATAAGATAAGGATGTCCATCCAACCATGGGAATTTTAAGAGTTGTGGACTTCAACTTCTGGGAGTTGAAGTCCACAAATCTTAAAGTTTCAAGGTTGACCACCCCAGGTGTAAGATCTGCTGAAGCAGGGGGTTGGACTAGAAGACCTCTAAGGTCCCTTCCAATTCTTTTATTCAGTTCTCTTTCTGATCACATGTATCCATCCCATCAAGCCCAAAAACAAAGTCTGGAGGAGTATAGGATCTCCAGCCACAGGCAGAGGGTTGGACTAGAAGACCTCCAAGGTCCCTTCCTAACCCCCTGGTTCTATGATCCAAAATGTGGGGCAGCTTTTCTTCTCCAGGTGGGTCATGCACGGAAGGGGCCGCACCTTCTCGTCCTCCTGAATTCCATGGAGGCTCCCAGGTGCCCAGACGGGGCAAGGGTGGATGGACTGGGGAGGGGGCGACTTGGAACTCACCTTCAGCTGCAAAAGACCCGCAGAGGCAGCCCAGCAGGAGCGCCAGATGCAGGAGGTCCATGGTGGCCAGTAGCCGGGCCCTCGGCTTCTGGCTGGGCAGCCCAGCCTCCCCCACACTAAAGCTTTGTTTGTTCAGCTCAGCCCCTCCTCGTTTGGAGGGAGCAAACACAGTTAGTGAGGTCATTGGCAGAGGGTCTTTGGCTCACTGCCCTCCCCTCCTCCACTTCCTCTTGGCACCTCTACTCTGCTTTTGAAGGCTTTGAAAGGATCAAGAGTTGGCCAGGAATGTGGGGGGCTGCAGGACCGATTTTCAGCAGGCATTAGAAGATTGTGGTCTGCCATTGCACCCCCACCTCTGAGCCTGGGAAATGGAGGCCTCCTTTCTTGGCACAGAGAGCCAGCAGGCAGCATCGCCAGGCAACACGCCTGGCAGGGAGAGGCACAGCACATCCCCAGCTTTTGTCTCGGGGATGTGGGGGAAGTGAGCCCTGCCTGCCCAATGGCACAAACAAGGGACAGTGGGTGGCCTGGGCGGGACCCTGAGAGAAGAACAGAACAACAGAGCTGGAAGGGACCTTGGAGGTCTTCTAGTCCCACCCCCTGCTCAAGCAGGAGACTCTGTACCATTTCAGGTCACTTCTTAAAAACCTCCCGTGATGGAGAACCCACAACTTCTGGAGGCAACTTATATTCCACTGGTTGATTGTTCTCAAGGTCAGAAAATTTCTCCTTAATTCTAAGTTGCTTCTTTCCTTGATTAGTTTCCATCCATCACTTCTTGTCTTGCTTTCAGGTGGAGAAAAGATTCTACCTGCTCGTCCTTGTATAGGAGGTCAAATCTATTCAAATATTGAACAGATATTCAATATTGGAAGATGCTATCAAGTCAGCGCTAGTCCTATTAAACTAGACATACCCAATTCCTGCAATGGTTCTTCATGTCTTTTAGCTTCCTCTTCTTATTTTGCACAGAGTTAATGTTTGCATATATTAAGAATGAGTGAAAGGCAGAAAGGGGCTGCCATGAAACACTCACTTATGAGAGGCACACAGACAAAGGGGAGCCCATCTCAGCTGGGCTCTCAGCAGCAGCTCCCACCCAAAAGGAGGGTACACAAATGGGGGGAGGGGCTTCCCTGGTGGGAGCAGTGAAAGGGTGTTCAGCATTCATTCACTTTCAGTGCAGAAGTGGCCTCCCTCCCTCCCCCCCCACATGCAAACAGGGCCCCATGGAATTTGCTCCCTGGATCGCTCCTGGATCAGACAAACTCAGTTATTCATTAATAGGAACCAGTTGCCCTGTCCAGCTCCTGCTTTGAAGGTGCCCCCCCCCACGCAAACCCTCAGCCCCACAGATTCTTACTCATCTCTGGGAATGTTGATTGAATCAGCCCCCCCCACTCCCACCCCCCACCCCCGTGTCTGGGGGGTGGGAGTGGGGGGGCTGATTCAATCAACATTCCCAGAGATGAGTAAGAATCTGTGGGGCTGAGGGTTTGGAAATGAAGGCCAGAGTGGTGGAAATGAAGGCCAGAGTGGTGGAAATGAAGGCCAGAGTGCCCATCCCGGTCTGTTCTGAAAATGGACTGAGGGGCTCTGAACTCAAAGGTTTAAAGAAGTTTTTTTTTCCAAAACCGAGTATTTTCTCTTAAAGAGGATTGTTTGGCTGATTGGCTGTCAAACTCCCAGGTGGTCTAGGGGTCTTAGATAACATTGTAGGTTGTCCCTCAAGCTTGCCTGAGCCTTGCCATGTGGTGAGTTTCTGTTGCTAGATGGGTTCTATTATGTTGCAGATGATGGCCCATTGACAAAGGTGGGGGGGAAATGAGTGAGCTTGGTTGAGGCTTTAATGGCCCATTGACAAAGGTGGGGGGTGGCAGGAAGTTGCAGGGAGCTGCTTTGTCTTTAAAACATGTTTCTCCATTTCTCATCCAGGGAAATATATTCTGCCTTTTTAAATATTTTCTAAAATATTTCATTCTTCTAGGAGGGGGGTGGGTGCTAAATTCCTACAGGATGTTGGATATGAGATGAGCGGTAAATAAGTTTCATAAAGAAATAAATAAAAAGGACATCAAATCCTCCCTGCTAATTAAGGGGAATTGTTTAAAACATTAACTCAGGAGGGCTAATTTTAGGCAATAAGGGGGGGCCGTTATTGTCTGTGTGTTTAAAACTAGTACAGAGGTCTAATTCATATGTTGATTTTTATGCATTCATCTTATAGCCTGTATAGAATAGAATAGAATAGAAATTTTTTTTTTATTGGCCAAGTGTGATTGGACACACAAGGAATTTGTCTTGGTGCATATGCTCTCAGTGTACATAAAAGAAAATATACGTTCATCAAGGTACAACATTTACAACACAATTGATGATCAATATATCAATATAAATCATAAGGATTGCCAGCAACAAGTTATAGTCATACAGTCATAAGTGGAAAGAGATTGGCGATGGGAACTATGAAACGATTAATAGTAGTGCAGATTCAGTAAATAGTCTGACAGTGTTGAGGGAATTATTTGTTTAGCAGAGTGATGGCCTTCGGGAAAAAACTGTTCTTGTGTCTAGTTGTTCTGGTGTGCAGTGCTCTATAGCGTCGTTTTGAGGGTAGGAGTTGAAACAGTTTATGTCCAGGATGTGAGGGATCTGCAAATATTTTCACGGCCCTCTTCTTGATTCGTGCAGTATACAGGTCCTCAATGGAAAGCAAGTTGGTAGCAATTATTTTTTCTGCAGCTCTAATTATCCTCTGAAGTCTGTGTTTTTCTTGTTGGGTTGCAGAACCGAACCAGACAGTTATAGAGGTGCAAATGACAGACTCAATAATTCCTCTGTAGAATTGGATCAGCAGCTCCTTGGGCAGTTTGAGCTTACTGAGTTGGCGCAGAAAGAATATTCTTTGTTGTCCTTTTTTTTTTTTATTGAAAGAGTTTTAAAAAACAAAAACATTTTCCCCCCTTTTTTCCCCCCTTCCTCCCAAAACCCCCTTCCCCTCCTCCCCCAGCTTCCCGGGTCAATCACAAGATATTGTTATACATAAACCAAACATAGAATAAAATTTTCCCTTCCAATCCAAATAACCACATCCAAAGCTTTTCATCTCCCAACCCCCTCCCCATTACATATTTATTATTTTATTTATTTTTTTATTTATTATTCGAATTTATATACCGCCCTATCTCCCAAAGGACTCAGGGCGGTTTACAGGCATATAAAACATCAATATCAATATACAAATTAAAATAATCCTTAAAAAACTTATTCTAGCGCCCGAATTATTAAAAATAGAAATATAAATATCAAATATAAATATTAAAATCAATTTAAAACCCCTCTAAATTTAAAAATCTAAGCCAGTCCTGCACAGATGAATAAATGTGTCTTGAGCTCGCGACGGAAGGTTCGAAGGTCAGGAAGTTGACGGAGTCCTGGGGGGAGTTCGTTCCAGAGGGTGGGAGCCCCCACAGAGAAGGCCCTTCCCCTGGGCGTCGCCAACCGACACTGCCTAGCTGACGGCACCCTGAGGAGTCCCTCTGTGAGAGCGCACGGGTCGGTGAGAGGTATCCGGTCGCAGTAGGCGGTCCCGTGATAACCCGGCCCTATGCCATGGAGCGCTTTAAAGGTGGTCACCAAAACCTTGAAGCGCACCGGAAGGCCACAGGTAGCCAGTGCAGCCTGCGCAGGATGGGTGTTATGCGGGAGCCACGAGGGCTCCCTCTATCACCCGCAGCCGCATTCTGAACTAACTGCAGCCTCCGGATGCCCTTCAAGGAAGCCCCATGTAGAGGCGTTGCAGTAATCCAGGCGAGACGTCACAAGGCGTGGTGACCGTGCAAAGGGCCTCCCGGTCCAGAAAGGCGCAACTGGCGCACCAGGCGAACCTGGTAGAACGCTCTCCTGGAGGCGGCCGTCAAATGATCTTCTAGAGACAGCCGTTCATCCAGGAGGACGCTAAGTTGCGCACCTCTCCATCGGGGCCAATGACTCGCCACCGATGGTCAGCCGGATTTAGCTGACTGTACCGGGATGCCGCATCCACAGCCACTCTGTCTTGGAGGATTGAGCTTGAGCCTGTTTCTCCCCATCCAGACCCGCACGGCCTCCAGGCACCGGGACAGCACTTGATAGCCGTTGGGGTGGTCCGGTGTGGAAAAGTACAGCTGGGTGTCATCCGCATACAGCTGGTACCTCACACCGAACCCACTGATGATCTCACCCAGCGGCTTCATGTAGATGTTGAACAGAAGGGGCGAGAGGATCGATCCCTGCGGCACCCCACAAGTGAGGGGCCTCGGGGCCGACCTCTGCCCCCCTGTCAACACCGACTGCGACCGGTCGGAGAGATAGGAGGAGAACCACCGATAAACGGTGCCTCCCACTCCCAATCCCTCCAACCGGCGCAGCAGGATACCATGGTCGATGGTATCGAAAGCCGCTGAGAGGTCTAATAGGACCAGGGCAGAGGAACAACCCTATCCCTGGCCTCCAGAGATCATCCACCAACGCGACCAAAGCCGTCTCCGTGCTGTAACCGGGCCGGAAACCGGACTGAACGGGTCTAGATAGACAGTTTCATCCAGGTGTAAGGAAACTGATATGCCACCATACTCTCAACAACCTTCGCCACGGCGAAGGTTGGAGACCGACGATAATTACCTAAAACAGCCGGGTCCAGGAAGGCTTCTTGAGGAGGGCCTCACCACCGCCTCTTTCAAGGCGGCCGGAAAGACACCCTCCACCAAAGAAGCGCCAGAATCGCCTGGAGCCAGCTCGGTCACCTCCTGCGTGGCCAGCACCAACCAGGAGGGGCACGGGTCCAGTAAACATGTGGTGGCATTCAGCCTCCCCAACAACCTGTCCATGTCCTCGGAGCAACAGGGTCAAACTCATCCCATAAAATGTCACCAAGACCACCCTCAGCCGTCTCACCAGATCACCGCAATCTTGGTCCAAACCATCCCGGCTGAACGATTTTATCGTATAGATAACGTTAAACTCCTCAGCACGTCCCTGCAGCGGGTCATCCCGCTCCCCTGGTGTAGGAGGGAGCGGGTCACCAAACAGGGCGGCTGGGCGGTTATCTGCCGATGCAATGAGGGAGGAGGCGAGCTACGCCCGCTTCCTCAATGCCACTAGGTAAGTCCTAGTATAGGACTTCACTAGTGTCCGATCAGCTTCTGAACGGCTAGACCTCCAGGAGCTCTCTAGGCGTCTTCTCCGCGCTTCATCCTCTCAGCTCCTCGGAGAACCAAGGAGCCGGTTGGGACCTGCGCCGGGTCAGAGGTCGCAAAGGCACGACACGGTCTAAGGCCCCGCGGCCCGTTCCCAGGCCGCAACAAGTTCCTCAGCCGAGCCGTGAGCCAGACCCTCAGGAAATGGCCCAAGCTCCGTCCGGAACCCATCTGGGTCCATCAGGCGCCTGGGACGGAACCAACGTATCGGCTCCGCCTCCCTGCGGTGGTGAGTGGCGGTCAGAAAGTCCAGGCGAAGAAGAGAGTGATCTGACCATGACAAAGGTTCAATGACTATTTCCTTTAAGTCCAGATCTCTCAACCACTGACCAGAGACAAAAATCAGGTCCAGAGTGCCACCCCCAATGTGAGTAGGGCCATCAACTACTTGGGTCAAGTCCAAGGCCGTCATGGAAGCCATGAACTCCCGAGCTGCCGTCGATGACGAGCCGGAAGATGGCAAGTTAAAGTCCCCCATGACTAAAAGTCTGGGGGTCTCAACTGCCACCCCAGCCAGCACCTCCAGGAGCTCGGGCAGGGCGGCTGTCACGCAGCAAGGAGCCAGGTACGTGACCAGCAAGCCCATCTGACACCTATGACCCCACCTCACAAAGAGGGATTCACACCCGGCAATCTGAGGTACAGTGGTCTCCCTCGGCTCTAGACTCTCCTTAATAACAACCGCCACCCCACCACCCCTACCCTGGGCCCTCGGCTGATGGAATGCACGGAAACCCGGTGGGCACATCTCGACCAGGGGCACACCCCTTCAGTGCCCAACCAGGTCTCCGTGCGCCTATAATATCCGCTGCACCCCTGAATCTGATCATGTATTAGGGGGCCTTACCACGGACCGTGCTGTGCATAACATCAGACGAAGGCCCAGGCTCTGAGGGTCTTGACCATCCGGGGACGGAGAAGGGAGGGGATCGGGCGCGATCGCCTGCAGACATCGAGCGCCCCAAAACGATGCGGTCCCCCTTCCGCCATATCTGCCTCCCACTTACCGTGCAAATGGAACCACCTCACCAAAAGGAACGTAATCCCCCTATAACCTCCAACCCATTACTAAACCGCCACAGCGCGCAAGGACTGGCTCCCCACCCGGGCTACTCCCAATACCCGCCTAACCTCCTCCCGACGGGTTCTCTCCCCTACCCGAATCCCTCCCCTCCCAACCCTTAAAATCCCCATTAAAACTCCCTTAAAAATTTCTTAAAACAACTAATTAAAAGCCCTAAGCCTCCTATTTTTAGCATGCCACCTCTCGGGCTCCAAAGCCCGTCCTCAAGGTGGGCCTCGATAGTATGGAGGGCCAAACCCGCGAGAGGCGCCTCGCAGGGCAAGAAGGTCAGCCAGAACGTCAGATCACCAAGAAAGTCCGGCAGGAGGCCCATCCTGGGCCGGTCAAGATGGTAACAGATGATACAGTGACCACAACCGTCTGTCAGTCAGTCCTGATGGGAAGCAGTCAATAGTGATCCTCGTGGGTAGAAAACAAAACCACTCATTCAGTCAGTTCGCCACCCCACCTATAAATAGTCAGGGGTGGACTAAGGAAGAAGGAGAGGGGGCGGACCGATGGTAGAGATGTTAAACAGGCCGTCCGCCACCTTGAAGCGCCGAGGTAGGCCGCCACCGCCACCTCCGCCCGACCGCCGTCACCAAAGCGTCCCATCGCCGCATGAGGCCACCGACATCCCCCAACTAGGAAGGGACGCCAGTCACTCCACCGACGCCAGACGAAAAGCCAGGCCGCCACCGCGCCAGAAAACCAACAAAGGCCGACGGGGCCCGGTAGGCCCTCCAGATCTCCACTGGGCCTCCTCCGGGCTCCGGCCTCCCTCGCCCCTGAAGTCGCCCGTCCTCCATCTTCCTCCACGACTGAAGCCTCCTCCATCAGGGCGGGGGATCTAAGGGGGCCCAAGATGTCAAAGGCCCCCACCGCCGCCGTCGCCGCCGCCGCCAAAGTGCCAAAAGGGCCGGCGGCAGCCAGGCAAGCCGCAGACCGCCCAGCAAGCCGCCCGGCTAGCTGCCAGGGCCGCCACTGCTTCCTCCCACGGGCGGGGTCCAAGGGGGCCTGGACATCAGTGACCCCCCGTCGCCGTCGCTGCCGCCGCCGCCGCCGCCGCCGCCGCCAGACCGCCGAAAAAGGCCGGCGGCAAGCCGCGACCACCCGGCAAGCCGGCAAGCCGCCCGGCCAGCCGCCATGACCACCGCTGCAGCAGGACGCTCCGGGGCTCCTCCCAACGCCCCCCGGAGTCGTCCTGCGCCAAGTCACCCCTCCTCCGGGTGACTGGATGCTCCTCCATCAGGTCCGGGGGCCTAAGATGTCACCAAGGCCCCCCCCAGAACCGGACAGGGCCCGAAAAGGCCCACTGCCGCTCCCCCGATCAGCAGGGCGGCGCCATCTTGGACATGCTCAGTAGAATAAAATAACTTTCTAATTATTCAAAGGCAATCTGATATTTCTTAATCTGATATCTGTTTTGTAGATAATCAATCCATTTTTTCCATTCAATTAAATATCTTTCCTGCGTATTGTCTTTTAAAAAAGCTGAGATTTTAGCCATCTCAGCCAAATTAATAACTTTCAGTATCCATTCTTCTATTGTAGGTATCTCTTCTTTCTTCCAGTATTGTCCAATCAAGAGTCTTGCTGCTGTTATTAAATTCAGAATCAATTTAGTCTCAATCCCTGTACAATCCGTTATAATTCCCAAAAGGAAAAATTGTGGCAGGAACTTTATCTTCTTCTTCAGTACATTTTGAATAATCCACCAAATTCTTATCCAAAAGACCTTAATTTTCTTGCAAGTCCACCAAATATGAAAATATGTAGCGTCATCACAATCACACCTCCAACATTTCGCTTGGATATTAGGATACATACATGATAATTTTTTGGGATCTAAGTGCCATCTATAAAACATCTTATAAAAATTTTCCCTTAAATTCTGTGCTTGTGTAAACTTAACATTTCTAACCCAAATTTTCTCCCATGTTTCCAACATTATTGGTTCCTGAATATTCTGTGCCCATTTTATCATACAATCCTTTACCAAATCCTTTTCCGAATCTATTTCAAGCAACACATTATACAATCTCTTTATATTTATTCCCTCAACACTGTCAGACTATTTACTGAATCTGCACTACTATTAATCGTTTCATAGTTCCCATCACCAATCTCTTTCCACTTATGACTGTATGACTATAACTTGTTGCTGGCAATCCTTATGATTTATATTGATATATTGATCATCAATTGTGTTGTAAATGTTGTACCTTGATGAACGTATCTTTTCTTTTATGTACACTGAGAGCATATGCACCAAGACAAATTCCTTGTGTGTCCAATCACACTTGGCCAATAAAATTCTATTCTATTCTATTCTATATGCTCCTGGGTCTGATTTCTAATTTGCTTTATTAAATTCTCCTCCCTTTGCATTATACCAATTTTTTGATCTTCTTTCCATCTAGCACTTATTTGCCCATATTGAAACCAAGTAAATTCCTCCCTTCTTCATTTAATACCTGTAATGATTTTAATTGCAATCTACCTCCTTCAGCATACAAAAGTTCTTTATAAGTAATCATTTCCTGTTTCTGTTCTATATTTATATTCTCTATTGCATGTCTAGGGCTCGCCCATATAGGAATCTTGTAATCTAATTTATAGGAATATTTTTTCCAGATCCGCAAAAGAGCACTTCTCAACACATGATTCTTAAAAGCCCTATCCACTTTTTTTTCATAAAATAAATACGCATGCCATCCATATAACAAGTCATAACCTTCTATATTCAAAATTCTTTCCTCTGCTAAGTTAAACCAGTCACTTATTACTGAAAGGGCTACTGCTTCATAATATAGTTTAAAGTTAGGCATTCTTAAACCACCTCTTTCCCATGAGTCCTGTATTATTTTCATTTTAACCCTCGCCTTTTTACCCTGCCATATAAATTTGTTAATCCCAATCTGCCAATCTTCCAAATTTTTATCCTTTTTAATTATTGGTATCATCTGGAACAGAAACAAAAATCTAGGTAACACATTCATTTTAATAGCCGCAATCCTTCCCAATAGCAATAACTGCAATTTTTTCCAGACACTCATATCATTCTGAACTTTTTGCCATAGCAAGTCATAATTATTCTTATAAAGTTTCTTGTTCGATGAGCTAATATAAACCCCTAAGTATTTAACCTTTTTTACTACCTCAAATCCTGTCATTTCCTCTAGTTTTTGTTTCTGTTGTATAGACATATTTTTAATTATCACTTTTGTTTTATTATTTATTTTAAATCCTGATACCTTTCCATATTTATCAATTACTTCCAGCAAAAATCTACTTGAATTTATAGGATTTGTTAAAGTAACCACTACATCATCTGCAAAAGCTCTAACTTTATACTCATATTGTCTAATCTTAATTCCCTCTATTTCCGTTAATTCTCGTATTTTATCTAATAATGGTTCCAGAGTCAAAACAAACAATAATGGTGGTAAGGGACATCCCTGTCTCGTTCCTTTCGCAATCTTAATAACTTCTGTCAAGCTACCATTTATTATAATCTGTGCTATTTGCTCTCCATAAATCGCTTTGATTATTCTAACAAAACAATCTCCAAATTGCATTTTTTCTATTAATTTAAATAAAAAATCCCAATGCAATCGATCAAAGGCTTTCTCTGCATCCAAAAAAATAAGTGCTGCTGAAGTATTCTTCTTCTCCAAATATTCCAATATATTAATAATCTGTCTAACATTATTCCTCATCTGCCTCCCTTTTATAAAACCAGATTGATCAGTATGAATTCTTTGTTGTAAAACTAACATTAATCTATTTGCTATTATTTTTACAAAAATCTTATAATCATTATTTAAAAGTGAAATCGGCCTGTAGTTACCGGGTTTAGAACAATCTTGCTCCTCTTTTGGTATCAGTGAAATAAAAGATGTTTTCCATGACGGGGGTATTCCCACTCCTAATTGTATCTGATTAAATAATTCTTTAAGTGAGCCTAATATTTCATCCTGTGTTTTTTTATAATAAGTTGCTGTAAGACCATCTGTACCAGGGTTTTTCCCCATTTTTAGTTGTTTAATTGCCTCCACTATTTCTCCAGTAGCTATCGGCCGATTCAGCTCCTCCCTCTGTTCTAATGTTAGAATATTAACCTTATAATCTTTCAAATAATCATAAATGTCCCTATTCAATATTTTGTCTTTTGCATATAGTGCAGTGTAAAATTCTGAGAATACCTTTTTAATTTTATCCTGTTGATATATCTCTTTACCTTTATATTCTATTTTTTGTATGACACGTGCTTTCTGTTTTTTCCTTAAGTTATATGCCAACCATCTCCCAGGTTTATTTGCATTACAAAAGGTATTATGTTTAGCATATTGTATATTCATTGCCACCTGGTCTGCCATTAACATATTAAATTGACTCTGTAATATTTTTATAGCCTCTTTAAGTTTATGATCTTGTGGGTTTTGAATTAATAACTGTTGCTTCCTTTGAATTTCTTCTTCCAAATACCTACGCTGCCTTTGTTTATTATTCCTTTGCCTGTTGTCCAAGTAAATCAATATCCCTCTAATAAACGCTTTGCTCGCCTCCCACACAGTTCCTATAGGTGTCCCTTTGTACATATTAAAATCAAAAAATTCTTTCAACTGTTTCTTACAATAATTTACATTATCCTCATATCTAAACAGATTTTCATTCAACCTCCACGTTCTACCACCTTTTTTCCTTTGTAATAATTCCATCCATACTGGGCTATGGTCAGTTAAACACCTCGGAAATATCTTCATTTTCTTCACCCTAGAAAGCAAGTCATTAGAAATTAAAATAAAATCAATACGTGAGAAAGATTGGTGCCTATCGGGAAAAAAAGTAAAATCTCTCTCATCTGGATTCCGTAACCTCCATATATCTCTAAACTCATAGTCTTCCATCATTTCAAAAAAGGATTTTGGTAATTTTGCATGTATAGGTATCTTCTTGGAAGAGGTTCTCTTATCCCTTCTTGTATCAATTACTCCATTCCAGTCTCCTAATAAAATAAACGAACTATAATCCCAGAGGATCAACCTCTCGTGTAACATTTTATAAAACTTTTCTTGTTGCTGATTAGGTGCATAAATACCTATCAGCAAAGTCTTTTTTGCATCTATCACCAGTTCAATAGCAATAAATCTTCCTTGAGTATCTGCCTCAATTAACTTAGCCGGTATATCCTTCCTAATATATACAACAATTCCATGCTTCTTTTCCAAAGCTGATGCAACAAAATGTTTACCTAATTTTGAGTTAATTAAGTATTTTTGGTCTGATAATTTTATATGTGTCTCTTGCAGGCAAATCACATCATTTTTAAATTGTTTTAAGTAATGATATATTTTCCTTCTTTTCTGAGCTGAATTCAAGCCATTAACATTCCATGACAAAATTCTATTTGCCATTACTGGCCTCCTGAAGCTTTGAAGCCAACAACGGAAGATCCTCCTCTGGTATCTTCCGTCTGGCTCCTCCCACAGCTTCCATACTGGGGTCCTGACTTTTACTTTGAGACTGTTGCTCTTCTTTACGCTTAAGAGCTCCTCTTGTCACCCTTTGCTCTTGTGGTTCCTCTAATACTGGCAGCAATAAAGGCTCTTGGATCACCACGCCTTCTTGAATCTCTTGAAGTTTTTCTATCACTTCTGTTTCAACTTTCAAGACTGTAGAAAGAAAATCCTTTGCCTTTAAAACAGTGTCAATTCTGTATCTCCTTCCTTGATAAAATACTGTCAGTCCAACTGGCACCTCCCATCTGAATTGAATCTGGTGTTTTTTAAGTTCTTGTGTAAAAAAAACAAATTCCTTCCTATCTCTTAACATCTTGGAAGGAATCTCTTTCAACACCTTCAGCTCCTGTTCTCCAATTTTTAAAGTTGTCTGATATGAAACTTGCAAAATCTGATTTCTCATAGTCCCTTTCACAAAATAAACCACAATGTCCCGAGGAAGCTTTCTCTGTCTTGCGATCCAGGAATTAACTCTATATATTTTATTGCGAATACACAGTAACAACAAACCTTGGTTTACACCTAAACTTAAGCAGCTACGACATTCCAAAGAGGAAGCCTACAGAAAAGGTGATAAAATGCTGTACAATCAGGCCAGAAATGCACTAACAAGGGAGATAAGAGCAGCAAAAAGAAGCTACTCTGAAAAGCTGGAAAGTAGAAGAAGGTAGAAGAGGGAAGAGTGTTAAAAAGGGGGGTGGTGACTGGGCAAGCCCGACTAATTGTATATAACTACATTGGATGAGCTGTTTGATATGATTGTAAAAATAAAACTTTAAAAAAAAATACACAAAAGCAGTTTCTTTTTCTTCCTCTATTAAATCCTTTAGTTAGCAACAGATGCTTCCTCTCAGTCTTCTTCTTCTTCCAACATTTACATTTTCTTCCAAAACCACTTTTAAATCCAGATGGAACTTTGTTTCTTTTAGGGCTTTTGTCTTGTAAATCCTCTTTGTTGTTTGCTTCCTCTCACTTTAAGTTTCCGCATGCCAATTAGCCGCTGACTTCAAATCGGAAAATTTTTGAGCTTTAAAAGTTTTTTCTTCTTACCTGTGAGTAGGCAATTGCTCACCTCGTAACAATACTGTCAGCTTGCCTCCGATCAATGTTTAAGAAAATAAAGACCCAACTCCATCAGGTTGAAGAGATTGGTAATTTTTACTAAATACGTTAGATTGCAAGAAAAGCAAAGCCAGAACTGAAGGTACACTATAAACACAGACGTAACATCCTCTCCTGACCCCTCCTCCCACCAGAGTTCAAACAGTCATGATCCAATGTCGTCTTCCTCCTTGGCCACGTGTAGTTTCACTTCCGATATTCTCCTTCTATCAATCTTCTGGATGACAATTTTTTTGGGTCTATATGCCATCTATAAAACATCTTATAAAAATTTTCTCTCATATTTTGCACTTGTGTAAATTTAACATTCCTCACCCAAATTCTTTCCCAAGTTTCCAACATTATTGGTTGCTGAAAATTTTGTGCCCACTTAATCATACAATCCTTAACCAATTCAGTCTCTGAGTCTATTTCTACTAATACATTATACAACCTCTTAATATGCTGTTGGCCTTGATCTCTCATTTGTTTTAACAAATTATCCTCAATTTGCCTAACACCTATTTTTTGATCTAATTTCCATCTAGCTTGTAATTGTTCATATTGGAACCATGTATAATTTTTCCCTTCTTCCCCCATCTTTTCTCTAGATTTTAATTTAATTCCCCCTTTTCCATACAAAGAAGTTCTTTATAGGTAACTACCTCCATCTTTTGATATATATTTATATTTTCTATCATGTGTCTCGGGATTGCCCATATTGGAATCTTTCCATCTAATTTATATTGATATTTCCTCCAAACCCTCAATAATGCATTTCTAATTATATTATTTTTAAATATTTTATCTACTTTCTTATCATATAATAAATAGGCATGCCACCCATATAACAAACCATAACCTTCTATATTCAAAACTCTTTCCTCAGTTAAATTAATCCAATCAGTAATTAATGATAAGACAACTGCTTCATAATACAATTTTAAGTTAGGCATTTTAAGACCCCCCCTTTCCCTTGTATCCTGCATTATTTTTAATTTTATTCTTGGTTTTTTGCCCATCCATACAAATTTATTAATCCCCTTTTGCCATTCCTGTAATTTAATATCATTCTTAAGCACCGGTATCATTTGAAACAAAAATAAAAACCTGGGCAAAACATTCATTTTTATAGCCGCTATTCTTCCCAGCAAAGATAGTTGTAACTTCTTCCAACTCTCCATTTCTTTCCATACCTTCTGCCATAATACCTCATAATTATTTTTATATAATTTAACATTTGAAGTTGTAATATATATTCCTAAATATTTAACCTTTTTAACAATTTCAAAACCTGTAGTTCTTTCTAACTCTTCTTTTTGTTGTATATTCATATTTTTAGTTATCATCTTTGTCTTTTGTTGATTCACCTTAAATCCAGATACTTTGCCATACTGACCAATTATATCTTTTAAACCAGTAACTGAGTATATTGGTTGAGATACAGTAACAACCAGGTCATCTGCAAAAGCTCTTAATCTGTAATCTTGATGTTTAACTCTAATTCCCTTTATTCGATCGGAACCACGTATTTTATTCAGAATAATTTCTAAAGTTAAAATAAAAAGTAATGGGGACAAGGGACATCCCTGTCTCGTCCCTTTCCCAATTTTAAAAGTTTCTGTTAACCCACCATTTACTATTATTTGTGCTGTTTGCTTCTGATATATTGCTTTGATTGCATGGATAAAATAATCCCCAAATTGCATTTTTTCTATTACTTTGAACAAAAACTGCCAATCCAATCTATCAAAAGCTTTTTCAGCATCCAAAAAAAGTAATGCCGCTGAGACTTGGTTGTTTCGTTCCAAATATTCAAGTAAATTTACGATTTGCCTCACATTATATCTCATCTGCCTACCCTTAATAAATCCTGACTGATCATTATGAATTATTTGATTCATCACTGGCATTAATCTATTAGCAAGTATCTTGGTAAATATCTTGTAATCAGTATTTAAAAGTGATATAGGCCTATAATTCTCTGCTTTAATACCATCTCGATCTTCCTTCGGTATTAACGAAATAAAGGCTGTCCTCCATGAAGGGGGAACATCTCCTCCCATTTGAATTTTATTAAATAACTCTTTAAGTGGTTCAACCATCTCATTTTGTAAATTTTTATAATAAACAGCTGTTAAACCATCTGTACCTGGTGCTTTACCGATTTTAAGTTGCTTAATTGCTAACAAAATTTCCTCTGAAGTAATTAATTGATTCAATTCTTCTCTTTGATTTTCTGTAAGCTCACAAATATTTTGTTGTTGTAAATATCTTTCTATCTCTGTATCATCAATCATATCCCTAGAATATAACTTACTATAATACTCTAAAAATGCTTTTTTAATCAAGTTCTTTTGGTAAACTTCCTTACCCCTATATTCTATTTATCAATCATTCGTGATTTCTGTTTTTTCCTTATTAAATAGGCAAGCCATCTTCCTGGCTTATTGGCATTATTAAATGTATTATGTTTTACATATTGTAAATTAATTGCTACTTGATCTGCCATCAACATATTAAACTGACCTCTTAATATATTTATTGATTCTTTTATTTTACTATTTCCTGGGCTATTTATCAATAATTGTTCTTTCTTTTTAATTTCCTCTTCCAATTCCTTTTTCTTTTTCTGCAATTTCTTTTTGTATTTAATATTCATTTGTATAAGATTTCCTCTCATATAGGCCTTGCTAGCATCCCAAATCATCTCTATAGATGTTTCTTTTTTCATATTCATAATAAAAAATTCTTTCATTTGCTTTTTACATTCATTTACATTTTGTTCATATTTAAACAAATTCTCATTCAACCTCCATGATCTCCTAGCCATGTATGTATGTATCCTAATGTATGTATCCTAATGTACAGGCTAAATGTTGGAGATGCGATTGTGAAGATGCCACTTATTACCATATATGGTGGACTTGTAAAAAAGTTAAAGCATTTTGGATTAAAGTATGGTGGATTATGCAGAATATTTTGAAAAAGAAGATTAAGTTTACTCCGCAGTTCTTTTTACTAGGAATAATTATGGACTGTACAGTTATAGAGACTAAATTGATTTTGAACTTAATAACAGCCGCAAGACTTTTGATTGCTCAATATTGGAAGAAAGAAGAATTACCTACAATTGAAGAATGGACACTTAAAGTATCAAATCTGGCAGAAATGGCAAAAATCTCTGCTTATTTGAAAGACTATACACAAGAAAAATATATTTTAGAATGGAAAATGTGGATTGATTATATTCAGAATAAGTATCAGATAAAAAAATATCGAATATGAAAATATCTAACCATTTAGATATGAGCCAGCAGTGTGCAGCAGCTGCTAAAAAAGCCAACACAGTTCTGGGCTGCATAAACAGAGGGATAAAATCAAGATCACGTGAAGTATTAATACCACTTTATAATGCCTTGGTAAGGCCACACATCCAGTTTTGGTCTCCACGATGTAAAAAAGATGTTGAGACTCTAGAAAGAGTGCAGAGAAGAGCAACAAAGATGATTAGAGGACTGGAGGCTAAAACATATGAAGAACGGTTGCAGGAACTGGGTATGTCTAGTTTAATAAAAAGAAGGACTAGGGGAGACATGATAGCTGTGTTCCAATATCTCAGGGGTTGCCACAAAGAAGAGGGAGTCGGGCTGTTCTCCAAAGCACCTGAGGGTAGAACAAGAAGCAATGGGTGGAAACTGATCAAAGAAAGAAGCAACTTAGAACTAAGGAGAAATTTCCTGACAGTTAGAACAATTAATAAGTGGAACGACTTGCCTGCAGAAGTTGTGAATGCTCCAACACTGGAAATTTTTAAGAAAATGTTGGATAACCATCTGACTGAGATGGTGTAGGGTTCCTGCCTAGGCAGGGGGTTGGACTAGAAGGCCTCCAAGGTCCCTTCCAACTCTGTTGTTATGTTATGTTATGAATAGCATATGAGTAAATTTAGGAAATATTTTGTATTAGATATATTTCTGAAGGAGAGGGGAATTGAGAGTGTGACTAAGTGTGGAGAGACTAGAGATTATAATTTAGGAATTATTTTAGATTATGATTGTTAGTTTTGATACCCTGCATTTTGTTCTGGGAAGTCGGGTGGGGGCGGGGTATGGGGAGGGAATTGGGGGTGGAGGCTAGAGATGGAGTGATGGTGAATGTACAGGGATTATTGAAGATGTATAAATATAATTAATGTAGGGTCGGGTCTGCCCAGTTACCATTTTAGAACGGTGGGGAGGGAGAAAAGAGAGAGTAGGAGGTAGGAAAGAGGAGAAGAGGAAGGAAGAGGGGTAGAAGAGGGAGAAGGAAGGTGTAGGGTGGAGGGAGGAGAGGATGTAGATAAGAGAAGGAGAGGAAGGTCTGGAAAGTAGAAGAAGGTAGAAGAGGGAAGAGTGTTAAAAAGGGGGGTGGTGACTGGGCAAGCCCGACTAATTGTATATAACTGTACATTGAATGAATTGTTTGACATGATTGTAAAAATAAAACTTTTTTTTACTAAAAAAAAAATAAAAATCTTCTGGATGGAATGCGAAGCAGGCAACTCCCGTTACATTCACGCGCCAAATCAGTTCAAACTTCTGTTTGAAAGACTATCTCCTCCTACACCTGTAATGACAGCCGAACGCTGGCAACAGTAAAAACCTCCCTCCTCCCCCATAAATCATGTAAGACATTCAGTAAGAAGAAAACCTTTAACGAAGTAAAAAAACAGTAAAACAGTCCAGTAGGAGAAATACACTTAAAATAAAGCGGAGGCTGACAAATACTCTGTTCTGATTTCGCCTCCTGCTCAATCTTCTTGTGTGGCCGTCCCGATTTTGGCAGCTTCTAATGGCTGCCTTTCCTGTCGTTGGGTCGAAGGCTGGAGGCCGGTGCTGCAGGGAATTTGCAACTTCCCTGTTTGCGCCAGCCAGTGCCTTCTTTCTTCGCTGTCCCTCCAGGACAGCTATGGTTCATTGAGAACCCCCAGAATGGCAGGAATTTCAGCGTTCACCCCAGAGCACCGGGGCACACTGTCCCGTCGCAACGCTGGCCACGCCCCCTCTCCTCCAGGGTCCCTTCCGAGTCTGTTATTCTGTTAATAGAAATTTGGAAAAGCTCTGATAAAAAGATGGAGCCATCCCAATGTGGGATGCTGGAAGTCACAGTGTCTTTTCTGGCCCTAAATGGGCTCCTGTGTTCGCCTACGGTGATTTTCACAGAGTTGGAAGGGACTTGGAGGTCATCCAGTCCAACCCCTTGCCCAAGCAGGAGGCCCTATACTATTCCCCTTGCACACAGGTAGAGCCGTTGCCTAGGAGGGTCTGCAGAGGGGACTTCCAAAGGCATCTGGGAGGGAGTCAGCTGGTCAGTTAAGCCCTGAGGCCAGACATCTCAATCTTAGCAACTTTAGGACATATGGACTTCATTTCCCAGAATTCCCCAGAAGTCCATGCCTCTTAAAATTGCTAAATTACAAAGAATCGAAGAAGCTTCTTGAATGAGAAGCCAAACCTCTTCAAGTAAAAATAAACGAGAAAATCGAGTTGCCTTTTAGAAAAAGCACTTCAGGGACAAGCATGAGCTGGACGGTTGAGAATGGCCGTAGACATTCAGATTAAGAGCCACTGCAGAGGGTTTGACCTGTGGCCCCTCCTTCTGACCCCTTGGGCAGCAACCCCAATGGAGCAGCCACTTCAGGGTGGCCTCCTTTTTTCTAATTCCCCAGTGGAGCCAACAGCCTTGAGGTTCCTTGGAGGCCTCCCATCTTAGTACTGATGAAGTTGGCCTGTGCTGGGTTGGAGGTCCTGGGGTGGTCTCACCTGCTGGGAAAAGATCAGCCTTCCCTCACCTTGGGGCCTCTCGCAGGCCAGAATGAGGTTTATCTCACCTGTCTTGTTCTATTGTGTGGTCCCAGCCTTCCTGGCAGCAAAGGTTTATTGATTAATTGACTTATTAACCCAACGGTCATAGCCGCCCATCTATCTTCTGAAACTCTGGGCAGCAAACACCATAAAACAAACCCAATCTCTTAAAAGATGGCAAAGCAAAACCCAGGTGAGCCCCCTACAGAAACCTCAGTCCCCTCCCTCCCCCCACCCTGCTGTGCATGCCAGTGCTCTGTGGTCATCAGTGAAGAGGCTGCCCCAATGCAGGGGGAAGCACCAGGAGCTTAGTCAGGGCCTCCGTATCTCCAGGGGGAGGCTGCTCCCAGGGCAGGGCCAGGACAGAGAGACACCCCCCCACACACATACACACACGGGGGGGGGGGGGCTGATCCACCAAGGGGATGGGAGATGAGCAGGCTGAGCCCAGGGGGCGGGGAGATGGGACAGGACAGGATGGAAAAGTCAAGGGCACCATCCCTCTCGGCCCCACAAGGGATCCAGGTTCAGTCCTCCTTGAATTCGGTTCACCCTCATCTAGCGCCTACAGGTAGTCCTCAACTTACAACCATAACTGAGCCCAAAATTTTGGTTGCTAAGGGAGACATTTGTTAAGTGAGCTTTTTTCCCCGTTTTCCCATCTTCTTTACCATACTCATTAAGGGAATCATTGCAACTGTTAAGTTAGAGACATGGTTGTTTAGTGAATCTGGCTTCCTCATTGCTGGTGAGGTCAAGAAAGGAGATCACACGACTCCGGGACACTGCGACCGTCATAAATACGAAGCAATTGCCAAGCGTCTGGATATTGATCACGTGGCCCTGCAGATGCTGCAACAATTGTGTGAAAAATAAGTTATTTTTTTCAATGATGCAACTTCAGTCACTAAACAAACTGTTGTAAATCGAGGACTCCCTGTACCTCAGTCACCACTCAGGACCCCAGTTTAACCCTGAATATTTTGCACCCTGCACGAAGGGTCCTCCGCCATCTAGAAGTCCAAGACTGGAGAATCTTTGTAGCTCAGGGTTGAAATGAAGGCTCCTTGTTGGTCTCTGAGCCTGGCTGTCGTCTTGCAGGCATTTCATGACCCAGCTAGGGAACATCATCAGTGCCAAGAGAGGCAAATCCCCCTCCCTTCTAGCACTGATGAAGTTACCTAGTTTGGGTCATGAAACGCCTGCAAGAAAACAACCAGGCTCAGAGACCACCAAGGGCCCCACATTTTCAGTTTGGTGCACTACTATTAATCTTCCCATAGTTCCCATCACCAATCTCTTTCCATTTATGACTGTATGACTATAACTTGTTGCTGGCAATCCTTATGATTTATATTGATATATTGACCATCAATTGTGTTGTAAATGTTGTACCTTGATGAAGGTATCTTTTCTTTTATGTACACTGAGAGCATATGCACCAAGACAAATTCCTTGTGTGTCCAATCACACTTGGCCAATAAAAGTTCTATTCTATTCTATCTCTGTAATTTTAATGTTTTATATTTATAATTGTTGTATCTGTTTATTACATCTTAAGCCATTGGGAGTCGCCTCGAGCCCCGAGCAAAATGAATATAACTGAAATGGATGGATGAATCAAGCCGGCGAAGTCGAGATGCTGGCGGTTCCTCGGCGCTGGGCTCTCCCGCTGCGAAAGGCTGCGAAAGGCTGCGGGGCGGCCCCGATGGGGAAGGGGCGAGGGGGGAGGGGCTCCCGCTGCCTTTATTCCGCGGGCGCTCCAGGCCAGCCGGGGAGGGACTGAGGCGCGTTCCCGCCAGCGAGCACGCGCCAGGGAGGGCGGTGGGTGACGTCATGGGCCGGCTGCAAGGCGGCGGCGGCGGCGACAGGATGGCTGCGCGGCCCCGGCGGGCATCCTCGGCAGCCCCAGGCGAAGGCAGGCCGAGCCCGGCGGCCGAAGCCCGGCTGCGCTCCCAGCATCCCTGCCCCAGCCCGCCCGGCCCGGAGCCCCGCTGCCCATGGTGCTGAGCCTGCTGCTGTCGGCCTACGAGCTGTGCCGCCTGGCCATGGGCGAGCCGGGGGGCCCGTCGGGCTGGTGGGCGGAGGGGCTGGGCGGCCCCGACCTCCCGCCCGGGCTGGGCTCGGCCATCCAGGCGGCGCTGGAGCGGAGCCTGCCCGAGCTGCACCAGGCCGTCTCGGCGGCCAAGCAAGCGGCCGGGCCGGGGGACCTGCAGGCGCGGCTGGGCGCCATCCTGGCGCTGGTGGAGGAGGCCTGGGGGCTGCCGGCCGTGGGGCGCGAGGTGGCCAAGGGGCTCTGCGACGCGCTGCGCCTGGAGGGCGGCCTCGATCTGCTGCTCGACCTGCTGCGCGGCGCAGAGCCCGAGAGCCGGAATCGCGCGGCGCAGCTGCTGGAACAGGTGCTGGTGGCCGAGAACAGGTGAGCCCTCGGGGAGTTCTGGGCGGGGGGGCCCGGCCCCTGCTGGGACCTTTGGGGGAGGAGGGGGGGCAAGGGCTCCCTTCGGCGGCTTTGCCAGCCCAGATAGAGGAAGGGGCGTTTCTTCAGGAAAGGGGAGAGCCCTGCGGAGACCCTCTTCTGCCGGCGGGTTTTGGCTGCAGGGAGCTTCTGTTTTTCCCTGCGAAGGTCGCCTGGCCGTTTGTGCCGAGGCTTCTGCTTTATTGCTTTTAGACTGTAAAGGGGTGTGTTTGTGTGTGTGTGTGTGTGACAATATAAAAAGATGTGGAGGCTCTAGAAAGAGTGCTACAAAATTTAATTTTAATGTTGCTGATTAGTGTGCATTCAAAGTTTGTTCTAAGTCTTCAGTGCAGAGAAGAGCAACAAAGATGATTAGGGGCTGAAGGGGATGGGGGGGGCGTGTCAACCCATTTTTCCAAAGCCCCTGAAGGCCCCACAAGAAGCCTCTGATGGAAACTCATCAAGGAGAGAAGCAACCTGGAATTGAGGAGAAACTTCCTGACGGTGAGAACAATTAACCACTGGAACAATTTGCTCCGTCACTGGAGGCTTTTAAGAATAGATAGAATTCTTTATTGGCCAAGTGTGATTGGACACACAAGGAATTTGGTGCATGTGTTCTCAGTGTACATAAAAAAGATACGTTCATCAAGAATCATAAGGTACAACACTCAATGATAGTCATAGGCTACAAATAAGCAATCGGGAAACAATATCAATGTAAGTCGTAAGGATACAAGCAACGAAGTTACAGTCATTCAGTCATAAGTGGGAGGAGATGGGTGGTGGGAACAATGAGATGATTAACAGTAGTGCAGACTTAGTAACTAGTTTGACAGTGTTGAGGGAATTATTTGTTTAGCAGAGTGATGCTGTTTGGGAAGAAACTGTTCTTGTGTCCAGTTGTTCTGGTGTGCAGTGCTCTGTAGCGTCGTTTTGAGGGTAGGAGTTGAAACAGTTTATGTCCAGGATGCGAGGGGTCTGTAAATATTTTCACAGCCCTCTTTTTGACTCGTGCAGTATACAGGTCCTCAATGGAAGGCAGGTTGGTAGCAATTATTTTTTCTGGAAGAGACTGGACAAACATTTTACTAGGATGGTATAGACCAGTGATTCCCAAACTGTGAGCCGCGGCTCCCCAGGGAGCCGCGCCACCGCCACAAGGGAGCCGCGAAGAAGCAGCGTCCGCTCCACACGCGGTGCCGCGAGATCCCAGACGCACAAAGCCGGACACGGCCGCAGCGACCGGGACTCGCACACCGCAACTCGGGACAACTCCAAAGCCAAGGGACCCCGCAGCCGCACCACACACCCCGGGCAGGCCACAGCAGGCAGGAAGCCGGCAGACGCCGACGACGGACCAAAGGAGAAGCGCGAGCTGCGGCCCCGCCCGCCCGCCTGAACCACAGCGCCCGCCCAGACCCGCCGCCTGACGAGCAACGGCGCACCTCCTCCAGTCTGCCCGCGACGCCACTGGCCTCCCAGACCACCCGACACGCTGCCCAACACGGCCGCGGCCACCACGCCGACGGCATCGGGAAAGAGGGCTGCGAGAAAATAGCAAAACCACCCGTTAGTTCCTCCCAGGTGAGCCAGGCTGGAGGCGAGAACAGCCACCTCCTCCACAAGGCGGAGACCCGAGGGAACAAGGGGATCGCGAGAGGCCAAACTCCGAGACCAAGCAGGGACCCCACGCCTGGGAAAGTTCCACAGAGGCGCTCCCATCAAAGGAGACGGCGCGTCCATCAGCAAAACATGAGTATGCCAAACACTTTGTAGAAACAGACTTTTTGATTAAACTCACATACCTATGTGATATCTTTGAAAAGTTGAATGTGTTGAATCTCTCTTTACAAGGAGGCAATATGCACATTTTAAAGTTAACAGAAAAGATTTCAGCTTTCAGAAAAAAATTCAGAAAAAAAGACAAAAATTAAAAAAAAAATCGGATGTACCTATTAAGGGAGCCGCGGAAAAAATCCGAAGTGTTATGGGAGCCGCAAACCGAAAAAGATTGGGAACCTCTGGTATAGACTGAGTCTCCTGCTTGAGCAGGGGTTGGACTAGAAGATCTCCAAGGGCCCTTGCGACTCTGTTATTCTGTTATTTCTTATTTATTGCCTTGTGTCCAGACGGTTGGAGTCCAGCCAGCCTAAAATCCCCCACCCTGCACCTCTCACGGGGCTGAATAAGAAGGAAGGCAGAGCTGTGACTCATTCAGAGAGCGAGCAGGGTGCCTCCTTGTTCCTGGCATTCTCCCAGCCTTCTCCAGGGGGGGAGGGGGGCCCTTCAGGTGACCCACTTGGGCAAGGGAGGCTGGGCCGGGTGGGGTGAGGTGGGGAGTCATGGTGAGGCTTAGGCAGCATTAAGGGAAGAGCCAGACTAATTTCCCCACACTCTGATTCCATGCGAGATGGGGATTGTGAGAGTTGCAGGGGGGCAGCTGGCCAAGCTGGGAGGACCTATCCGGGAATTGATGGTGTGTGAACATTGATTGTGAACTGCAGGTGGCTGCTTGTGAAGAAGATGCAGGAGAAGGGCAGGCAGAGATGGGGGTCAGAATTAAACATGTCATCAGCTTAGCGTCCTTATGTTGCCACAAACGATTCATGTTCAACACCTCCTGAATTCCCCTGACCCTTTTCTGGCACCAGTTTAGTACTGAAATTTAGTTGATTAGGTTCTTGTGTATCGGCTTGAGCAATAAATCTTTGTGCTGCAGCTTAATCCATGGTCCTGACAGAAGCCCATAGGTCCCTCCTGTTCCCCTGCCCTTCCCCTAGGATACCCGGGTTCTTCCTCCTGCCCAGCTGAGTGTGTCCTGCCACCGGAAGCATCATTTGCATCCCTGAGATGGTTGTGCCGAATCCCGCTTGCTACTTGCTGAGTTTTCAGCTTATTGACTAGACTGAATTGTTGCTAGTGTAGTGTTTCTCTACCTTAACAGTTTGAAGACCTAAGTACTTCACCTCCCAAAATTCCCCAGACAACTTGATGGCTGGGGAATTCTGGGAAGAAGTCCACACATCTTCAAGGTTGCCAAGGTTGAGAAATGTTGCCTAGTGGATTGTTGTGCTGCTGACCTGAAGAACTGAGTTCCAAATAGATGCCCCCCTTTCTCACCCCACTTCTTTTGTGAAGCTTTCTTCACTCACCTGGAGGGGGGTGTCTGCACCGGAGAGAGCTGAAAGGAAAGCAGCTTCCATCCCCCCCCCAAAGGCCAGGAGAGAGCTGAGCCCTCTGGATGCAGGGCAGTTCCCAGCAGGGCAAATTGGGGGCATCCAGGGGGTGGATTTGCTCGAACGCTAGGCTGGTGCTTTTCTCCTGGGGGCCATTTCCCCCTGTCTGGGTAGGAAAGGAAGGGACTTAATTGGGGAAATGTGTTTGGCCCCTTTTCACCTGGCCAAAACCAAGAATGACACCTGGAATTCCTTCTGAGAAGTTTCTTTATAGTTGTCTGCTCACAGACAGAATCTTGCCAGACTAAAGCAATTATCCACATTACTATAGATATTTATTTATTCACAAAATTTATAAGCCACCCATCGTACCTCGAGGTAACTCTGTGAACCATTATGGAGGGTCTTCTTTGCTCTCTACTTGCCCACCACACATTCCCAGCTCAGCTCCCTCTTTGCCCCCTGGGAAGCAGCCCCTCCCCCTGTTGACTAAGTAGTCCTCAAGCCCAAAATTTCTGTTTGTAAGTGAGACATTTGTTAAGTGAATTTTGCCCCATTTTCCGATTTTTCTTGCCAGAGTGAATCACTGCAGTTGTTAACTGAACTTTGCTGGACAGAAGGTCGCAAAAGGGGATCATGTGACACACACACACACACACCCAGGACACTGCGACCATCATAAATGTGAGTCAGATGCCAAACATCTGAATTTTGATCATATGACCGTGAAGATGCTGCAATGGTCATAAGTATGAAAAACAGCCATAAGTCACTTTTTTCAGTGCCGTTATAACTTTGAATGGTCATTAAACGAACGGTTGTAAGTCCAGGACTATTTGTACTTTCCACCCAGAGTGGGGTGGCTCCGTGTCTCTGAAGAGGCTGAGTGGAGGGCCCTCTGTCTGGGACGGGAGGAGGCCCCTCTTTGGTCCCAGGGCTCCTCCAGCTGGGTCTGGGGTTCCTCACACACACCCGCCCCCTTTGGCAAGGCTGGAAGGAGGGGGCCAAGTCTGCAGAGTCCCCTTGAGATGCTGGCTGCCTTGGGCCCCCACCCAACTCAGGCCTCGGGGGGACAGGAGTGTGCCAGCCAGAGGCTTAGTGGGTGGACCGGTGCCATCTGTCCTTCCAGCTCCCCTTAGGGACAGTGGGTCTCCCCCCCCCCCCGCTTCTAATTTCATTTTCTGAAACCAGAGTGGAAGCTTTGGCTTCAGATCCTGCAAAAGCTCTAAGAGCGCCACAGGCAGTCCCTAAATTTGATACAGACAGACAGACAGACAGACGGACGGAAGGAGGGAGGGAGGATGGAGCTGGGAGGGCTCACTGGTAAATTTCTGGGCATCATATGCTGCTTTCCCCCCCCCCCCCGATTTTCTTTGTCAAAATAAAATTGTGTGTGTTGTGTGTTGTTTAGGGACCGATTGTGTTGATGGCTGGGAAATGGGATCTGCTTAGAGTCTCTGTGTTATCTGAAATGTTGAAAAGGATCAAGCCAGTTTCCCAGAGGAGGGCTATGCCAGCCCCCTCCCCTTCCTTTGGGGCTGAGTCACCAGGAGCTGAGCTCAGCTGAGGGGGGGTCTTTGGAGGTTGTGTGGGAGGCAATACCTGGAGCTGGCTGACATGACACCCGAGGAGGCAATTCTTAGCAGGGGGAGAAGCAGGGAAACTACCTTCCCAAAGTGGGGGGGTCTTCCAGTCCAACCCCCCTGCTCAAGCAGGAGACCCCATCCCATTTCTTCCCACTGAAGCAGGAACAGGCGGTGAGACACACCATGCCTTCGTTTTGCAACCATTATTGCCCTATATTAGATGCTGGGCAGCCCCATCCTTGACCAATATGGCACATAGCATAGCTTGGAAAATAGACTTGGAAAAGACCTTGGAGGTCTTCTAGTCCAGCGGTTACCAACTGGTGGTCCGTGGACCACTGGTGGTCCGTGGGAAAATTTTGGTGGTCCACAGAAAAATTATTTGCATTTTTTATATTGCACTAAATCAGGGATCCTCAAAGTACAGCCCCTGGGCCGGATACATGTAATGAATGGTTGTGTTGCTGAAGAAAGTATCCCCCTTTGGGGTCTTTTTGTGTGAGTTGGAGGGGGGGCAGAAATTCCGACTTGGGGTCTGCTTTGGCCTCCTGGTGTGGGGCTCTGGGCAACGGCTGGAGGGAAATGCCACTGGTGGCGAAGAGCCAGAGGGCCTCGTTCCAGTGGGACTGCCTCATGGCCTGGAACTGGCTGATCATCTCAACCCGCTGAGCCTCCAGGTGCCAGTACCTGGCCTTGCACTTTCGCAGGTCGTCCCTCTGCTTGGAAAGCCTATGCTCCTAGTCCTGAGGGAGGTCCTTCTGCTGAGCCTCCTTCTCGGTCAGATCCAATTTGAACTGAGGCAGCTCATTTTCCAGCTCTTTCTCGTGGTGGCTGCTTAGCTCCAACAACTGCTTCCTGTTGGGGCCCTAAGGAGCCTGGGGAGACAAGGAGTGGCTGGGAGGGGAGGGGTGAGTAGAGGCTGGCGAGGCGCCCCACTACGTGGGTGACATCGAGTTGGCCATGCCCACCCAGTCATATGACCACCTAGCCACAGCCACCCAGTTGGTCATTAGGCAGATCAAATTAGTGGTCTGCAGGATTTAAAATTATGAATTTAGTGGTCCCTGAGGTTCGAAAGGTTGGTAACTCCTATTCTAGTCCAACCTCCTGCTCAGGCAGGAAGAAGCCCTATCATTCCAGACAAATGGCTGTCCAGTCTCTCCTTTAAAACCTCCAGTGATGGAGCAGCCACAACTTCTGGTGGCCAGTTATTTAATCAGGAAATTCTTCCTTAGTTCCAGGTTATTTCTCCCCTTGGTTAGTTTCCAATCATTATTCCTTGCCCGGCCTTTGGGTGATTTGGAGAACAGGTTGGCCCCCTCCTCTCTGTGGCAGCCCCTCAAATATTGGGAGATTCTTTCCTGTCTCCCCTGGTCCTTCTCTTCACTAGACTAGCCATGCCCAGCCCCTGCAACCGTTCATCGTATGTTTCAGCCTCCAGTCCTCTAAACTCATGTTGGCTGCGCTTCTCTGCACTTTCTCTAGTGTCTCAACATCTGGGGAACCCTTAGCTCCCCCTTCTCCCCCTGGGCAGGGGTGCAGAAAGAATCCCTTGAATGGGCTCAAAACATTTGAAAGCGGAGCCAAAGGCCTGGAGGGGGGGGATTGGGACCCCTCTGGGCTGCATGAGCCCCAGGATTGTGCCCCCTCCCCCCCCGTTCCCTGTGCCTTACGCAGCTTCCTGGGGTCCCTGCTTTGATGCTGCTGCTCACCTGCCCTCCGCTTGCCTGGCAGGAACCGGGTGGCTCGGATCGGCCTGGGGGTTGTGCTGAACCTGGCCAAGGAGCGAGAGAGCCTCCCTCTGGCCCGGAGCACCTCGGGCATCCTGGAGCACATGTTCAAGCACTCAGAGGAGACCTGCTACCAGCTGATCGCCAACGGAGGCCTGGACGCCGTCCTCTTCTGGTGCCGCTGGAACGACCCAGTGGTGCTTCGGCATTGCGCCGCCGCCTTGGCCAACTGCGCCATGTATGGCGGGCAGGCCAACCAGCGGCGGATGGTGGAGAAGAAGGCAGCCGAGTGGCTCTTCCCACTGGCCTTCTCCAAAGAGGACGACCTGGTCCAGTTCCAGGCCTGCCTGGCCATCGCCGTGCTGGCCACCAACAAGGAGATCGAGAAGGAGGTAGAGAACTCGGGCACACTGGCCCTGGTGGAGCCCTTCATCGCCACCCTCGACCCGGGCCGCTTCACCCACATCTGGCTGGGCAGCAGCGATAACAGCCAGGGCCGAACAGCGGACGACCTGCAGTGCCTAGTGCCCCTGCTGGACAGCTCCCGCCTGGAAGCCCAGTGCATCGCCGCCTTCTACCTCTGCGTGGAGGCCAACATTAAAGCCCGCCAGAAGAAGACCGAGGTCAGCAGGGCAGGGGGGGCTAATGGGCTTGGGGGCAGGAGAAGCCACTCCCAACCCATGGGATTGGGTTGAAAGGGCCAGTTCTGTAAGAGAAACCCAGACATCTGGGACACAGGAGCCCCTGCCTTGCCAAGAGAACAGATCCCCTCTGGCCCCCTCCCCACCACCAGCTCTAGAACTCCGGGGGGGGGGGACAGGGGGAAACCAATCTTCCCAATGCCTTTGAGGAGGCTGCCCCAAAGTTTCTGGCTTGGGGACTCGGAGACGGGAGGTCCTGGCATGAGCCCAGCCTTGGGACCCCCAGTCTGACTCAGCCAGTTCGTGTCTTCCCCAACGTGGCGCCCTTCCACCGCCATAGTACTCAGCCTTCTTGCGATGAAGTAGCCTTCCCTCCCCAGGACTGAGATCCAGTCCACCGGGGCAGATGCCAGTGGGGGCAGCTAGCACACACTGCCTTGTAAGAGCCGACGGTGCTCCTTTTGTTGCCAGATCTTTGCAGAGATCGGGGCCATCCAGAGCTTGAAAAGGATCGTCTGTTACTCAGCCAACGGCACCACCTCCATGCTGGCCAAGCGGGCGCTGTGCACTATGGGCGAGGAAGTGCCCCGGCGGCTCCTGCCCACAGTGCCCAACTGGAAGACTCCAGAGGTGCAGAAGTGGCTGCAGCAGATTGGCTTCGCCAAGTACTGTCCCCGCTTCCTGGTAGGAGTTCTGAGGGGGCGGACCCCCAAAGCTGGTAGGGTGGTGGAGGGGGAACCCCACCCAATAGCAATGAGCAAAGGATGGTCTATTGGTCAGCCACTCAGCAGGGGGCTCCCAGCTCTGGCTCATGTGGCCATGTAGTGAATGGAATGGGGGGAGCGCAGAATGCTAATCTGTGGTGTGATAGTGGGGGAGACATGAGTGCTCAGACTTGGGGTGGGGGGCTCAGCTCGGGTTGCTCCCTGAGCTTAGTGGCTTTCTGGCCGTTTGGCACCTGGACTAATCACAGGGGTGGCCATATAAGCAGAAATATCAAGGGAGGGAGGGAGAAAAGAGGAAGAGAGAGAAAGGGAGGAAATAGAAATTGAATACAGAAGTAATGAAGAGAGAAAAGAAAGGAGGGAAAGAGAGGAAGAAAAGGAGGAGGAAGGTGATAGAAGGAGGGATGGAGAGGTGTGACATAGAAATTGAATAAAGAAATAATGGAAGGGAAGGAAGGAAAACAGAAGGCGGGAGTCTATAAAGATTCTCAGTCATCCAGGTTACGGTTGTCTCAAAGGTGCTTTTTGAGGGGACAACTGGACTTTCTGGTTTCCATTCCCCACCATCCAGTCAGAGCTGAAAAAGCTGCTTGGATGAGAAGCAAACTCTTGGAAAGCATTTTTAGAAGGAGGGAGGGGGGGAGGGAAAAAGAGAAAGAGAGAGAAAGACATTGCACTGGACAGTCCAGTCCAAAGGCTGAGATTCCCCTGGAACCTTCTGCCTCTGCAGGAGCACCAGGTGGACGGAGACCTGCTCCTGAGGCTGTCGGAAGAAGACTTGCGGACCGACCTGGCCATGAGCTCCAGCATCACCCGCAAGCGGTAGGAAGTCAGGACTGGACCCCGTCTCCTGGGGCTTGGCCCAAAGTCACCCAGCCGGCTTTCATGCCTAAGGCGGGACTAGAACTCCCCGTCTCCTGGTTTCTAGTCTGCTGCCTAGACCAGGCCAAGCTGCCCCTTCCTTCGGCTGAGCCCACCCCCCCTTGCTCCCCCAGGTTCTTTCGGGAGCTGACGGAGCTGAAGACCTACGCCAACTACTCCACCTGCGACCGCAGCAACCTGGCCGACTGGCTGGCTGGTGTCGACCCCAAATTCCGCCAGTACACCTACAACCTGGTCACCTGCAGCATCGACCGGAACTTCCTCCACCGCGTCACAGAGCAGCAGCTGCAGGACGACTGCTGCATCGGCCTGAGTTTCCACCGCGTCCGAATCCTCTCTGCTGCCCGGGGTAAGGGAGGGGAGAGAGACTCCCACTGGCCGCCCCCGCTGCTGGACTACGGCTCCGGGTATCCAGGGCTTGGAATTGCAGTCAAGATACATGCCAGATTCCGGGTGTGTGTGGCCTCTCCCAAGACATACATAACTCCAAAGGTGACTGGGGTGGGGGTGGGCAGCCAAGCAGCAGCAGCAGCTCAGACCACATGGCTCCCCGGATTTCCAGGCCTTGCTGGCTGTGACGCCCACCTGCCTCTTCCCTGAGCCTCAGATGCTGGAGGAGGGAGGAAGGGAGGGGCCTGGGCTCCAGCCTGTTGCCTGGAGGAGGACTCCCAATCGAGCCCCCTCCCGTGCATTTCTTCTTGCAAGAGGCTGGACTCAGTTCCCAGGTGCGCCTGCTCTGCTGAGCTCAAGTTCCAGCTGAAGGTCGCCAATTGTCCCAAAGGTGCTTTTTTTCCCAGGAGGCAACTGGAAGCTTTTCTTTGAAGACCTGGAGCTGAACAGGGAGAGGGAGGTGTTTTTTTTTATATAGCTGGGATTTTGTAGCCAAACCAAAATTCTTTCTCTTGGGAACCAAGGACGTTCTCCCACCTGGTCAGAGGAAGCAGAGCGATGTCACCAGACAACCAGACAGCGCTGTGATTGGACCATGTGACTGATTGTTTTGAGAAAGTGACAAACTTTTACTTTTAAGTAGGTGAAAACCACGGGAACCTTCAAAACCATCGGTTTTCACCAGATCTGTGCCAATAGGATATATCCGATAAAGCTATTCTTTGAGGAATTCATCTGCCTCTGAATTTTGCTTGCTATGTTACTTGGAACCCTGACAGCTTCTTGGATGAGAAGCGAAACATCTTCAAAGGAAAAGCAGGAAGTCCAGTTGCCTCTTGAAAAAGCCCCTTTGGGACAATCGTGACCCGGATGGTGGAGAAGCTCCATAGATATCCCTAATTGTTCTAGTCTTTTGGGGAGATGAAGCTGGGAGGGGGTGTGTGTTTGTCTCTGGCTAACCCAGCCTGCCTTTCTGGGGGGTCGGAAGGGCCCAATCCAGTTGTTTCTGCCGCTTCCCTTCTTCCACCTAGAGATGCTTCACTCACCTCTGCCGTGCAACAGCCGGAAGGCTGCCTTGGAGGGGACGGACGTCTTCATCAGCTACCGGCGGCGTACCGGATCTCAGCTGGCCAGGTATTGCGGGGGCTGCCTGGGGTGGGACTTGCAATGGAAGGTGAGCCTGAAATGCCTCCGAGGGGCAGGGGGAGGCGCCCCAGAGAGGAGCCGGAGATTCCAGGCAACCTGCATGACTGCACCAGGTGTTCAGGTGGGATCCTGGGTCATTTTTTTCCCTTCCTGGAAGGCTCTGTCCCTGTCAAAATAAACACAAAGCAGCCCCCACAAAGGGAACAGACGATTCTTGGCAGGCCTCTGGCCCTCTGTCGGTTTCCAAGCCACTGTCTTCATTGAAAACCCCTATATAAGGTTGGGGCTGGATCTAATAAAGGGAAATATTTGTAGGGCGGGGTTGAAATGAGGGGCCCTTGGTGCTCTCTGAGCTTGGTGGCTTTCTTGCAGACGTTTCATTACCAAACTAGGCGACATCCTCAGGGCTACGTTTGGAATATGGCGTCCAGTTTTTGTTGTCACTCTAGAAAGAGTGCAGAGAAGAGCAACAAAGATGATTAAGGGGCTGGAGGCTAAAATATATGAAAAACAGTTGCAGGAATTGGGTAGGTCTAGTCTAGTGAAAAGGAGGACTAGGGGGGATATGACAGCAGCTTTCCAATATTTGAGGGTCTGTCACAAGAGGGGGGGTGTCAATCTCTTCTCCAAGGCACCTAAAGGCAGGACAAGAAGCAGCAGATGGACACTAATCAAGGACAGAAGCAACCTGGAATTAAGGAGAAATTTCCTGACAGTGAGAACAATTCATTAGTGGAACAGCTGCCCTCTAGAAGTTGTGGGTGCTTATAAGAAAAGATTGGCCAACATTTGTCTGAAATGGTATAGAGTCTCCTGCTTGAGCAGGGGGTTGGACTAGAGGACCTCCAAAGTCCCTTCCAACTCTGCGATTCTGTTAAACGTCTGCAAGAAAACCACCCAGCTCAGAGAGCACCAGAAATGGCCTCTGGCCAGGGAAAAGCAGAGTAGAGGGTCTCCTTAAAATGCCTCCCCCACCCCCGCTGCTCCCTCCCACAGCCTCCTGAAGGTCCACCTCCAGCTGCATGGATTCAGCGTTTTCCTTGATGTGGAGAAATTGGAGGCCGGGAAATTTGAGGACAAGCTGACCCAGAGTGTGATGAGTGCCCGAAATTTCGTGCTGGTCCTCTCCGTCCAGGCCCTGGACCGCTGCATGGGGGACGTGGCCTGCAAAGACTGGGTGCACAAGGTGAGGGTCAGGAGAGGGAGGGAGAAGCCCCAAGGACGGCTCTCCCGATGCAGGTCAGTTGGGGGGGGGGCGCAAGCAGCTGCTCCCAACGCCCTGCGAGGGGGGCAGGCTCCCGGAGGGGGGGCAGGAGGGGGCCTGTGGGGTGGTGGTGTCCAGGAGGTGCTTGAGGAGGCTGCCCTTGCAGGAAATAGCCACCGCCCTGACCTGCAGGAAAAACATCATCCCAGTGACTGACCACTTTGACTGGCCAGACCCGGAAGAGCTTCCGGAGGACATGAGGGCCATCCTGAAATTCAACGGGATCAAGTGAGTGGGGGACCGGAGGGAGGGGAGGGGGGAGGCCTTCCAGACCCTCTTGGGCTGCCCCATGCAGATCTGGGCCCGGAGCGAAGGAGGGCAGGGACCCCGAGAGAAGCCACAGCAGACCCTCCTGCCAACGATGGAGAGGCTGGCTTTCTACAAGCAGTCCTTGACTTGGGACCATAATTGAGCCCAAAATTTCTGTTGCTAAGTGAGACAGTCATTAAGGGAGTTCCGCCCCACTTTATGGCTTTTGTGCCACAGTTGTTAAGGAAATCATCAGTTTTAAGTGAGTCACACGGTCGTTAATTCGGATTCCCCATTGTCAGAAGGTCACAAAAGGGGATCATGTGACCCCGGGATGCAAGTCATTTATCAAGTGGCTGAATTTTGATTGGGAGACCACGGGGAGGCTGCAATGGTCATAAGTGTGAAAAATGGTTGTAACTCACATTTTTCAGAGCCGTTGTAACTTTGAACGGTCACTGAACGAACTGTTGCAAGTCGAGGGCTCAGCTGAGTTCCTCCCCTCCCTGCAGGTGGTCCCACGAGTACCAGGAGGCCACCATCGAGAAGCTGATCCGGTTCCTGCAGGGACGCTCCTCCCAGGACTCCTCCGCCGGGTCGGACAGCAGCCTGGAGTGCGGGACCCCCCTGGAGCAGAGCTAGGTCGGAAGGACGGACGGACGGACAGAAGAGGGGGAGCTGCCTGGCCTGCCTTCCTCTGCCCCCCCCCCGGCTGCCTCAGGATCAGCTCTTGCATCGCTACCTCTTCTTCCGGGGCCCCCACAGCAGAGGCTGAAGCGAGCGAAGGGACCCCAACAAACCCCCAGACCCCTCCCCCCCACTGAGCTTCCAAACAATCCTTTTGGGGCCAGAAGGCAATTAGTGGATGGTGGATTCTGCCCTCAATACTGGATCTCCCCACTTTGGGGCAGGAGTGGGGATCTGGGGGACCCCCAGGGGGAATCGTCCAGGCATTGGCTGCCATGAATGGGGGCCTTGTGAAGCTTGTAGGGACAGGCCCCTCCCTCTGTGGAGATTCTCAGTTCTCCGGGCCACTCTTGTCCCAAAGGTGCTTTCCCCCCCAAAGCAACTGGACTTTCTTGGTTTTTTTCCTTGAAAACATTTTGTTTCTCATCCAAGAAGCTTCTTCAGTTCTTCAGAGTTCCTCCCTCCCTCTTTTTTTCACTCTCTCCTGCAGCTTCTTGGATGAGGAGCGAAGAGTTTTTAAAGGAAGACACCCCAAGAAAGTCCAGTTGCCTTTTGGAAAAAGCCCCTTTGGGATGTCTTCCCCCCCCCTTCAGCAGCAAAGCAGGCCTTGCTGGTCTTGGCCCAGCCCTTCCCCCTCCCCTGCCAGTTTGTGCCCCCCTCCAGTGCTGCCTTGCCCCCCCCCCCCGTTTGCAGGGGCTCCCCACTGCTCAGGACCCCACAGAACCCAGCAAGAGGTGGGACATCCCCAGCTGGAACCTCCCACAGGAGATGCCCCCTCCTCTGGAAGCAGCCCAATGGGGCCCGGCCAGGGAGGTGGCTGGTGCTGCCCCTCTTGGCCTAATCATATCCTGGGGGTTCCACATGAGGCCCCTGAAATGGAGGTTCAGGCTTCGGTGAGATCCGTCTATGGCTGGTGGACCTGCGGATGGAAGGAGGGCCTGGGAGCCCAGAAGGAGACGAAGGAAGGCCTCGCCCCTCCCCGCCATGCCTCCTTCCCCCAGCAGCCACCTGTGCTCCCCCCAAGTGGGAGCAGGGGTTTTGCAGCCCCCAGAGGGGACGGCAGCCCCACGTTTCTTTGGAGATGCTCTGAGGCGGCCCCTGTGCCATGGCTGGCTTCCTTAGAGTGAAAAGCCACCCACCCAATTCCTGCAGCTTTGGCTCAAAGAGAGACCCGAGGGGCCACTTGGGGGGGGAAGGCTGAACCCTCAGAGCCCCTGACGCCCCCCCCCCCCTGTGATGCCACTGCCCGTGCCTCCTGCGCCTCTGCCCCAACCGCCTTCTCCGATCCCGCCAGGCGCGCAGGGACCGACCCTCTTGAAAATGTGCCTCACCGCCCAGGATGCCTCTGAAAGTGGGTGCCAGGGAAGGCTGGCACAGGGGCTTGTGTTCGAGAAGGGGGGCCTTGCCCAGGATGGCCCCTGCTCTGATCTCTTCCTTATACAGAGGGGGAAAAAAGCTTTTATAAAACTTGCAAAAGGGAATTGTTGCGAATGGTCAGTCTGCTCCTTTCCCACCCTCAACATTCAGGATCTGGGGGGCAGTTCCAGAATGACCAGCAGCCCCCGAATCTGCTGGGCTCTTTCCACCCTGTGGGGCTGGGCTATGTGACAAGGAGGGTGGGGAGATGCAAAGATCTTTTGTGCTACTCCACAATATCTGTCACCGATGTTCTTGGTGCCGTTGGGGGAATAGGAGCACACAAAATTCAATTTATTTGGGATACAGATAAAAAAAAATGGGCTTGTCAGAGCTTAGGTCACCCAGCGGCCAGATGAGAAGCTGCTCTCCAAATGCTCCTCTTCTATGCCCAGAGGGTGATGGGAGAACAGGAAACCCGGAAGTCTCACCCTTCCTGCTTCAAAAGCTGAGCCGGATATTCTGGTGGTTCAGTTACCAGGCTAGAAACCGGAACGAGGGCTCCTTGGTTCTCCCTGCGCTTGGCGGTTTTCTTGTCCTCGTTGTTTCATTATCAAACTAGGCAACATCATCACTGCTAGTAGGAAGAGGTATTTGCTCTGTCACACCCACACATCCCACTAGCTCTAGTGACATTCCCTACTTGGGTCATGAGCCGCTTGCAAGAAAACCACCGAGGTCAGTGAGCACCAAGGATCCCTCATTTCAACCCTGAGTTGCAAAAATTCTCCTTTATTAGAAACCAGAAGAGCTGAGTTCTAGTTTTGCCTTAGACACCAAGCCAACTGGAGAGGTTTGAGCCAGTCCTCCTCTCAGCTGGAGGAAGGGGGAAAAGAGCAGTCTTGCCAAGAAATTGTAGGAGCTGCTCCACCAGGTTGCCAAAACTCAACACACAAACCCACCCCTTTGGCGAAAGTGGGCAGTCCAGATGTGGGCCAGGGGTGCTATGCCACTCCATCTGGCATCCCTTGCCAACACAAAGGCTGAGCTGCCACGGCCAGGATGATCCCTCTCTGCCCATCCTCAAGGAGCACAAAGAGACCCCAGAAAGTCACTTCAGTTTCCCTTTTATTGTCCCTCGGCCCCCAGGAAAATCCAGGTGGGGGGCTGCAGGTCTCAGCAATCCCAGTGGGGTGAGGGTCGGTGCTCAGTGGTCATTCCCCCTTTTCAGCCCCTTTTCAGCTTCGGTCCTGGCAGCCTCTCATCAGGAAGAGCCTTGGCAGGGCCAAATCTGAAGACCCCCAAAGCATCCTCAAATTCCTCCCACTGTCAGGAGGCATCGGGGTCCCTCTGCCAAGTACCAGCTGGAAGAGCACCTCAGCAGGCTGCCTGGTCTCAGACCCCCGGAGACCCTATCAATTTAGACCAGGGGTCTGACTTGTGGACTTCAACTCCCAGAATTACACAATTGTCTGGGGAATTCTGGGAGTTGAAGTGGCCAAGTGTTGAGCCCCCTGGTTTAGACATAGACACAAGACAACTCCTTTGTCACAGTCCCAAGGCCTCAACCCTGATCCGTCGTGGTTCCAGAAGACTGCGATCGATCGGTCCCTGCCTGGAGAAGGCGGATCCTCTGTGTCCAGGAGGCTCAACGGCTTCAGTCATGTCGGGGGGGACGGCTCAGCTTCCTGCGGTGGCTCAGGAAGATCACCAAAATGCTGGTATCCGGAGCTGCCATCTTGGATCTCTATCCCCCTGGAAGGAGAGAGACACCCGCTCCATGAGGGATCCGTGGGAACAAAGCCCTTGCGCACCAAGGCCTGTTCGGGTAGTCCTCGACATACAACCAAGCCTCCCCATTACTATTATAAGGCTTGAAAAATTGGTTGGTCATGACCATTAGTAACATGGTCGTTAAGTGAATGTCACTGTTGTTAAGTGAACCAATGGGTCACTACGGGCACAGTCTTGCCAAAAACCAGGTGTGCTAGTTTTCAATACAACTTTTGTAGATAGTCCTTGACTTACAGCAACACCTCTGTTAGGGCCTCTGGTGGCTCAACAGACTAATGCAGTCTGTTTTTAACAGCAGCTGCTTGCAATTACTGCAGGTTCAAGTCCCACCAGGCCCAAGGTTGACTCAGCCTTCCATCCTTTATAGTTTATAAGGTAGGTAAAATGAGGACCCAGATTGTTGGGGACAATTAAGTTGACTTTGTATATAATATACAAATGGATGAAGACTATTGCTTGACATAGTGTAAGCCGCCCTGAGTCTTCGGAGAAGGGCGGGATATAAATGCAAATTAAAAAAACACACCATTTTTGACCATTTTTCATACTTATGACCACTGTAGCATCCCCATGGTCACATGATCAAAATTCAGACGCTTGGCGACTGCTCATAGTTATGACAGTTGCAATGTCACAGGATCCCCTTTGGTGACCTTCTGACAGGCAAAGTTAATGGGGAAGCCAGATTCACTCAAAAACCGTGTGACTCACTTAACAACTGCAGGTCGTAAAATGGGCCAGAACTTGCTTCACAACTTTCTTGCTTAACAACAGAAATTTTGGGTTCTGCTGTGGTTGTAAGTTGAGGACAACCTGTATAACGCAGTAACGGGAATGGAGGGGGCTGCAAACGGCTGCAGACATGGCTGTGTTCGATCCCCAGACTACGAAGGGGCCCAACAGGCTGTAAGTCCCCAGAGCGGATCTATCGTAAATCTGAACTAAGCAAGCAGTCGTAAGTCAAGGACTGGCTGTGCTGTTTTGCCCCTGTTGGAGAGCAGGAAGAGACGGGGAGAGGGCGACCCGGATGGCCTTTGGGGGGCTCTGGTGAGAAGAAGCCGGGAGGGGGGAGTCTGAGGTGCTGAGAGGAAGCAAATGGGAAGAAATATGTGGGGAGGGGGATTCTGGGGAAGTGGGCAGGGAGGGTTTTTCTCCCTTTCTGAAAAGAGGAACCTCGGAAAGGTGGTTTTTGTTACTGACTGGCCATCGGCTGCAGTTTTTGGGCTGAAATTGCAGCCAAGATGCATCCTTAACCCCTGGAACTTCCCACCACTGGACCAGAAAACAGCGGCCAGCTTTAAAAGGGAATTAAGACAACTTCATGGAAGACAAACTGAGTCTAGGATGGCTCTGGATCAACCGTTCCTTCAAGTGGGGGATTCCAGGCTCCATCATCCCCAGTCAATATCACCCAAGCTGGGCACCCCAACCCACCACATCTGGACCAGCCACATCTGGTCCCCCAGGCAGACTCACCCGATGATGGCAGCCGGCAGGAGGAGGAGGAGGGCTCCGAAGAGGAAGGGGAACCCCTTCATGAAGGACAGGCAGGCTGGGAAGAGGGAGCTGAAGACCCCCGTGGCCACTAGGGAGCACAGCCCTTCCACGCAGGCCACGGCGGCAAAGAGCGCCCCTGGAGGCAGGAGGAAGAGACGCAGGGGAGGGTTAAGCAGCCTGGAAAAAGAGGGTCCCCAGACGCAGGACGAGTGTCCAGACCCCTTGCAGCCCCCCAGGGAATCCTGAAACTCCAAACGCTCCAGTTCTTCTAACCTTTTTATCAGGGAGGGGGCCCACTGGGAGTATGGAAGAGCCTCCCAACCCTTGGAGCAGTGAAGCCTTGGGAGGGGGCATAGCGGGACACGGAAGTGTGGGGAGGGGCACAGCAGCCCTCCCCTCCCGCCCTACCTTGCTCGGTCTCGCCAACCAATCTGGAGAGCTTGGAGCGGATCACGGGAGTAACCGTCATGGAGAGGAAGAGAAGGCCGTAACCTGTGGGGAGACAGTCGGTGAGGGAGGCTGGGAGAAGAGCCACACAAGGCCCGAGGAACCCCGCCTCTCCCTGGGCCAGACCCCAACACACCAGCCCAGCTGCCACACCAGCAGAACCTGGCACTGGGAGCATGCCAGGGGCCCTTGGCAGCCTGGGGAAGGCTGTCCTGCCAACAGGTTCCTAGCACCCAGTCTGGGTCCTCCTTGGCCCCTGGACCCCCAGCCCTGCCAAATCCCCATCCCCCTCGGTCTCCCGCTCCTTCCTTTCCCACCTGGTGCTAATTAATTAGGATTTAACAATAATTTAATAATAATTATTTAATTACTGTTTAATTATTTTACTAGTTAATGATTGTATCCACTGCGTTTCTATGATTATTGAGTTCAATGGGGTTTTTTATGTTCTAATGTATTTATGCGGTAAGCCGCCCAGAGTCATTGGATATGAGATGGGTGGCAAATAAATTAGGGAGGGAGGGAGGGAGGAAGGTCCAGCCCCAGGGAGATCTCCTGAGGGTCCTTTGGGGGACAGACCCCCTGGCCCACCCTCCCCTCCGCCAGTTTCACCTGTAAACATCAGGGCTGTGGTCCCCGCCAGCGCCACGGTCACCAGCCCCAGTGCGTTGGAGAGCAGGCCCAGCTCGGCCACCCAGGCATCCCGCAGGCACCTCTGTAGCAGCCGCAGCCCCGCCAGGCTGCTCAGGTAGGTCAGGTAATGGGCAGCTGAGCCGTAGCCAATCAGCTCTGACTGCCAACAGAGTGGGGGGCCGAGTTCATACAGCACCAGGATCTCCCGGGCCCCAAAGTGCACCGTCACCACCACAAAGAAGGCCAGCGAGTAGAGGAGCAGCTGGCGCCATGCCTGGCCACGGGCAGGGCTGGCATACAGCCGATACACGGCCTTGTAATGGCGGAGCGTGAGAAGCCGCTGCGGCTGCCTCTGTGGCACCGACTCCTGCAGGACGAAGGCTGAGTAGAGGGCTGCGGCGAGGCTGGCCGCAAAGACCATCCAGAAGGGCGCCACGTAGCCCTGCGCCTTGCGCCACTGCCCACCCAGCACGCTTGCCACCATGCCCGCCAGGCCCAGACAGGCCTCCAGGACGGCCACCCGGAAAGTGCGGGCCGTCCGGTCACTGACGTCGGCCACGTAGGCGAAGCAGCCGGCGAGGATCAGGTTGTAGTCGCCAGAGAGGCCACTCAGCACCCGGCCCACCAACAGGTACCCCACGGGCAGCTCAGCGTATATGACCACCAGGTAGATGGCTGCCTGCAGGGCCATGCCCAGTGCGGGCAGGATCAGCACTGGCCGGCGTCCCACACTGTCACTCCAGGGGCCAAAGAGGGTCACTGAGAAGAGCCCCACAAAAAAGCCAGCCAGGTTGAGGTAGAGGTTCCAGTGGGCCACCAGAGTCTCCAGCTCCTGGAAAGACAGAATAAGAGTTAGAAGGGACCTTGGAGGTCTTCTAGTCTGACCCCTTGCTCAAGCAAGGAGAGAGTGGTGGGAAGGTGACACTAGCAAGACTCTGGGCTGCCCCAGAAGTGTCTGACTTGCTTATCCTTCTGGCTAGAAAGGGAAAGAGGGGTGCAAAAAGGGACCCAAAGCTGCCACAGGGCCAGTGGGAGGATGTACTGAGAACACATTGGCCTAATACAGGCATCTCCAACACTGGCCCCTTTAAGACTTGGGGACTTCAACTCCCAGAATTCCTCAGCCAGCAGAGCCAGTTGACTATGGAGTTCTGGGAATTGAAGTCCCCAAGTCTTAAAGGGGCCAGTGTTGGAGACTTCTGGTCTCATACTGTATCTATATATATAAAAGCAAAAACCACTCACGCATTAATCACGAAATCTCCAGAACCATAAAGCCTACAAACTTGAAATTTGCCACGTATGTTCCTCTTGGCTTCTAGGTGCTCACTATGAAAGGATTTTTCGAAATGACCACCAGAGCGTTAGTATATCCTATATTATTATTAACATGCTCTGATGCTAAGGAGTTCTACTGCCCCTCCCCACCTGAAAAGATATCTGTTCCAGATGCAAAATACAAGCAAAATACAAGTTTCAGTTTCAGTTTTACTTTCACAGCAGCAAGCAGGGGATAAGATAGGAGAGGCTTCTGTGGGGCAAGGCTGAGGGAGAGAAGGGGATAAGATAGGTTAGGGTTCTGTGGGGCAAGGCTGAGGGAGAGAAGGGGAAGAGGAGAGGAGAGGATAGGAGAAGCTTCTGTGGGGCAAGGCTGAGGGAGAGAAGGGGGAGAGGAGAGGAGAAGAGAGGGAAGGCTTCTATGAGGCAAGCCTGGGGGAGAGAAGGGGATAGGATAGACTTCTGTGGAGCCAGCTTGAGGGGGAGAAGGGGATAGATAGGAGAGGCTTCTGTGGGGCAAGGCTGAGAGACAGAAAGGAAGAGGAGAGGCTTCTGTGGGGCGAGGCTGAGGGACAGAAAGGAATAGGAGAGGAGAGGCTTCTGTGCGGCGAGGCTGAGGGACAGAAAGGAATGTTATTGGCCCCAAAGGAGGGAGTGCGCAACTTGGGTGTTCTCCTGGATGCACGGCTGTCGCTTGAAGATCATTTGGCGGCCGTCTCCAGGAGACCCTTTCACCAGGTTCGCCTGGTTCGCCAGTTGCGCCCCTTCCTTGATCGGGATGCCCTATGCACAGTCACTCATGCTCTCGTTACCTCTCGCCTGGATTATTGCAATGCTCTCTACATGGGGCTCCCCTTGAGATGCACTCGGAGGCTTCAGTTGGCCCAGAATGCAGCTGCGCGGGTGATAGAGGGAGCTCCACGTAGCTCCCATGTAACACCTCTCCTGCGCAGACTGCACTGGCTACCTGTTGCCTTCCGGGTGCATTTCAAGGTTCTGGTTACCACCTTTAAAGCGCTCCATGGCTTGGGGCCTGGGTTCTTACGGGACCGCCTGCTGTTACCGCATGCCTCCCACCGACCCGTACGCTCACACAGAGAGGGACTTCTCAGGGTGCCGTCCGCCAAACAATGTCGGCTGGCGGCCCCCAGGGGAAGATCCTTCTCTGTGGGGGCTCCTACTCTCTGGAATGAACTTCCCCCCGGTTTACGCCAAATCTCTGACCTTCGGACCTTTCGCCGCGAACTGAAAACATATTTGTTTGTTCGCGCGGGGCTTTCTTAAATTGTTTAGATTTTAAATTTAATTGTTATTTAAGTTTTAAATTGGTTTTTTTTTTAGATTATATATTTTAATTTATCGGCCTAACTGTATAATAAGTTTTTTAATTTATTTTTAATTGTATATTGTTTATTTTTATCTTGGCTGCACACCACCCTGAGTCCTTCGGGAGAAGGGCGGTCTAGAAATCTAATAAAATAAATAAATAAATAAATAAATAAATAAATAAATAAATAAATAAATAAATAAATAAATAAATAGGAGAGGAGAGGCTTCTGTGAGGCAAGGCTGAGGGAGAGAAGGGGAAGAGGAGAGAGGGGAAGCTTCTGTGGGGCAAGGCTGAGGGAGAGAAGGGGGAGAGGAGAGGAGAAGAGAGGGAAGGCTTCTATGAGGCAAGCCTGGGGGAGAGAAGGGGATAGGATAGACTTCTGTGGAGCCAGCTTGAGGGGGAGAAGGGGATAGATAGGAGAGGCTTCTGTGGGGCAAGGCTGAGAGACAGAAAGGAAGAGGAGAGGCTTCTGTGGGGCGAGGCTGAGGGACAGAAAGGGAGAGGAGAGGCCAATCGTAAGTACTCATTAATTTTCATGCTGTAAGTGTTGATTTATAAAGCCCGAGCACATAGTTTCATAGCGGAGCACAGGTATTGAGCTAGTTTGTAATGTTACAAGACTTGCAAAGTATCCCTTTCAAGACACAGAATTTTCATTTTAATCTTTGTCAGGATATTACCAGCTACAGGTGATCCTTGACTTACAACACTTCGTTTAATGACCGTTCAAAGTTACAACAGCGCTGGAAAAAGTGACATGACCATTATTCATACTTACGACCATTGCAGCATCCCCACAGTCATGTGATTTACAGTTGGATGCTTGGCAACTGGTCCCATATTTATGACGATCGCAGTGTCCCGGGGTCACGGGATCCCCTTTTGCGACCTTCTGACAAGCCAAGTCAGATTCGCCTAACAATTTAACTTAACTAACTTAAGAACTGCAGTGATTCACTCAGCAACCATGGCAAGAAATGTCGTAAAATGGGGCATGACTCACTTAACAATTGTCTCGCTTTGCAATGGAAATGGATTTAATTGTGGTCATAAGACAAGGACCTGCTGTACATTACATGACAATATTTATGATATATATTTTTTCTTTTATTACAATGTCTCACTTAACAACCGAAATTTGGGCTTCATTTTGGCCCTAAGTTGAGGACTCCCTGTCCTTGGAAAGGAGGGAGCAATCTCAGAGCCACCGAAGAATGCAAAGGAATGCGCAGGACGACAATCTCGGCCTGCCACACCCACCCTAACAAGCACAACAGTCCTCGGGCACAGAGTTCAACTGCAGAAACGGCCTTGGACTTTCTCACTGCCATGGACCGTCGGTCGGTCGGTCAGAACAAGTCCCATCATTGCTGCTGGAGGCTTTAAGGAGACCCTCCCCCCTCCTCTCTCTGAAATCCACCACCTGGTCCGTGCCCCTCTTCCTCCCCGGCCCAGAAGGGCAAGAAGGGGCAGACAGGGGATGCAGGGAGAAGGGTGGGTAAACCAAGGGGGTTATTTATTTATTTGTCCCCCACTTACAAAAGTTTGTTTAGTGACCATTCAGAGTTTCAACCGCACAGAGAAAAGTGACCTATGGCCATTTTATAACCTTTGCAGCATCCCCAGGATCACGTGATATAAATTCAGAGACTTGGCCACAGACTCATATTTATGACGGCCATAATGTGCCAGGGTCATGTGATCCACTTTTGCAACCTTCTGAGGAGCCAAGTCAATGGCAAAGTCGGATTCATTTAACAACCGTGTTACTTACTTAACAACTGCAGTGATTCATTTAACAATCGTGGCAAGGAAGGTTGTAAAAACTCACTTAGCAAATGTCTCACTTAGCAACATAAATTTGGGGCTCAATTGTGGTCATAAGCCGAGGACTATCTGTACAACTCATCTCACTCTCAGTGTGTACAGTGAAAAGCATAAAAACTTAACAACTATATTAAAAATGCAGTTCAGGTAGTCCTTGACTTACGACCGCAATTGAGGGCAAAATTTCTTTTGCTAAGCGAGTCAGCTGTTAAGTGGGCTTTGCCCCATTTTACAACCTGTCTTGCCACTGTTGTTAAGTGAATCACTGCAGTGGTTAAGTTAGTAACAGTTGTTAAGTGAATCCAGCTTCCCCAATTGTTGTCACTGTTGTGCTGAGTAACAACAATTAATCTGTAGAACTGGCTGTTTTTGGAAGTTGTGTGTACTCCAACAACTGGAGGTTTTTAAGAAGAGACTAGACAGTCATTTGTCCAGATTGGTATCTCCTTCATGGGCAGGGGGTTGGACTAGAAGACCTCCAAGGTCCCTCCCAACTCTGTTATTCTGTTATTCCTAAGTATTCTTTACATTTTTAATTTTTGACATTTTATTTCACCGCTTCATTTATTGTTATTATTATGGATGACCGTGTGCAGGCCTGGAAATGAATATGAACGAATGACCTGGGTTAGGTTGGTTGTACCTTTTTATTGTAACTTATGATTCTTGATGAAGGTATCTTTTCTTTTATGTACACTGGGAGCATCTGCACCAAGACAAATTCCTTGTGTCTCCAATCACACTTGGCCCATTATTTTATATGTTGTATGAACACCACCAGAGAGGTAGCTTGTCTCTGAGCATGGAAGCTCCATTCTTACATTCCCAAAGGCTTTCAAACAGCAGGGGAAGCCCTGGGAGGGAGGGAGGGACCCCCTGCACTACTGGCCACACCAGAGCCTGACCTTTGACCTTCAGCAGCAGAATAACCGACTAAGTAGAGTTGGAAGGGACCTTGGGGGGTCTTCTAATCCAGGGGGCTCCAACCTTGAAAATATTCTGGACCTCACCTCCCACAAGTTGAAGTCCACAAGTCTTAAAATTGCCCAGGTTGGAGAGCCCTTTTGTAGTCCAACCCCTGCCCAGGCAGGAGACGCCCTGCAGCCAGACAGCCTGTTGGCAGAGAACGGGCTGACCTCGGAGCTCCCGGCCAGCAAGAGGCATTTCTCTGCCGGTGCGGGAAGCACCCAACGTCGCGCTGGGTGGAGAAGGGCAACCCATTCAGGAACCAGCCTCCCTCGCCCGGCCCTTCTCTACCCCGTCGCGGCGCTGCAGCGAGCCGCCCGCAGGAGAGCTCCGTGTCCAGGAGCAGTCTACCCGCGCCGATCCGGAAGCGGCCAGAGGGAGGCTGCCCCGCCTCGGGGGCGCCGGGCAGGGGAAGCGGAGCCGCGCGCGGACGCACCTGGGGGCCGGAGCCGGTGTGGTTGGGGCAGCCGCCGGGTTCTCCTGCCGGGCCGGGGCCGGAGCCGGAGCCGTTGCGTCCGGCCAGCCGGTCCCAGAGCAGCTGCGGGCAAAGCGGCGCCTGCAGGGCCAGGGCCAGCGTGGCCAGCAGCAGCACCGGCTCCGCGGCGCGCAGGCGGCGGCAGGGCGGGCCTGGCAACGGGGAGCCCGCGGGGGTCTCTGCCGCCGCCGCCCCCGCCCCGGAGGGGGGCTCGCCCAGGACGCCGCCCGCCGCCAGCTCGGCCATGGCCACCACGGAGCGGAGCCCCCTCCCCTCGCCCCGCCCCGCCCCGAGGACGCGCCCAGGCGGAGGGAACTGCGCCGCCCCCGAGCAGGCGCGCCTGGCTGGCTGAGGGGACGGGAGGGGGCGTTGAAGCGGGGGTCGGCCGGCAGGCGAGGCTCCGGAGGGCTGGGCTCTGGGCGGAGCAGCGGGACCCTGGATGCGGGGGGCTGGGGCGCAGGTGCCGGACCAGCGCTCGGAGGAGCCCGTCCCCGTCCCCGTCCCCCGCTGCATCCGGCACCTCGGCGGGCGCTTGAAAGAGCGGCGGCGGGATTGCTGCCGTGGGCTTGTGGTGGGGCTGCCTGTTGAGCAGGAATCGGCAGCCCCTGTGCCAAGGTCCCCATTGCCTCCCTCTGTCTGGGGGGGACTTACCGATGTGTGCCTGTCAGAGAGGGTTGGGGATTCGCCCTGGCTTCATTCCGCTGAAGAACCAGGGAAACAGCTTCTGGAAGGCATAGCGGGACTCTTGACTTTCGTTTACACCAAGCCACCGCTGAAACCAGCCAAACCAAGGCCTTGGAAGCTGCCCGGTTTCTCCTCTCTTTCTTCTCGTTGTCTCTTCTTCCTCCTTTCCTCTCTTCTCTCTCTCTCTCTGTGAAGATCCCACCATCCAAGGAAGGTTTTCCTCCTGTGGAACAACTGCCCCACTTATCCAGATAACCTCATTCTGTAGCCTTAAGATCACCTGTGTTTGGGGACAGGGAAGATCCAGTTACTCTGAAGACTAACACTTGAAATTGATTGAGTGTAACTGTATTCTAGTTGATTTTTGCTTTACATTAATTATATCAAGTTTATTATAGCCACATAACATTAATAATATGAGTCACTCAGAGTCTTCAGACATGGACCGGCAGAGTTTTTGCTTTTAACCGTGTCCGACTCTTGGCGACTTTATAGGCAAACTCTCTTCATGTATATCCATTTTTGATTCTTTTTAGAAACGTGAGTTTCTAGCAACCAAACGCAGAACATCTTCTTCCTGGCAGCCAGCACTTGCACGTCTTAACATCTTTCCATACGTTTTCCTAACTGTAGCAAAGATTCTGCTAAGATATATACTTTCCTCTACTTGCTCTTATTTTTCACCATGTAGAGCCATAGCCATAGCCCTTAGACTTATATACCGCTGCACAGTGCTTTACAGCCCTTTTGAGCGGTTTACAGAGTCAACAATTTGGGTCCTCATTTTACCCATTCCACCTCTCGGAAGGGTGGAAGGTTGAGCCAACCTGGAGCCAGTCAGGATCAAACCTCTGGCAGTGGGCAGTTAGTCTGCAGTATGGCATTCTAACCACTGCGCCACCATAGCATCCTTCCTTCTCTTTGTTTTCCTTCCCTCCCTCTCTTCCTTCACAAGGAATAGCCCTTAGATTTATATACCGCTTCATGGTGCTTTTACAGCCTTCTCTAAGTGGTTTACAGAGTCAGCCTGTTGCCCCCAACAATCTGGGTCCTCATTTTACCCACCTCAGAAGGACGGAAGGCTGAGTCAACCTGGAGCCTGGTGAGATTTGCCAGATTGCAGGCAGCCAGAAGTCAGCAGAAGTAGCCTGCAATGCCACACCCTAACCTCTGCGCATCACAGCTCTTATATGTATAGCTACTTCTCAATTTATGACCACTCCTTTATTTATTTATTTATTTATTATTTAGACTTTTATACCGCCCTTCTCCCGAAGGACTCAGGGCGGTGTACAGCCAAATTAAAAATATACAATATACAATATTAAAACAACAAATTAAAATAACATATTATATAATGGCCGAAAAATTTAAAAGTTTAAATGTAAAACCGTCAAATTGGCCCCAATAAAACACAGTACCCCAATTTAAAATTATTAAAATTCAAATTTCAGAATTTAAAAATTAAAAGTTAAAAATTAAGCCAGTCCCGCTTGGATGAACAAGTACGTTTTCAATTCACGGCGAAAGGTCCGAAGGTCAGGTAGTTGACGCAAACCAGGGGGAAGTTCATTCCAGAGGGTAGGTGCTCCTACAGAGAAGGCTCTTTCCCTGGGGGCTGCCAGCCGGCATTGTCTGGCGGACAGCACCCTGAGAAGTCCCTCTCTGTGTGAGCGTATGGGTCGGTGGGAGGCGTGAGGCGTGAGGTAACAGAAGGCGGTCCCGTAAGTACCCGGGCCCTAAGCCATGGAGCGCTTTGAAGGTAGTAACCAGAACCTTAAAGTGTACCCGAAAGACCACAGGCAGCCAGTGCAGGCTGCGCAGGAGCGGTGTTACTCTATCACCCGCGCAGCTGCATTCTGAACTAACTGGAGCCTCCGAGTGCACTTCAAGGGGAGCCCCATGTAGAGAGCATTGCAATAATCCAAGCGAGAGGTAACAAGAGCATGAGTGACCGTGCACAGGGCATCCCGGTCAAGGAAGGGGCGCAACTGGCGAACCAGGCGAACCTGGTAGAAAACTCTCCTGGAGACAGCCGCCAAATGATCTTCAAACGACAGCCGTCCATCCAGGAGAACAACAACTGTTTGAAATTATGAGGCACTGAAAAAAATGACTTACGGCTGGTTCTTGCACTTAGGGCCCTCACAACATCCTGCAATCATTCGATTAAAATTTGGGCCCTTGGCAGCTGACGTGGATTTCCAACGGTTGCCAGCATGCCAGGGTCATGTGAGCTGAAATGGTTATAGACTTAGACTTGGAATAACTTTATGGTCACTTTGAATGCACACTAATTGGCACACATTAAAATGAAATTTCATTGCATGCAGCTCTCAAAGGGTCACCACCTCCAATATACATGACATGAACATGACAAATAAATACTAAATTATGCATATTCCCACATATAATATATGACACAGAGAAATAACACAGTCTACTTAGGATGTATACATGTACATGTATATACATGTAGAGAGCTATCAAAAAAGGTTCATTTCTTTAACGCTGGTTATATTATGAAATTAGAATAGAATAGGACAGGACAGGACAGGACAGGACAGGACAGGACAGGACAGGACAGGACAGGACAGGACAGAACAGAACAGAACAGAACAGATAGAATTCTGTATTGGCCAAGTGTGACTGGATACAAAAGGAATTTGTCTTTAGTGCCTAAGCTCTTAGTGTACATACAAAGGAAAAAAAGAGAAAAAAGAAAAAAATACATTCCTCAAGAATCATAAGATACTGAGGCAGGGGGCTCAAGACTACTCTTCCTTATTACACTGTTCCTATAGAATTCATACTCAAAATTTTATATTTTATATTCTTTGATTGTCTGCTTCTTAACCTCACTATAAATGAGGAACTGAAACTGCCAGCTGTACGGGAATATTGCTCAAACATACAAGAAATGGAACATAACAGGAAACAAAGTGGATGGTATATGATATTTGCACAAGCATTACCACATTTGGAAATTAGGTGCTTTTTGCTACATGAAATGTATTGTTAGGTATGAAACTGTACTTTCTGTATTTTTCCACAGTTACTTCTCCTTTTTTGAGCTGAAGTCCTTAAAACCATCTGCCCGGGCGACATCCGAACAGTCCAGATCTTGGTGTGTGAACGCTCTGGGCTCTGGTGCGCCAATAAAGTCTGTTCTCTCTCACCTTCCTGGTCTTGAGTCTCTCTTGGCAAACCGTGGCGGTAACTGGACAACTGGACTTTGCTGCTACATTTCTGGCGACTCAGATGGGACTCTGAGGGGTCTTGGGACTCTCTGGACTGTCCACCCCGGTGTCGGGGTTCATCTCGTCAGGAGGAACTTCCTAGTGCGCATGGACGACTTGATCCGAGGGACTTCCTGAGGACTGGGTGACTCTGGCAGTGGCGGCGGACACTTCCAAGAACCAGTCAAGAAGGCGCAGAGACCAGGCCCCTTTGGAAGCCGGCAGTGGTGGTGGGATCCCCAAAAGGCAAGTATCTGGGGATCAGTGTACTAACCCGTGCTCAGAAGGTGAAGCGGACAGAGAGGCCTGATCTCCCTCTCTCTCCAGGGTAGTACGCATTGGTAGACAAAGGTGGGTGGCTCGTCTTTTAGAAGTGTTTGTGTGTGAAAGGCTGCTGCGTTTTCCATTGGCAACCGTGAGTTCCAGGGCCTTGGGCCAGCAGTGTGCGATTGTCATCCGCAGTTCCCAACGGAGACCGTGATTTTACGGGTCCTTGGGTCAGGTGAGTTTGTGTGGAAAGAATACCCCCATTCTGCCAATTCCAAAGGGTGATGGTCACTTTAGGATGGTTCAAGACCTGAGAAGGGTCAACGACGCAACGGTCACCATTCACCCGACAGTACCAAATCCTTACGTTTTTCTGATACCCGCTACAGCTTGGTGGTTTTCCATCATCGACATAAAAGATGCTTTTTTCACTATTCCAATTCACCAAAAATCCTGCCATCTCTTTGCCTTTGAGTGGGAAAGTCCAGTGTCTGGCAGGAAACAACAATACACTTGGACTCGTTTACCACAGGGGTTTAAGAACTCCCCAACGCTCTTTGGTGTGGTTCTTGCCCGGGATTTGGAGGCGCTGGACATCCCACACCTTGATGTGGTTCTGCAGTATGTAGATGATCTCCTTGTGACTGGCCATTCTGAGGAAGCCTGCTGGGAGAATACTTCGGACTTACTACTTCTTCTACAAGATTTGGGTTATAAAGCCTCCAAGAAAAAGGCCCAGTTGGTTTTACCCAAGTCCGGTACTGCAAGGCAAGCAGAACCCTGGGCCACGAGCGAAAGGAGGCTATTTGTCAACTGCCTGTCCCCAAAAATAGGAAGGAATTAAGGGGTTTTTCTGGGAGCGGCTGGCTTCTGCAGAATTTGGATTCCCAATTTTGCCATCTTAGCAAAACCACGGTATGAAGCCACTAAGGGGGGTGATAAGGAACCGTTACGTTGGGAAAAAGAGGAACAGCAAAGTTTCACAACTCTCAAACTGGCTTTAACCCAGGCCCCCACTCTTGGACTGCCTGATCTGGACAAACCCTTCCAGCTCTTCGTGGACTCAAAGCAAAACATGGGTGTGGGTGTGCTTACGCAGAAAGTTGGGACTTGGTACCGCCCTGTAGCCTACTTGTCCAAGCAGCTGGACAACGTTGCAAAAGGTTGGCCTGCTTGCCTGAAAGCCGTCGCTGGGGCTGCCCTACTCACCCATGAGGCCAACAAATTGACTTTTGGCCATGACTTGGAAATCCATACCCCACACGCCCTATGGGTTGTCTTGGAAAATAAGGGACATTTCTGGTTTACTAATCCCCGCATGCTTAAATACCAAGCTATGCTCACACACAACTCTTTGGTCTGGCTAATTCAATCTACTGTGTTGAATCCTGCTACCCTGCTCCCGGAACCTGACTCCCAGGCCTCTCATGACTGCCTTCCAACTATTGAGGAGACTTTCTCTAGTCGGCCTGACTTGAAGGATTTCCCCCTTATTCATCCAGACTATTCTCTCTACACCGACGGTTCCAGTTTTCTTCATCATGGTGTCCGTAAGGCTGGGTATGTGGTTGTTACATTGGAAGATGTTTGGGAAGCTCAGCCGCTGCCCCCTGGCACCAGTGCCCAATTGGCCGAACTTCATGCCTTGACACGTGCTCTTGAACTGGCTTATGATTTGCGTGTCAATATCTACACGGACTCCAAATATGCTTTTCTCACTGTCCAAGTGCATGGTGCCCTTTATAAGGAACGTGGGTTGTTAACGGCAGGTGGAAAGAATATAAAGTATGGTCCCCAGATTTTACGCCTCTTGGACAGTGTATGGGCTTCTTGGGAAGTTGCGATTATGCATTGCAGGGGCCATCAGAGGGGGGTCTCTGATACTGACCGTGGTAACAACAAGGCAGATCGCACTGCCCGCTCTGCTGCATATGCCCCCGTCCACAGGCAAACTTCTTGTTTTCCTTTATGGACTCCGCCGTCCACTGTGACTCCATCGTATAAATCTGAGGAACTCCTCCAAGCAAAGGTTTTGGGGGCCTCTTTCCTTGATGGCTGGTGGATTTTACCTGATGGTCGTGTTTTTGTCCCACAACACCTGGCCTGGGATGTTGCTTCATCTATATACCAACAGTTGCACCTGGGAAAGTCCACCTTGGCAAAGGGTCTCTTGCATGAAGTCTATATTGACAAGATTCATAGTCTGGCGGCAGATGTGGCCGTTCGATGTTCTACATGTGTGGCTAACAACCCTCGTCAGGGGCCTTCCTTGCTGCAGGGCCACCAACCTAGGGGTTGCTATCCCTTTGATTCACTTATGATTGACTTCACGGACATGCCTCGTTCCGGATCTTTTACTGCAGTGTTGGTCATTGTTTGTACCTATACTGGCTAGCCTGAAGCTATCCCGACTAGAACCAAGAAAGGCACTGAAGTCGCAAAGGCCTTGCTCCAAATCATCATCCCGCGTTATGGCCTTCCAATGCTTGGATGTCGAGCGGGCGACAAAAAGAAAATGGGAACTATAATATTTTAGCCGTTGGAAGTCACCTTCAGGAACGAGCCACTTATTGTTGGGAATTTACAAATACTACTAATTATTCTGCTTCAGTAAATGTTGGCAAATACCCTTATTGTAGCCATACTTAGCCATACTTTTGTACTTAACACCACAATCGTACGCAGCAACACCTTTCTCAATCAATCTCTCACAGAAAGTTTGCATGAGTATTCTTCCTACACGTGTACCTGGCAACTAACCGGGTGCCCAATGGTGAATCAAACAGGGCGTGCAATCTGCCCAACTTCCAAAACCTATGGAGGTCTCCCTCTATGTAACTTAGTAGAATCCATGATTTGCCAATTGGCAACTGGTGATAACCGAGCTTGCACAATAGGCAATATTTGGATGTTACGTGGCAGGAGAGCTTATCAGCGCGTTCCTGCATGTGGTTGGGTCGTTGTACATTGGGGTATATTGCTCCCTCTGTACTTGTTACTGCTCACTGACCTGGTGGGCGGCTGCGTAACCGTTGAAGTACAGATACTTCATCCAATCCCCTCACTAGAAATGTTGATACCATGATAGCAAGAGGTATTCTCCCACCTTTGGGTTTCACAATGAATTATCGAGATTTGTCTCTTTTGTCTAATTGGACTACTGCCATGTTTAACGCTACTATACTCTCGCTGAAATTGATAAATGAAGAAATGTCTCAAATTAGGAAAGTAGCTTTACAAAATCGTTACGTCCTAGATATTGTTTTAGCCGCTAAGGGTGGGGTTTGTGCTTTAATTCATTCACACTGCTGTACATATATTTCTGATTTTAAAGTTAACCTTACTGCCACAATTGAACATATGGAAGAAATGGTTGTAAATAATCTGTTGAGCCCCGCCATTCCGCAATTTCCCTGGGAATGGTTGTGGTCCTGGCTCCCTGATTTTGGTTGGTTACGACAGATTGTACCTATTGTTATTCTAATTACCATTTTATTGATTTGTTTGCTGTTGCTGCGTGCAATGCTTGCCTGGTTGATGGGCACTTTTTTGTCCTAGACCTCGTGCCCCAAAGGTTCCTGAGAGGGAATATACTGTGGTGCCTTCTGGTGAGCCAGAAGATGAAAACCCACATGTTGGAACCCCACATTAGTGAAGTTCCAAAAGGGGGGAATGAGGCAGGCGGCTCAGGACTACTCTTCCTGGGCGTCGCCAGGCAACACTGCCTAAGCGGCACCCTGAGGTCCCTCCTGTGAGGCGCGCGGGTCGGTGAGAGGTATCTGGTGCAGTAGGCGGTCCCGTAGATAACCCGGCCCTATGCCATGGGCGCTTTAAAGGTGGTCACCAAAACCTTGAAGCGCACCGGAGGCCACAGGTAGCCAGTGCAGCCTGCGCAGGATGGGTGTTATCACGGGAGCCACGAGGGCTCCATCTATCACCAGCGCAGCCGCATTCTGGACTAACTGTAGCCTCGGATGCCCTTCAAGGGAGCCCCATGTGAGGCGTTGCAGTAATCCAGGCGAGGCGTCACGAGGCGTGGTGACCGTGCATAGGGCCTCCCGGTCCAGAAAGGCGCAACTGGCGCACCAGGCGAACCTGGTAGAACGCTCTCCTGGAGGCCGTCAAATGATCTTCTAGAGACAGCCGTTCATCCAGGAGGCGCTAAGTTGCGCCCCCTCTCCATCGGGGCCAGTGACCCGCCACCGATGGTCAGCCGATTTAGCTGACTGTGCGGGATGCGGCATCCACAGCCACTCTGTCTTGGAGGATTGAGCTTGAGCCTGTTTCTCCCCATCCAGACCCGTCGGCCTCCAGACACGGGACAGCACTTGATAACCGTTGGGGTGGTCCGGTGTGAAAAGTACAGCTGGGTGTCATCCGCATACAGCTGGTACTTCACACGAAACCACTGATGATCTCACCCAGCGGCTTCATGTAGATGTTAAACAGAAGGCGAGAGAATCGACCCTGCGGCACCCACAAGTGAGGTGCCTCGGGGCCGACCTCTGCCCCCCTGTCAACACCGACTGCGACCGGTCGGAGAGATAGGAGGAGAACCACCGATAAACGGTGCCTCCCACTCCCAATCCCTCCAACCGGCGCAGCAGGATACCATGGTCGATGGTATCGAAAGCCGCTGAGAGGTCTAATAGGACCAGGGCAGAGGAACAACCCCTGTCCCTGGCCCTCCAGAGATCATCCTGTGACCAAAGCCGTCTCCGTGCTGTAACCGGTCGGAAACGGGACTGGAGGGGGTCTAGATAGACAGTTTCATCCAGGTGCAAGGGAAACTGATATGCCACCATACTCTCTACAACCTTCGCCGCAAAGCGAAGGTTGGAGACCGGACGATAATTACCTAAAACAGCCGGGTCCAGGGAAGGCTTCTTGAGGAGGGGCCTCACCACCGCCATATACATGACATGAACATGACAAATAAATACTAAATTATGCATATTCCCACATATAATATATGACACAGAGAAATAACACAGTCTACTTAGGATGTATACATGTACATGTATATACATGTAGAGAGCTATCAAAAAAGGTTCATTTCTTTAACGCTGGTTATATTATGAAATTAGAATAGAATAGGACAGGACAGGACAGGACAGGACAGGACAGGACAGGAGAGGACAGAACAGAACAGAACAGAACAGAACAGAACAGAACAGATAGAATTCTGTATTGGCCAAGTGTGACTGGATACAAAAGGAATTTGTCTTTAGTGCCTAAGCTCTTAGTGTACATACAAAGGAAAAAAAGAGAAAAAGAAAAATACATTCCTCAAGAATCATAAGATACTGAGGCAGGGGGCTCAAGACTACTCTTCCTTATTACACTGTTCCTATAGAATTCATACTTAAAGTCTCATATTTTATATCTTTTGATTGTCTGCTTCTTAACCTCAGTATAAATGCCAGCTGTACAGGAATATTGCTTAAACTTACAAGAAATGGAACGTAACAGGAAACAAAGTGGGTGGTGTATGATATTTGTACAAGCATTACCATATCTGGAAGTTAGGTGCTTTTTGCTACATGAAATGTATTGTTAGGTATGAAACTGTACTTTTTGTATTTTTCCAAAGTTACTTCTCCTTTTTCGAACTGAAGCCTTTAAAACCATCTGCCCGGGCAACGCCTGGGCAGTCCAGATCTTGGTGTTTGAACACTCTGGGCTCTGGTGCACCAATAAAGTTTGTCTTCTCTCACCTTCCTGGTCTCAAGTCTCTCTTGGCAAACAATGGCAGTAACTGGACAACTGGACTTTGCTGCTACATTTCTGGTGAGCTCAGGCATGGGACTCTGAGGGGTCTTGGGACCTCTGGACTGTCCACCCGGTGTCGGGGTTCATCTCATCAGGAGGAACTTCCTAGTGCGCATGGACGACTTGATCCAAGGGACTTCCTGAGGACTGGGTGACTCGGCAGCGGTGGCAGACACTTCCAAGAACCAGTCAAGAAGGCGCAGAGACCAGGCCCTTTGGAAGCCGGCAGTGGTGCTGGGATCCCAAAGGCAAGTATCTGGGGATCAGTGTACTAACCCGCACTCAGAAGTGAAGCGGACAGAGAGGCCTGATCTCCTCTCTCTCCAGGGTAGTACGCATTGATAGAATAAAGGTGGGTGGTCTGCCTTTTAGAAGTGTTTGTGCGTGAAAGGCTGCTGCGTTTTCCATTGGCAACCGTGAGTTCCAGGGCCTTGGGCCAGCAGTGTGCGATTGTCATCCGCAGTTCCCAACGGAGACCGTGATTTTACGGGTCCTTGGGTCAGGTGAGTTTGTGTGGAAAGAATACCCCCATTCTGCCAATTCCAAAGGGTGATGGTCACTTTAGGATGGTTCAAGACCTGAGAAGGGTCAACGACGCAACGGTCACCATTTACCCGACAGTACCAAATCCTTACGTTTTTCTGATACCCGCTACAGCTTGGTGGTTTTCCATCATCGACATAAAAGATGCTTTTTTCACTATTCCAATTCACCAAAAATCCTGCCATCTCTTTGCCTTTGAGTGGGAAAGTCCAGTGTCTGGCAGGAAACAACAATACACTTGGACTCGTTTACCACAGGGGTTTAAGAACTCCCCAACGCTCTTTGGTGTGGTTCTTGCCCGGGATTTGGAGGCGCTGGACATCCCACACGTTGATGTGGTTCTGCAGTATGTAGATGATCTCCTTGTGACTGGCCATTCTGAGGAAGCCTGCTGGGAGAATACTTCAGATTTACTACTTCTTCTACAAGATTTGGGTTATAAAGCCTCCAAGAAAAAGGCCCAGTTGGTTTTACCCAAGTCCGGTACTGCAAGGCAAGCAGAACCCTGGGCCACGAGCGAAAGGAGGCTATTTGTCAACTGCCTGTCCCCAAAAATAGGAAGGAATTAAGGGGGTTTTCTGGGAGCGGCTGGCTTCTGCAGAATTTGGATTCCCAATTTTGCCATCTTAGCAAAACCACGGTATGAAGCCACTAAGGGGGGTGATAAGGAACCGTTACGTTGGGAAAAAGAGGAACAGCAAAGTTTCACAACTCTCAAACTGGCTTTAACCCAGGCCCCCACTCTTGGACTGCCTGATCTGGACAAACCGCTATCTGCACGCACTCTCACACCACCACCCAGCACAGATCAACTCCGTAGCCAAGACACTCATCTCCAGAACAAAATGCTTAGCTGATGAACAACACCTAAAACCCGAACTAGACACTCTCACTAACGTACTAACATCCAATGGATTCCAAAGAAATAAGATTACCAAGCTAATCCAAAAGAACCCCCCACTAAAATCCAAGACAGAGAACAAGAAAACGGCACAGCCCTCCTCCCATATATAAAAGGCACCACAGACAGAATCAGCAAGATCCTCCACAAACACAACATCAAGACAGCATTCTGCACAAACAGAAAAATATCCACCATCCTAAGAAACCCCAAAGACAAAATTGAGTTAGAAAATCAAGGAGTATATGAAATCCCATGCACCGCCTGCCCCACCACATACATTGGACAAACCAACAGAAGAATAAGTGCATTGAAGAACACAAGAACTCATTCAAAAAAGAGGAACCAACTTCTTCCCTGGTCCAACACTTTAAAGTCACAGGACATGATATTGACTTTAAAAAGACCAGAACTATCGCCAAAACTGAACACTTTAACAACAGAATAATCAGAGAAGCCATTGAGATAGAAAAACGCCCACACAGCATGAACAAACGAGATGACACCTCCGCCTACCAGCCATTTGAAACCCGCCCTTATTGACAAACGAGTCCCTAACACGAGGAATGACACCAGACCCACACTCACAAGGTCCACACAGGATGTCACCACCGCACATCCACCCAGAAAGCAGACCCAAACCCACACTGATCATGAAGCACGACCAAGGACCAGAAGCCAGACCGCAGCTGCAACATTAGCCATTTCAAACCCCTCCAATCCATTCATGCAGCAGACTGACACCCACTATGAAGATGTAGCACGACCACAAAGCCAAACAACAGCTATGCAGCTCACCAGCTCAAATCCCCCTGCAGCACAGACTAGACTGAGCACAACCAAGCCCCCACCAACACAGGACACACCCCAGCCAATCAGAGCACAGAAAACCCCATCCAATCAGAGCACAGCCAAGCTCCCACCCAATCAGTTCAAACCCCACTAGCAGTTAAAAGGAAGAAACAGCTGCGATCACACATTGCTCCCAGAAGCACGAAGCTGAAGCCTGAAGATGACGAATGAGACTTATGAACGTCGCCAAGACACTTCCAATTTTACGGGAGAAAACCCGAACAACCAAAGACCTATATATATATATATATATATATATATATATATATATATATATATATATATATATATATATATATATATATATATATAGAGAGAGAGAGAGAGAGAGAGAGAGAGAGAGAGAGAGAGAGAGAGAGAGTGAGTGTTTATTGTCATTGTACATATTTACACAGTATCTGACGGCCGTCTCCAGGAGAGCTTTTTACCAGGTTCGCCTGGTCCGCCAGTTGCGCCCCTTTCTAGACCGGGATGCCTTATGCACGGTCACTCATGCTCTCGTGACATCTCGTCTGGACTACTGCAATGCTCTCTACATGGGCTTCCTTGGGAGCACCTGAGACCAGGTAGTTCAGAATCAGGCTAAATAGAGGGAATGGCTATGTAACACCTCTCCTGCGCAGACTGCACTGGCTACCTGTGGTTTTCCGGTGCGCCTGGTTTTGGTAATGATCTTTAAAGCGCTCCATGGCATAGGGCGGGTTACTTACGGGACCGTCTGCTGCCACCAATGCCTCCCACCGACCCGTGCGCTCCCACAGGAGGGACTCCTCAGGGTGCCGTAATAGGCAGTGCTAGACGCCCAGGGAAGGGCTTTTCTGTGGGGGCTCCCACCTCTGAACGAGCTTCAGGACTTCCAACTTCCTGACCTTGGACCTTCCGCCATGAGCTTAAGACACATCTATTTATTTGCGCAGGACTGGACTAGATTCTTAAATTTTAATTGTTTAAATTTTAGATTTGGTTTTAACTTGGGGTTTTATTATTTATGTCTATTTTAAATATTCGGCCTATTTAATAAGTTTTTTAGATTATGTTTTACTGTGTATATTTATGTTGTTTTTAGATGGCTGTACACCGCCCTGAGTCTCTAGGGAGATAGGGCGGTATAAAAATATGAATAAATAAATAAATAAAATAAATAAATACCCATACAACGAAATTCACATAACACCCAGAGACCAGGCCCAACACACATGACATCCCCAGACACACCCCACCCAAAATTCCCTACCCCTAAACCACCCAAGCATCCACACAGCAGGCCAAGTCTTAGTAATACAGTCTTAGTAAATAGTTTGACAGTGTTGAGGGAATTATTTGTTTAGCAGAGTGATGGCATTTGGGGGAAAAACTGTTCTTGTATCTAGTTGTTCTGGTGTGCAGTGTTCTGTAGCGTCATTTTGAGGGTAGGGGTTGAAACAATTTATGTCCAGGATGTGAGGGGTCTGTAAATATTTTCACAGCCCTCTTTTTGACTCGTGCAGTATACAGGTCCTCAATGGAAGGCAGGTTGCTAGCCATTGTTTTTTCTGCAATTCTAGTTATCCTCTAAAGTCTGTCTGTCTTGTTGGGTTGCAGAGCCAAAGCAGGCAGTTATGAAGTGCAGATGACAGACTCAATAATTCCTCTGTAGAACTGAATCAGCAGCTTTTTGGCCTGCTTGAACTTCCTGAGTTGGCGCAGGAAGAACATTGTTTGTCAATGCCTTTCTTCTTCCTGAAATACTCCAGATTATGGGCAATCCTTGAGCAGGTTTTCCTGTTTTTGAGCCTTTCTCTGAAGTGAAATGATAAAAAATATCTTCCACCCAGCTCACTGCACACAGAATAATGTTCTTCTTTGATGGTTCTGGGGAATTGCTGATCTGAATTGTTTGCTGGGGAATTGCTGGTCTGAAAAGTGATGACATTTATGTAGTTACTTACCAAGCATATCTAAATCATATTAAATCACCAGGGGGGCTTTTTATCAGGTTCGCCTGATACGCCAGTTGCGCCCCTTTCTGGATCGGGCTTTCTTATGCACAGTCACCCATGCCCTTGTTACATCCCGCCTGGACTACTGCAACGCTCTCTACATGGGGCTCCCCTTGAAGGGGACCCGGAGGCTTCAACTGGTCCAGAATGCGGCTGCGCGGGTGATAGAGGGAGCACCTCGTGGCTCCCGTGTGACACCTCTCCTGCGCAGTCTGCACTGGCTCCCAGTGATCTTCCAGGTCCAATTCAAGGTGCTTGTTATCACCTTCAAAGCACTCCATGGCTTAGGACCGGGTTATTTACGGGACCGCCTACTGCCACCAGTAACCTCACACCGACCAGTGCGCTCTCACAGAGAGGGCCTCCTCCGGATACCGTCAGCCAAACAATGTCGGCTGGCGACCTCCAGGGGGAGGGCCTTCTCTGTGGGGGCTCCCGCCCTCTGGAATGAGCTGCCTCCGGGGCTTCGTCAACTCCCCGACCTCCGGACTTTCCGCCGCGAGCTGAAGACGCTGTTGTTTCGACGTGCAGGACTAGCTTGAACATAGTTTTAATTTCAGGGTTTTAATCGGGGTTTTAAATGGGGTTTTAAACTGTATTTAAATTTTTAGGCCGTTATTGAATCAGTTTTTTATATAGATTTTAAATTTGTATTGTATATACTGTGTTTTTACTGGCTGTGAACTGCTCTGAGTCCTTCGGGAGAAGGGCGGTATACAAATATAATTAATTAATTAATTAATAAATAAATAAATAAATAAATAAATAAATAAATAAATAAATAAATAAATAAATAAATAAATAAATAAATAAATAAATAAATAAATAAATAAATAAATAAATAAATAAATAAATAAATAAAGTAACCAAAATATCTTTACAATCCCAAGGCATGTCACAACCTTTGAACACCAATATAGAATAGAATAGAATAGAATAGAATAGAATAGAATAGAATAGAATAGAATAGAATAGAATAGAATAGAATAGAATAGAATAGAATTTTTTATTGGCCAAGTGTGATTGGACACACAAGGAATTTGTCTTAGGGCATATGTTCTCAGCATACATAAAAGAAAAGGTACCTTCATCAAGGTACAACACTTACAACACTTAATGATAGTCATAGGGTACAATTAAGCAATCAGGAAACAATTAATTACAGTATAAATCGTAAGGATACAAGCGACAAAGTTACAGTCATAAGCGGAAGGAAATAGAATAGAATAGAATAGAATAGAATTTTTATTGGCCAAGTGTGATTGGACACACAAGGAATTTGTCTTGGTGCATATGCTCTCAGTGTACATAAAAGAAAAGATACGTTCATCAAGATACAACATTTACAATACAATTGATGGTCAATATATCAATATAAATCATAAGGATTGCCAGCAACAAGTTATAGTCATACAGTCATAAATGGAAAGAGATTGGTGATGGGAACTATGAGAAGATTAATAGTAGTGCAGATTCAGTAAATAGTTTGACAGTGTTGATGGAATTATTTGTTTAGCAGAGTGATGGCCTTCGGGAAAAAATGTTCTTGTGTCTAGTTGTTCTGGTGTGCAGTGCTCTATAGCGTCGTTTTGAGGGTAGTAGTTGAAACAGTTTATGTCCAGGATGCGAGGGGTCTGTAAATATTTTCACGGCCCTCTTCTTGATTCGTGCAGTATACAGGTCCTCAATGGAAGGCAGGTTGGTAGCAATTATTTTTCCTGCAGTTCTAATTATCCTCTGAAGTCTGTGTTTTTCTTGTTGGGTTGCAGAACCGAACCAGACAGTTATAGAGGTGCAAATGACAGACTCAATAATTCCTCTGTAGAACTGAATCAGCAGCTCCTTGGGCAGTTTGAGCTTACTGAGTTGGCGCAGAAAGAACATTCTTTGTTGTCCTTTTTTAATGATGTTTTTGATGTTAGCTGTCCATTTGAGATCTTGCGATATGATAGAAGCTAGAAATTTGAAGGTTTCTACTGTTGATACTGTGTTGTCTAGTATTGTGCGAGGTGGAAGTATGGAAGGGTTTCTCCTAAAGTCTACCACTATTTCTACGGTTTTGAGTTTGTTCAGTTCCAGATTGTTTTGGTTGCACCACAAGGCTAGCCGTTCGACCTCTCGTCTATATGCGGATTCGTCATTGTCTCGAATGAGACCAATCACTGTTGTGCGAACTTCAGTAGCTTAACAGATGGGTTAATGGGTGATGGGAATGATGAGAAGATTAATAGTAGTGCAAATTTAGTAAATAGTTTGACACTGTTGAGGGAATTATTTGTTTAGCAGAGTGATGGCCTTCGGGAAAAAACTGTTCTTGTGTCTAGTTGTTCTGGTGTGCAGTGCTCTATAGTGTCGTTTTGAGGCTAGTCGTTCAACCTCCCGTCTGTATGCAGATTCATCATTGTCTCGAATGAGACCAATCACTGTTGTGTCATCTGCAAACTTCAGTAGTTTAACAATAAGGTTTGGAAAGTGAAAGTTGAAAAATTTGACACATCCTATCACCACAACAAACTCACTCTGGGAGAACTGAGGGACAATTCAATGCTGCATTAATTGTTTCATTCAGTTATTTTTCTTACTGGTGGTCACATTTTTATCAAAATTATTGTAACTCTTCTTTTCTGGATATTTTATATTCTTGGCCACAATTCTGTTGAAATTAATTTTTCTATTTGTTGAATTATCATGGCGAGTTGGCCTTAGCAAATTGTCCCATTCCATCTTATGTTATAATATTTTGTATTCCATTTTGATATTTTTTTATAAACTGCAATAATTGATACTATCAGTACTTTGAATCTGGGTCGTAAGCAACTTTTTCTGGGTCCATTTTTGCTGCTCTACGTCCTGCATGATCGCCAACATCTGATGACGGATATGGAAGGAGGAGGAGGAGGAGGAGGAGGAGGAGGTGGTGGTGATCCTGCAGGTCAGACCGCACAACCACAGGAAAAGGTGGCCGAAAGAACAGCAACATCAGGACCACGGACAGATCCCTGGTCTCTGCCGCCTGTTCCTTCCTGCAGTCGGGAGTCTTGCAACTGGAAGGTGTGAAATCGGTATGTTTCTTTTGCCATCAAAGCCAAGTCCAGGCGCACCCCAAAGATTCATGGAGGAGGAAAGACAGGAGCACCTTTACCCAACTGGCATTTGCAACAGTGGATGTCTTTATTATTTATCTGATTGATTTATTTCTCATCTTTATTTAAAAAAAAAACCAACTCAAACCAGTGGACGTTCATAATCTTCCTCCTTCCTGTTTTCCCCACAACCCTGTGAGGCGGGTTGGGCTGAGAGAGAACGATTGGCCCCAAAACACCCAGTCGGCTTTGGTAGGACTAGAACTCACCGTCTCCTGGTGATTGGTCCAAAGTCTCCCAGACGGCTCTTGTGCCTAAGGTGGAACTAGAAGTCACCGTCTCCTCCTTTTTAGTCCTTCACCACAAGACCCGCGAAGGCCCCGCCCAGAGGACACCGCCTGGCCTGAGGGCAAAGTGCCTGAGTTGCCTACTGAAAGAAGCCAGGGACTGGCATCAGAGGCCCAGCGTTGAAGGCCACCCACAGACGTGGGTGTTCCCTGGGTGATCTTGGACCATCACCCTTAATCACTCCAACAAGAAAAACACAGACTTCAGAGGATAATTAGAACTGTAGAAAAAATAATTGCTACCAACTTGCCTTCCATTGAGGACCTGTATACTGCACGAATCAAGAAGAGGGCCGTGAAAATATTTGCAGATCCCTCGCATCCTGGACATAAACTGTTTCAACTCCTACCCTCAAAACGACGCTATAGAGCACTGCACACCAGAACAACTAGACACAAGAACAGTTTTTCCCGAGGCCATCACTCACTAAACAAATAATTCTCAACACTGTCAGACTATTTACTGAATCTGCACTACTATTAATCGTTTCATAGTTCCCATCACCAATCTCTTTCCACTTATGACTGTATGACTATAACTTGTTGCTGGCAATCCTTATGATTTATATTGATATATTGATCATCAATTGTGTTGTAAATGTTGTACCTTGATGAACGTATCTTTTCTTTTATGTACACTGAGAGCATATGCACCAAGACAAATTCCTTGTGTGTCCAATCACACTTGGCCAATAAAAATTCTATTCTATTCTATTCTATTCTAATCTGCTCAACCTACCTCACAGGGTGGTTGTGGGGAACACCTGGAGGGAGCAGCTTGAGCACCGGAAGGAAAGGTTGGATGGTAATACAGAAAAAAACTGCCATGGAATTTTCTCCCAAGAAAGGGCCACAATGCTGAGGAGAAATCACCAATCTTTACTCAATTATCACTGGGTACTTCTGGGGCACCAACGGAGATCCTGAACAATAGAAAGTCCGAGATCTTTATACATTTTGGGTTCAATGGTGAGAAATCTGAAGAGGCTGAAGGCCTTTCAACAAAGGGAAACCAGTCTTGTAATGTAAAGCAAAGCTGCTAAGAATCCCGTAGTCAAGAGGGTGAAAACAGAGACAATCAACTCTGCACCTTTGATCAGGATTCTGTGGTTTCCCCACCTTCAGGATCCCAGAGTTCAGGATTAAAAGGCTGCTTTGGCAGCAGAATACATAATGACAGCATGGAAAGGGACCTTGGAGGTCTTCTAGTCCAGCTCACTGCTGACCCAGGAGATCCTATACCATTTCAGATAAGTGACTATCTAGTCTCCTCTTAAAAACCTCCAGTATTGGAGCACCCACAACTTCTGGTGGCCAGCTGTTCCACTGGTTAATTGTCCTCACTGTTAGGGAGTTTCTCCTTCATTCCAGGTTGCTTCTCTCCTTGATTGGTTTCTATCCGTTGCTTCTTCTCCTGCCTTCTGGAGAATAGATGGAAAACATCCCTTCTTGGTGGCCTTCTTATCCCTTCGGTAAGAGAATTTGGAGGGAGGGGCCTCTCTCTCTGCACCCTCCGCTAGAGAGAGGGAGCACCGGATGGGTGGATTGCCGCAAGGTAGCTAGTTTGCCACAAGGTGCTGCCACTGCCCCAAGCAGACACTAGAGTGCGTGCGAGGTGTGTTCTCAGCCGTCCTCTTCTGATCCCAGACTCTACCAAGGAAGCACTGGGATTTCTTGAAACGGCCGCCAGTCCCAGAGGGCCTCTCTGTTGGCTGGGCCTCCTGCCACGGCCTGGCACTACGGCTCATTCTCTGCCCAAAATTGCTCTGCCCTGTGCCGGCATCCCTGATGGGATGGAAGGGCTTCCTTTCAGACATTGTGCAGCTCCATCAACGGGGGTTTTCAAGAAAAGACTGGGGAGCCATTGACACCAGGACTGATTCAACGTACAACCACAAAATTTCTGTTGATCAACAGGACAGTGGTTAAGTTGTGAGCTTTGCCCCACAGTTGTTAAGTGAATCACTGCAGTTGTTAAAGTTAGTTGCAAGGTTTTCCTCAGTGGGGTTTGCTGGAGTGGTCCTCTACTTTTGACCACAAGTGGGCCCAGAATTTTCATCATTAAGTAAGGCGATTTTATTTTTTGCCACCGTTGTTAAGTGATTGACTGCAGTTGTTAAGTGAGTTAGACAGTCTGTCAGGCCTGGAAATACTAGGCCAACCTTGTCACAGTCATTAAGTGAGCCCAGCTTCTCCCATTGACTTTTTTTTTTTGTTTACATTTATACCCCGCCCTTCTCCGAAGACTCAGGGCGGCTTACAGTGTATAAGGCAACAGTCTCATTCTATTTGTATATTTTTTACAAAGTCAACTTATTGCCCCCCCAACAATCTGGGTCCTCATTTTACCTACCTTATAAAGGATGGAAGGCTGAGTCAACCTTGACTTTGCTTGTCGGAAGCCAGCTGGGAAGGTTGCAGATGCCAGGCACCTGATGCCAGGATGCTACAACCCTCATAAACACCTGCCGGTTGCCAAGCCCCCAAATTCTGATCAGCTGGGGGTGCTGCAACCCTTGTAAGGGGGGTGGAGGACCAGTTGCAAGTCATATTTTTCAGTGCTATTGTACCTTTGAATGGTCACTAACTGAATGATTGTGAATTGAGGATTACCTGTAATACACCAACTTGACAACTTGACAACTTGTGGACTTCAACTCCCAGAATTCCTCAGCCAGCATGTGCACAATCCACAAATCGTCTATTTTCCAAGGTTGGAGCCCCCTGCCTTAGCCTACAAGGACCTTTCCTGACAACCTGGAGGCCGCGAGACTTGGATTGGACGTTGAAGCTGAACCAGGGTGAAGTGGAGTGACTGTTGACCCACTGCAAATGTTGTCTCTTGAGAAAGCAGAGTCACGGGTTCAATACCCTCCTGGATACCCTCGATCCTATTGCTCAAGGGGGAAATGGAAGGGCTCGTGTGCCAATTGCGGCCTTAACTGGGCGGAGGGATGATGGCAGGGTTAGTCATGCCCTTACCTTTACCCTAGACTAGACTACTGCACAATGTTCTACATGGAGTTGCCTTTGAAGACTACCATAATTAATGCAGAAAGCAGTTCCATGAACATTAAACCTCCTATATTGGTGACCTCCAGGGACAATGCATAGTCCTGGTTTTGACTTCTAATAATCTACATTAAATAATTCCTCATTTCTGGGATGTGAGGAAATCCCCAGACATCTGACTTGCTGGCTGGGCCTTCCAGCTCTCGGGCCAGTTGCCAGTAGATTCTACCAAAGGAGCCCTGGCTGGCACTGGGCCTCTCCCCCTCCCCTCTCTTGGCCAATGAACCCAACTGGTGCTGTTTACAACAGTAATTGTGGCTTGTAAAAACAAATTGACTCTGGTTGCTGTTATCAGTTCTGAAGAAAAAGTGGAAGACTGAGCAAAGGCTGGTTTCCTTGAGATGGTTGGCCCGGTGCCCGTCCTCAGACTGTGATGCCAGGTGCTGATGCCCCAGGAAATGGATGCAGCTTCCTAGTGGTGTGAAATCACAGTATGATCAGGAATCAGAAGGGACCTTGGAGACAGAATGCCAGAGTTGGAAGGGACCTTGGAGGTCTTCTAGTCCAACCCCCTGCTCAAGCAGAAGACTCTGCACCATTTCAGACAAATGGTTGTCCAATCTCTTCTTAAAAGTCTCCAGTGATGAAGCACCCACAACTTCTGGAGGCAAGCAGTTCCACTGGTTAATTGTCCTCACTATTGGGAAGTTTCTCCTTAGTTCTAGATTGCTTCTCTCCTTGATTAGTTTCCATCCATTGCTTCTTCTCCTGCCTTCTGGTGCTTTGGAAAATAAACTGACCCCCTCCTCTTTATGGCAGCCCCTCCAATATTGGAATCCTGCTATCATGTCCCCCCAGTCCTTCTTTTCTCTAGACTGGCCAAACCCAAATCCTGCAACCGTTCGTCATATGTTTTAGTCTCTGGGCCTTTAATCATCTTTGTTGCTCTTCTCTGCACTATTTCCAGAGTCTCAACATCTTTTTTATGACCAAAACTGCATGCAATATTCCAGGTGTGGCCTTACTAAGGATTTTTAAAGCTGTGCTAATCCTTCGGGTGATTTTGATTCTGTGTTTATACAAGCAAGGAAGAAAAGGGCATTTAAAGACACAGCTTTGTGTAGCCCACCATGGGGATGCCTGTCCCCCCACAAAGCCTCTGAGCGCCCCTAGAAGCCTTTGGGAAGGCTGGGTGAAGGGCAGCCTTCCTTGGGACCCCCCCCCCAGGGCAGTCTGAAGTTGGCCCTGCCCCCTCCCTCCCCCCAGGAAGAGATTTCCATGGGCCCCTGAGAGTGGGAGTGCAGAGTCAGAAGAGGCTCCTTTCCGGCTTCTCTTGCCAGCTGGACTTTCGATCCGCTCTGGCAAAGTCCGTCCGTCTTTCTCCCTCCGCCCTCTTCAGCTCCGAGAGATAAGAGGCTCCGAGCAAGGTCTGACTTTCCCAAGAGGCACTTCCTGGCCGGAAGCTCTTCGCCCTGGGGGCACCATCGGACTCTCATTACCCAGCAGCAGAAGACGCTCCTGGCAGTGGCCCATGGGGATAGGTCCTTTGGGCCAGGCACAAGGAACATCCCGTTCTAGCAGAGGGGGAAGACACAGCCCTCCCTGTGAAGCAACCGGGCCACCCTCACGGGGGAAGGCTGGGAGGCCCACAAGACACCTGGGTCCATCTGGGCACCTCAGTGGAAGAGGATCAGCGGGCAAGGGGGTGGGGGGGCATTTTTGTGCCTAACCTCCTGGAGACTTGCTGCCAGTCAGAGAAAGCAAAGTTCTCGGGGGGTGGGGGGAAGGAACGCAGATGACCCAGCTGAGTAGAAGGCATCTTTCTTGGTGCTCTCTGAGCATGGTGGTTTTCTTGCAGATGTTTCATGACCCAACTAAGTAACATCATCAGTGCTTGAAGGGAGAAGCAGGAGGAGGAGAGACAAGAGGAGAAGGACTGTGGGGTCCTCATTTATCTCTGAGCTTGGTGGTTTCCTTGCAAACGAGGTCACATCATCCATGAGAACCAGCTAATGGTTGGTTAGGAGAGGAACGGAGGGATTTGCACCCTGGAAAATCTGCAGGAGACATTCTTTAGAAGGTGGCCCCTCCCCCTGCTTCCCCCCCTCCCCACAACTCCTTCCTCTTTGCTCCTGTCCCGGGTGTTCTTCCTTTGGCCCCACTCTCTGAGCATTGCTGATTAGAATAGAATAGAATAGAATTTTTTTTTATTGGCCAAGTGTGATTGGACACACAAGGAATTTGGTGCATATGCTCTCAGTGTACATAAAAAAAAGATACTTTCATCAAGGTACAACACTTACAAACAATGATAGTCATAGGCTACAAATAAGCAATCAGGAAACAATATCAGTATAAATCATAAGGATACAAGCAACAAAGTTACAGTCATATGTGGAAGGAGATGGGTGATGGGAATGATGAGAAGATTAATAGTGCAGATTTAGTAAATAGTTTGACAGTGTTGAGGGAATTATTTGTTAGCAGAATGATGGCGTTTGGGAAAAAACTGTTCTTGTGTCTAGTTGTTCTGGTGTGCAGTGCGCTATAGCGTCATTTTGAGGGTAGTAGTTGAAACAGTTTATGTCCAGGATGTGAGGGATCTGTAAATATTTTCACGGCCCTCTTCTTGATTCGTGCAGTATACAGGTCCTCAGTGGAAGGCAGGTTGGTAGCCACTGATTTTTCTGCAGTTCTAATGATCCTCTGAAGTCTGTGTCTTTCTTGTTGGGTTGCAGAACCAAACCAGACAGTTATAGAGGCGCAAATGACAGACTCAGTAATTCCTCTGTAGAACTGAATCAGCAGCTCCTTGGGCAGTTTGAGCTTTCTGAGTTGGCGCAGAAAAAACATTCTTTGTTGTCCTTTTTTGATGATGTTTTTGATGTTAACTGTCCATTTTAGATCTTGTGATATGGTAAGAACCTAGAAATTGGAAGGTCTCTACTGTTGATACTGTGTTGTCTAGTATTGTGAGAGGTGGAAGTATGAAAGGGTTTCTCCTAAAGTCTACCACCATTTCTACGATTTTGAGTGTGTTCAGTTCCAGATTATTCCGGTCACACTGTTGTGGAAAGATGAGACGAGGCTAGTTGTTCAACCTCCCGTCTGTATGCGGATTCATCATTGTCTCGAATGAGACCAATCACTATTGTGTCATCTGCGAACTTCAGTAGTTTAACAGATGGATTGTTAGAGATGCAGTCATTGGTATACAGAGAGAAGTGGGGAAGCACACAGCCTTGGGGGGCCCCTGTGCTAATTGTGCAGGTATCTGATGTGATTCTGCTTAGCTTCATCTGCTGCTTCCTGTTTGTTAGGAAGCTTGTGATCCACTTACAAGTCTGTTCAGGTACCTGTAGCTGGTTTAGCTTAGTTAGAAGAGTGTCTGGAATGATGGTATTGAATGCTGAACTAAAGTCTACAAAGGGGATCCTTGCATAGGTCTTTGGAGATTCAAGATGTTGTAGGATGTAGTGCAGTCATATTAACAGCATCATCTGTTGATCTATTTGTTTGGTATGCAAATTACAAGGGGTCTAACAGTGGATCCGTGATGGTCTTCAAGTGGGACAGCACTAGCCTTTCAAAGGTTTTCATGACTACAGATGTTAAAGCAACTGGTCTGTAGTCATTCAGTTCCTTGATGGTGGGCTTCTTCGGCACTGGGATGATGGTAGAGCGTTTGAAGCAAGAAGGAACATAGCACATCTCTAGTGATTTATTGAAAATATGGGTGAAGATGGGGGCCAATTGGTCAGCACAGACTTTTAAGCAAGAAGGAGTTATCTTGTCTGGGCCTGGAGCTTTTCCTGGCTTTTGTCTGTGAAATAGGTCCTGCACTTCCTTTTCTGTGATCACTAGGGGTTGTGAACCCAATGGGATGGGGTCAGTTGTAGGAGGCTTGGCTGTTGTTGGTGTGTCTGAGATGGGGGTTGTGGAGATAGGTGGCTGTAGTTTCCTTTCAAACCTGCAGTAAAACTCATTCAGGTCATCTGCCAGTTGTTGATTACCTTCAGCCTGGGAAGGAGGTTTGCCATAGCCGGTGATATTTTTAAGAGTTTTCCACATGTTTGCTGGTTCATTTGCTGAAAACTGATTCTTTAGCTTTTCAGAGTAGCTTCTTTTTGCTGCTCTGATCTCCCTTGTTTATACATTTCTGGCCTGATTGTGCAGAATTTTATCACCTTTTGTGTAGGCTTCCTCTTTGGAACGTAAGCTGCTTAAGTTTAGCTGTGAACCAAGGTTTGCTGTTACTGTATATTCGCACGTTCCTTGTCAGTACACATAGGTCTTCACAGAAGCTGACATATGATGTTACAGTAACTGTGAGTTCATCCAGGTCTGCAGAGGTATCTTCAAAAATATTCCAATCAGTGCAATCAAAGCAAGCCTGTAGCTTTAATTTTGCCTCCTCAGTCCTGGTCTTCATTGATTTAATTGTTGGCTTTGTGGTTTTAAGTCTTTGCCTGTAAGCAGGTACAAGGTGAATCATGCAATGATCAGAGTGTCCTACAGCTGCTCGTGGTAAAGACCACGAATTGCTAATTCATTTTATTATTTCCTTTAGAGCCCATTTCAATTTCTTTTTTATACCTTTATGTGTTCTCAGTGCTGCACAAGCACACATTTCAGTTTGCTCAGTTGCTCTGGCTCCTTGCCAGGTATTACCAAGGTGTGGTGGGAAACATGACAACACAATAAATCATGTGAGTCTATTTATGGACAATAAAAGGCTGAGCTTTAACAGCTTCTCACGAGAGTTAATTAAAAAGTGAAATCAGGGTTGGATAAGACATTGCTAAATGGGTTCAATTGGGTTTGGATGACCCCAAAATGCCCAGAAATGGAGGAGGGTCCCACGTGGAGCACCATGGGGCTCTGGGTGGGGGGAAATTCTATGATCAAGAATGCGCCCCACATTTGCACAGCTGGGAGACTCGGCTAATAGTTTAGGGCAGGAGTGGCAAAGCCGGCTGTGGAATTCTGAGAGCTGAAGTCCACAAGTCTTAAAGTGGCCAATGTTGGAAAACACACACACACACATACACAGACACACACACACACCCATTTAGAAAGAACAGTGTTGATCAAATGAACAGGAGAGAATTTCACAGAGATAAATGTTGAATTCTGCATCTGGCTAGGAAAAACATAAGGCAGGATTATAATTGGGGGAAAGTCCTGACGTGTAAAACTAACCCAAGTATCTTTGTTGTCTGTAATGGGACGCAGCTACTCAAGAGGACAATGCTAGCTTGGGGAATTCACAGGCACTGAGCCTGGGTGCTCCATCACTGGTGGTTTTTAAGGAGAGATTGGACAGCCATTTGTCTGGAGGGGGTTGGACTAGAAGACCTCTAAGGTCCCTTCCAGCTCTTTTTAGTCTGTTGTTCTGTCAGATTAGAGAAGGGATGATGGCTCCCCTCCCATTTGCTCTTGGGGTTCTCCACCCAGTCCTGGCTACCCCTGTCGCCCTCAAGGACCGTCACAAACTGGACCAGGTTCAGGGGAAGAAAGCTACCAAGAGGCCCAGGGGTCTTTGGGGAACATTTTGAGGATCTGGGTAAGATTAAATTAAATTAAATGTCAAGGATAATTTGTGGGTAAGGCTAAAACGTACGAAGAATGATTGCAAGAATTAGGTTTTTCTAGTCTGGTGAAAAGAAGGACGAGGGGAGACAGGATTGCAGTCTTCCGATATCTGAGGGGCTTCCAGAAAGAAGAGGGGGTCACTCTATTCTCCAAACCTATTCTGACAAGAAAGAACAGATGGGAACTAATTAAGGAGAGAGCATGATCGAACCCTTTTAGACTAACTTTCAAAAAAACCTGCACCTAGTTCATGGAACATTGGGAGATCGGGTTGTTTATCTGGCTAGGGGTAATAAACTTTTATATCCTATTATATCAGATTATATTGAGAAGGGAGACAGTAGAATGGTGTGAATATAAGCGGTGCTACCAGGTGGATGTAAGTCCCCAACAACCAGTTGGAAGTTTTGAAATCTGAGAGTAAGATATATCTGTACCTACCCTAGGTAGGGGGCCTAGTGATAGCGGTGGTTACCTGTGGGTCGGAGGCCATGCAGTTTCTGCCAGAAAGAAGAGGGGGCCCCCAAGCTATATTCCAACCCTATTCTGACATGGAAGAATGGACGGAAACTAATTGAGGAGAAAGAGAGACATCCTAGAACTAAGGAGGAATTTCCTGGCAATGAGAGCAATTAACCAGTGGAATCCAGTTCCTGCAACCCTTCTTGGTTCTTCGTATGTTTTAGCTTTCAGCCCCCTAAAATCATCTTGCCCTTCTCTGCACTCTTTCCAGAATCTCAACCTCTTTTTTATATTGTAGCAACCAAAACTGGACACAATATTCCAGGAGTGGCCTTACCGAGCCAGACCACAGGCCAGCATAGACCAGGCTATTTCCCCTGCAGCAGGGCCCACCAAAGAAAGAGGGTGGGGAGGGGGCTGGCTTTTGGGACAAGCAGGCGCTTCAGAACAAAGGAGAATTGGTAACCTTGATTTAAGTACTGCAAATAATATTCTTGCCACCTTCAGATGCAGAAAAGAGAGATGTTTGTGTATAATTGGCTCCATACTGCAGGAGTGCATAGTTTATACCACAAACCTCCCTGTCAATACCAAAGGCACACTCGGCAAACGGGTTTGTGCAATACTTGACGTGTAACGCAACCACAATAGAATAGAATAGAACAGAATAATTTAATTGCCGCTTTGAACATACACTAATCAACAAACATTAAAATGAAATTTCGTTGCATGCAGCTCTCAAAGGGTCTCCACCTCCAAAACCCACGCCATAACCATGACAGAATAAATAGAAAATGGTGCATATACCCACAACTATTACATGACACAGAGAAACAACACAACCTCTGAGCTCTTCACCCTCCTGCTTTGCCCTTCCCGGCCCCTTCCGCTTCTTCAGCATCCTTCTGGCATTCTACAGGCCGTCCTTGATTTGCAACCATTTCTCTAGTGACCGTTAGAAGGTACAACAGCACTGAAAAAAGTGACTTACCACAAGTCCTCTCACTTATGACCTTCACAGCGATCAAAGTTTGGGCATTTGGCAACTGGCATGTATTGGCCTCAGTTGCTCTGTCTCGGGGGTGGGGGTGGGGGAGGCTCACGCGATGGCCGCTTGCAACTCCTAGCCAGCTTCTGTCAGGCAAAGTCAATGGAGAAAGCCCAATTCACTTAATGGAGCCACTTAGGGGGCTGCCATAAAGAAAAGGGAGGGGGGGCTGTCTACCTCTTTTCAAAGGAAAGACAAGAAGAAGCAACGGACGGAAACTCATCAAGGAGAGAATAGAAGCAACCTGGAATTAAAGAGAAACTTCCTAAGAGTTGGGACAATTACCCAGTGGAACAGCTTGCCACCAAAAGTTAGGGCTGCTCCATTGCTGGGAGTTTTCAAGAAGAGACTGGACAGTCCTGACTAGCACTGATGATGTTACGTAGTGGGGTAACGAAACGTTCTGCATGAAAACAAGCAATCTCAGGCAACACCAAGGACTTCTCCTTTCAACCTGAGCTATAAATATTCTCCTTTATTAGGCAGCCACTTGTCTGAAATCCTATAGGACCGTGTTGGAAAACCTATGGAACCGCGTGACGGAAGTGGCACGCAGAACCATCCCAGGCAGAATGAGTGGCCTCGCTGGCTCCTCTCCACGTTTCTGTGCACACAAGCGCAACGGTCAGTTGGCCTTTGCGGATGCAGGAGCGCCAAAACCCAGAAGAGCAGCGTTCCATTGCGCATGCGCGTACCGGCACCCGAACTCTTGGGTTTGCGTCCCACGCATGCTTGACGGCCAGCTGTTCATCGGGCACGCCTCCATGCCGGACACTGGAAGTCGGAAACCAGAACCGGGCAGTCCAAGCAGGATGGTTTTGCGTGCCACTTCCGGCACAGAGATCGGCAGGCAGTGACGTAAAAGTTTAGCCATCACTAGTACAGGATCTCCTGCTTGAGCAGGGGGCTGGACTAGAAGACCTCCAAGGTCCCTCCCAGTTCTGTGAGTCTGTTAATAACCCCTTAGCCTAATGACCACTTAACCTGATGACCACAATCGCTTAACAACTGCCGGGTTTTCCTTAAAAACCGTGGTTTAAAAAAAGTGCTTAAAATCAGGTGCAGCTGAACAGCCCCCTGGCTGAGCAACTGAAATCCAGGCCTAATTGTGGTCGTAAGTCGAGGACTGCTTGTCTTGTGGTAAGTATGCCAACACAAAAGAAAAGTCTCTGCAGCTTCACCGGATCCGGGCCTTGTATTCCAAGATAACTCGGTTGCAGGAACCGCCAGGCTCCCACCGCCTTTATCGCCTGCAAAGGGTCCCTCCGGTCCTTCTCTTGACGGCTGACCGGAGCACTGGGCTCTCCTACTTAAGTGCAGAACCTTCTACAGGTAGTCCTTGATTTACAACTGTAATTGAGCCCAAAATCTCCATTGCTAACAAGGCAGCTTTTAAATAAGTTTTGCCCCATTTTATTTAGGCGTCCTCCTGGATGAACGGCTGTCTCTAGAAGATCATTTGACGGCCGTCTCCAGGAGAGCGTTCTACCAGGTTCGCCTGGTGCGCCAGTTGCGCCCCTTTCTGGACCGGGAGGCCCTATGCACGGTCACTCACGCCCTCGTGACGTCTCGCCTGGATTACTGCAACGCTCTCTACATGGGGCTCCCCTTGAAGGGCATCCGGAGGCTACAGTTAGTCCAGAATGCGGCTGCGCGGGTGATAGATGGAGCCCCTCGTGGCTCCCGCATAACACCCATCCTGCGCAGGCTGCACTGGCTACCTGGGGCCTTCCGGGTCCCCTTCAACCTTTTGGTGACCACCTTTAAAGCGCTCCATGGCATAGGGCGGGTTATCTGGGACCGCCTACTGCGACCAGATACCTCTCACCGACCCGTGCGCTCTCACAGGGAGGGACTCCTCAGGGTGCCGTCAGCTAGGCAGTGTCGTCTGGCGACGCCCAGGGGAAGGGCTTTCTCTGTGGGGGCTCCCACCCTCTGGAACGAACTCCCCCCAGGACTCCGTCAACTTCCGGACCTTCGTACCTTCCGTCGCGAGCTCAAGACACATTTATTCATCTGTGCAGGACTGGCTTAGATTTTAAATTTTATAGGGGTTTTAAATTGATTTTAATATTTATATTTCTATTTTTAATGATAGGGCATTGGAATAAGTTTTTTAAAGATTATTTTAATTTTGTGTATCGATGTTTTATATGCCTGTGAACCGCCCTGAGTCCTTTGGGAGATAGGGCGGTATATAAATTTAAATAATAAATAAATAAATAAAATAAATTTATTTATTTTATTTATTTATTTATTTATTTTTCGCATTTTTATACCGCCCTATCTCCCTAGGGACTCAGGGCGGTTTACAGCCACAATGACTTTATGACTTTATGGTTGCTAAGTGAATCGCTGCAGTTGTTAAGTTAGTCACATGGTCGTTAAGTGAATCTGGCTTTCCCATTGACCTTGCTTGTCAGGAGGTCGCAAAAGGGGATCACGTGACCACTGGGACGCTGCAACCGTCATAAATCCAAGTCAGTTGCCCAGCATCTGACTTAGCCTCACCTGGCCACGGGGAGGCTGCTGTAAGTGTGAAAAACGACCATGTCCCTTTTTCCAGTGCAGTTTTAACTTTGGAGAGTCACTAAGCGAATGGCCAAACATCGAGGACTATCTGCATCTGGATAAGGCTCAGGCTTTCAGTGACTTCCACGTGTGAGTCCCATCTTTTGAGTCCTTCACCTCTGAAGAGCTTTGAGGCCAGGACAAAACCCTGAGCCCCCACCCTGGACACTCCTTCCATGCTGACCCCGAGGATCGCCTGTTCGGTCGGCTGCACAGCCGCTACACGTTGTAGTGACCCATCCCTGCAGCCACACAGCATTTCCCTGCGCTTCTAATCTAGTCACTTTATCAAAACAATGGCAGAAAATGTCATCTGGCCCAACCAGTCTTTAGCAAGGCGATGCTGGTTTCTAGCAATTAGCAATTGCTCCTTTCTCGGTCCTTGCAAAAGATCCTGTGAGATCTTTCCGGGCATTTTCCCAGCACACACACAACCCACAAACACTTCCTAGTTCCGAAATGTCTCACGAGCAAAGCATCCGGACATCAACTTCGACCCCAAGTGGGCAAACTATGTGAAAAGAAGGACCGGGGTGACATGATAGCAGAGTTCCAATACTTGAGGGGCTGCCCCAAAGAAGAGGGGAGGTCAACCTCTTCCCCAAAGCACCGGAAGGCAGGACAAGAAGCAACGGATGGAAACTAACCTAGGAGAGAAGCAACCTGGAATTAAGGAGAAATTTCCCCATGGTGAGAACAATCAACCAGTGGAACTGCTTGCCTCCATCACTGGAGGCTTTTAAGAAGAGATTAGATAGCCATTTGTCTGGAATAATCTAGGGTCTCCTGCTTGAGCAAGGGTTGGACTAGAAGACCTCCAAGGTCCCTTCCAACTCTGCTATTCAGTTTAGTTCTAAATAAGCAGGGCCCCTAACTCTGCAAGTCAGTGTTGGGTGGGAGAAACATAAAAGTAAGTGGAGGGTGGTGGGAGTGGCGTCCTTTGAAGGGCAGAAGAGGAGAGGGTCCAAGAAGAAAACGACAGGACTAGATGACCTCTGGTGGCATCTCCACCTCCACAACTCTGCCAGAATGAGGCGAGAACTTTAGACACACAAGCCCAAGGGTGTTGCCTTGCGCCATATGGTGGAAACAACGATGGTTTGTGAGGACAGAAATTGGTGGAGCATAAAGTGACCAGGAAGCTGGATTCAGTCTCTTTCCTTTTTCTCCTCTGCTGCCTTCCATTCCTCTCGTTCTATGATAGACAGAGAGAGAAAGAATGAATTCTTTATTGGCCAAGTGTGATTGGACACACAAGGAATTTGTCTTGGTGCATATGCTCTCAGTGTACATAAAAGAAAAGATACCTTCTGTTAAGTTCGGGCAATGAAGAGGCAGGAGACCAGTGAGTGACAACAGCTCTTTAGTTTATTGTGACCCCAGCAAACACAACCGGCAAAAACTCCTCTTTAAATACTCTTTTGGTTGAGGCTTCAACCAATCAGCAACGTGCAATTTTCCCGCCCAAAATTCCCTCTCAAAGTTCAAAATACATTACACTCCTTCCCTCCCAGAACACTTTGTACCTCTATTTACATAATATTTACATGCTATTTCTCTACGTAGTCACACAGGTAGACAGGGCGTCTCCTAACTCTTTCTGACCTGCGCAGTTCATTCTCTGGGAGAGAGTCGAGTTGGTCGGAGGGACTGTTTGTTCCTCCCAGCTCCTCCTCTAGGCCGTCCGGCCCTGGATTATTGGCTGAGTTGTTCCTGTTGCCTTCAGGAGGAACCGGTTGGCGTCGCTGGACTTCATCGGAATCAGATAAGTCCTCCGCTCGCCTCGGGTTTGAGTCAGCTGCAGATTCAAACAATTGGTAGTCAGGGCCTGGTTGTTTGGTTTCTAGTTTGTTTGGTATACGTTTTCTTAACTGGTCTATGTGGCGTTTCCATACCCGGCTGTCCTCCATGTCTACTACGTATGATTTGGGTCCGGTTATGCCCAGAATTTCCTCCTTTAACCATGTTGGGCCCTCGCTATAGTTGTGTGCCCATACTGGGTCACCACTGTCATTTCCTGGTTTTCCTTGAATACCCTTGTACCCGTCTGGGGTATAAGTTGGGTTTAGTCGGTCTAGTGGGCACCTGAGTTTCCTGCCCATTAAGAGTTCTGCTGGCTGCGCCAGTTGTTACACAAGGTGTCCTATGTTGGACGGCCAGGAAAGTGTCTATTTTCGTTTGCCAGTCGCCTGGACTTATCCTAGATAGCGCTTCCTTGGTGCTCCGAACAAAACGTTCTGCAAGTCCATTCGTCTCCGGGTGGAAAGGCGCCGAGAGGACATGTCTGATGCCCTCTCCCGCTAAATACCCCTCAAACTGGTTTGCCGTGAATTGCGGGCCGTTGTCAGAGACTAGGGTGTCGGGCAGGCCGTGTGTTACGAATAGATGCCTTAGGACTGTGATTACTGCTTCGGCCGTTGTGCTTTTCATGAGGATGATTTCTAACCATTTTGAGTAGGCATCTACTACAATTAAAAAGGTCTGCCCATGGAATGGCCCCGCAAAATCTATGTGAATCCTGGACCATGGCCCCTGGGGTTTCTCCCACTCTCTAACTGGGGCTGTAGGGGGTAGCGACCTCGACTCTTGGCAGGATTGGCATTTCCCTACCCTGTCGCTGATGTCCTTATCCATTAAGGGCCACCATACATAACTCCTCGCTAAACTCTTCATCCTCACAATCCCTGGGTGGCCCACATGCAACAGTTCCAACACATTTTCGCGTAATTTTTCTGGGATAACTACCCTATCCCCCCATAACAGACACCCCCCTTGAACCGACAGTTCTGATCGTTTTTTCGCAAAGTCTTTGAAACGCTCGCCCGGAGCAGCGGGCCAACCCCTTTGCACCCAACCGATTACAGTCCATATTGTAATGTCCCTGTAAGATGCCCTAGCCACCTGCTTGGATGTGACTGGGCCAGAGTCCAAAGAGTCAATTAGCAAGACGGGTGTCCCCGGGGTGGGGTCTTCAATTGTCTCTGGTAAAGGGCATCTGCTCAGAGCGTCCGCATGCCCTAAGTCTTTTCCTGGGCAGTGGAGCAATTTGTAGGAGTATGCCGCTAGGAAAATAGTCCATCGGGTCAGCCTGGGAGAAAGTGCCACGGGTGTTGGGCGGTCACCCGCTAAGAGTCCTAGAAGGGGTCTGTGGTCCGTGACTATCTCGAAATCTCGCCCGAACAAGTATTCGTGGAATTTCTTAACCCCGGAGATTATGGCCAACGCTTCCCTATCTGGCTGGCTGTAGTTCCTTTCCGCAGAGGACATCGTCCGGGAATAATACGCTATAGGGGCTTCTGTTCCATTCGGTAACCTATGGCTGAGCACTGCCCCCACCCCATATGGTGAAGCATCGCAAACCAGCACTAGTGGCAACGTGCCATTGTACTGGATGAGGAGGCTATCGCTGGACAAAAGGTTTTTTACCCCCTCAAATGCCCTAGCCTCTTCTCTGCCCCAGGACCACACAGCTTTCTTTGCTAGCAACTTATGTAGCGGTTCGGCTACTGTTGCTTTATTCTTCAAGAATACCGCATAGAAATTAACAAGCCCCAAGAATGCCTGTAATTCTGTTTTATTTTTGGGGGCTGGGGCCTTCTAATGGCCCGTACCTTGCTCTCCGTGGGGTGGATCCCTTCCCTGTCTCTTCGGTATCCTAGGAATTCTACAGATTTCACCCCAATGTGGCATTTGTTGAGCTTAACTTTAAGCCCAGCAGACCTAAAAATGCCCAACACCTTCCTTAGTTTTACCCCGAGTTCCTCTAAGTTTTCAGCTGATACCAATACATCATCGAAGTATGGTACCACTCCTGGTAGGCCCTGTAATAATCGCTCCATTAGGTTCTGGAAGAGCCCTGGGGCCACGCTAACTCTGAACTGGAGTCGCGTACATTTGAAAGCCCCGGTGCGTGACAATTGTCTGCGCCTCAGCTGTGCTGCTATCTACAGGTAGCTGCTGGTAGGCTTGGGCCAAATCGAGTTTGGCGAAGACCTGCCCTTGCCCTAATGAGTGCAGCAAATGTTGTACCACTGGAACGGGGTATGCACTTTTCTGCAATGCTTTGTTAAGCATTGCTTTGTAGTCAGCGCAAATCCGGACCGATCCGTCCGGTTTGACTGGGGTTACTATGGGTGTCTCCCATTTTGCATGATCGACGGGGACTAGTATTCCCTGGCTTACTAGCTTGTCTAATTCTCGGTCAATTTTGGGCTTTAGGGCGAATGGAACCCTCCTAGCCTTTAACCGGATGGGGGCGACTTGGGGGTCAAGGTTGAAAGAAATAGGGGTCACCACGTACTTGCCCAGGCAATCCTTGAAAACATCCTCGAACTCCTTCAGTAGTTCGTCTCTGAGGATGATGTCGCTCCTGTGGACCCTGGTCACTCCCATGCCCAAAGCTCGGAACCAGTCCAGCCCTAGCAAGCTCGGTAGAGTTCCGTTTACTATGGTGATTGGCAGGGTCTTTTTGAATTGTCCATATTTGACTTGGACGGATGTGACTCCTCGAACAGGGATCCGATTCCCTTGGTAGTCCTGCACTCTCAGCTTCTGGGTTTGTAGCTGACGTTTTGCGATGGCTGGCAAGTCTCTCACGATGGTGTCCCAGGACATAATTGTGATTGACGACCCAGTGCCTACTTCCATTTGGCACTGCACCCCTTCAATGTAGACTTGGGTAAATATTTTCTTCTCTAGTCGTGTCGATGCGTGGCCCACTCTCACAGTGGTCTGGCTTAACCGCCCTTTTAAATGGACCAATCCGGGCCGCTTGCTGCTCCGCGCTCTGATTGGTCGGTTTGAATTTTGGCGGGAAGGCGGGGGGGCTCGGCAGGCCCGAGCTATGTGTCCTTTTTTTTCACACCGCCGACAAACCGCGTCCTTGAATCTGCAGTTTTGCCGTTGGTGTTGCCCCCCACAACTCACACATTCGTCCCGGTCACCTCTCTCCAGCCTCCCGGTGTGGAACACCTCTTCCTCTTCCTCACCTTCCGATTCGGCCTGGTCTTCCTCGCTGGGGACGGTGTAGTCTTTGTCCCGCCACCCTGCGCGTTTGGCTTTTGCAAGGTCTCCGCCGCCTTGGTGGACATCTCATGAGCTCTGGCTTCGTCCAGGGCTATCGCTAAAGTCAGGTTGCTTTTAGACAGCAGCCGCCTTTGTAGTCTGATGTCCCTGACCCCACAAATGAGTTGTTCGAGTAAGGAATCCTCCAAATCTCTGTACTCACAGTGGTTTGCGGCTTTCCTCAACGCGGCCATGTACACGCTTATTGATTCGCCCTCTCGCTGTACCCGTTGCCTCAATTCGAACCGTTGGACGAACTTTGAGGGTACCGGTGCGTAGTGCGCTCGAAGTGTTGTTTGTAGTGTCTGCCACGGTACCGATTGTACCGGCGTTGGCTCTGAGAGTGACTCCGCCGTATCGAAGACCTCTGGACCGCAGTGGCTCAGGAAGTATGCTCGCTTCCGATTATCCGAGACTCCCTGTAGTTCGTTTGCTTCGAGGAAACACTCGAAACGAGCCATGTACGACCCCCATTTCTCCTTTGCTGGGTCAAATGGCGCTGGCGGCGTGTAGCTGGACATCGCTATTTTCCGCCTTCGAGAACTGGCTGGGTTCGCGAATTCCTGGTTCCTTCAGCTCTTTCACGATCTCACTGCCTCAACATCCCACCTTCGTCGCCAATGTTAAGTTCGGGCAATGAAGAGGCAGGAGACCAGTGAGTGACAACAGCTCTTTAGTTTATTGTGACCCCAGCAAACACAACCGGCAAAAACCCCTCTTTAAATACTCTTTTGGTTGAGGCTTCAACCAATCAGCAACGTGCAATTTTCCCGCCCAAAATTCCCTCTCAAAGTTCAAAATACATTACACCTTCATCAAGGTACAACACTTACAACACTTAGTGATAGTCATAGGCAGTGGTGGGATTCAGCCGGTTCGCACCACTTCGGCAGAACCAGTTAAGTTTCTAAGCAGTTTGGCAAACTGGTTGTTGGAAGAAATCATTAGTGTAATGTATTTGAAATTTTGGAGGGAAATTTAGGCGGGAAAATACACGTTGCTGATTGGCTGGTGCCTGAGCCAAAATACTATATAAAGAGAGATGTTTGCCTGTTGTCTTTGCTGGGTTTCACAATAAACTAAAGAGCTGTTGTCACTTGCATCGTCTCCTGCCTCTTCATTGCCCAAACTTAACATTGGCGACGAAGGTGGGATTTTGAAGGCAGTGAGACTAGGAAAAGAACTGAAGGAGCAACTTAGTTTCAAACCCAGCCAGTTATCAAGGACGGATACATAGCAATGTCTAGCTATACGCCGCCAGCGCCATTCGACCCAGCCAAGGAAAAATGGGGGTCGTACATGGCTCGTTTCGAGTGTTTCCTCGAAGCCAACGAACTGCAAGGAGTATCGGATAATCGGAAGCGTGCTTACTTCCTGAGCCACTGCGGACCAGAAGTCTTCGATACCGCCGAATCGCTGTCGGAACCAATGCCGGTTCAGTCGGTACCGTGGCCAGTGCTACAGACAACGCTACGAGCACACTACGTGCCGGTGCCATCGAAGTTCGTGCAACGTTTCGAACTAAGGCAAAGAGTTCAGCGAGAGGGCGAGTCAATCAGCGTGTACATGGCCGCATTAAGAAAAGCCGCAACCCACTGTGAGTACAGGGACTTGGAGGACACTCTATTAGAACAACTCATTTGTGGGGTCAGGGACATCCGACTACAGAGGCGGCTGCTTTCGAAAAGCAACCTAACCCTGGCGATAGCCCTGGATGAGGCCAGGGCGCACGAGATGTCCACCAAAGCGGCGGAAACCTTACAGAAGCCGAACACGCCAAATTCCTCAGCGAAAGTGACGCCGATTCACAGCGAGGAAATCCAGGCAGAGTGGGAAGATGAAGAAGAGGAAGAGATTTTCCACACCGGGAGGCCGGAAAGAAGTGACCGTGACGAGTGTGTGAGTTGCAGAGGCCAACACCAACGACAGAATTGCCGGTTCAAAGACGCAGTTTGTCGGAGGTGCGAAAAGAAAGGACACATAGCTCAGGCTTGCCAAGCCTCCCAACCTTGCCGCCAAAAATTCAAACCGGCCAATCAGCAAGGCACCATTTCCGCAAGGCGTCCAGGGATTGGCCAATTCAAAAAAGGCGCGAAGTCAAATCACACCACTGTGCGAGTGGGTCACGCATCGACACGACTAGAAAAGAAAATATTCACCAAGATCTACATCGAAGGAGTGCAGTGTAAGATGGAGGTGGATACCGGCTCATCAATCACGATTATGTCCTGGAACACAATCGCAAGGGACCTGCCAGAAGTCGCGAAACACCAGCTGCAACCCCAAAAGCTGAGAGTGCAAGACTACCAGGGAAACTGAATCCCTGTTCGAGGAGTCACGTCGGTCAGAGTGAGATATGGACAATTCAGTAAAACCCTGCCGATCACCATCATCGATGGAAACCTGCCCAGCTTGCTGGGTCTTGACTGGTTCCGAGCCTTGGGAATGGGCATTACCGGGGTTCACAGCATCGGTGGCAACCTGAAGGAGGAACTGTTGCGGGAATTCGAGGACGTTTTTCAAGACATCCTGGGCAAGTACGTGGGGACCCCCATTTCATTCAGTTTAGACCCTCAGGTAGCTCCGATTAGGCTAAAAGCAAGGAAAGGTTCCATTCGCGCTCAAACCCAAAATTGACAGGGAATTAGACAAACTAGTAAATCAGGGAATCCTAGTCCCAGTCGACCATGCAAAATGGGAGATGCCAATAGTGACCCCAGTCAAACCGGACGGATCTGTCCGTATTTGTGCTGACTATAAGGCAACGTTTAACAAAGCATTGCAAAAGAGTGCTTGCCCTGTCCCCATTGTACAACATTTGTTGCACTCGTTAGGGCAGGGACAGGTTTTTGCCAAACTCGACCTGGCACAGGCCTATCAACAGTTACCAGTTGACAACGAAACGGCTGAAGCACAGACAATTGTCACACACAGGGGCGCTTTTAAATGCACTCGACTTTAGTTCGGAGTTAGTGTAGCCCCTGGGTTATTCCAAAACCTCATGGAACGGCTCCTACAGGGTCTACCTGGAGTAGTCCCATATTTTGACAATGTGTTAATATCAGCCACAGATTTGGGAGAGTTAAGGGTCAAATTGCGGAAGGTTTTGGAAATTTTCAGGACTGCGGGGCTTAAGGTTAAACTTAACAAATGCCATATCGGAGTTGAATCAGTAGAATTTTTGGGTTATCGGATAGATAAGCAAGGCATCCATCCCACGGAGAGCAAGGTGCGAGCCATTAGGAAGGCTCCACCCCCAAAAAACAAAGCAGAATTACAAGCATTTTTGGGGCTTGTAAACTTCTATGCTGTATTTTTAAAAGATAAGGCAACGGTAGCTGAACCACTACATAAGCTACTAGCTAAAAACTCTGTATGGGCTGGGGGCAGGGGTGAGGCTAAGGCATTTGAAGGCGTTAAGAGACTTTTGTCCAGCGACAGCCTTTTAATACAGTATAATGGGACAATGCCATTAGTATTGGTGTGTGATGCCTCACCCTACGGGGTAGGAGCTGTTCTCAGCCACAAGTTACCGAATGGTTCAGAAGCCCCTATTGCATATTTTTCCCGCACGATGTCAGCAACTGAAAGGAACTATAGCCAACTAGACCGGGAAACGCTTGCCATAGTCTCTGGGGTAAAGAAATTCCACGAGTATCTGTTTGGGCGGCGATTTGAAATAGTCACAGACCACAGACCTTTATTGGGACTCTTGGCGGGGGACCGTCCAACACCGGTTGCATTATCGCCCAGGCTGACCCATTGGACTATTTTCCTGGCAGCATACTCGTACCAACTGTCTCACCGACCGGGCAAGGACTTGGGACATGCGGACGCTTTAAGTAGATGCCCATTGCCAGAGACTATTGAAGACCCAACCCCAGGGACACCTGTATTGCTCATTGACTCTCTGGACTCTGGCCCGGTCACATCCACAGAAGTGACTAGGGCATCCTACAAAGATATTAGGACTGTAATTGGCTGGGTGCAGAGGGGATGGCCAACTGCACCGGGAGAACGATTTAAGGAGTTTACCAAAAAGCGTTCAGAACTGTCGGTACAAGGGGGTTGTTTGTTATGGGGGGATAGAGTGGTTATTCCAGAGAAATTACGAGGGCATGTGTTGGAACTATTGCATGTGGGCCACCCAGGGATTGTGAGGATGAAAAGTCTAGCGAGAAGCTATGTGTGGTGGCCACAAATGGACAAAGACATTAGCGACCGGGTGGGGAAATGCCAAGCTTGCCAAGAATCAAGACCACTACCCCCCACAGCCCCCATAAGGGAATGGGAAAAACCCCAAGGACCTTGGTCTAGGATCCACATAGATTTTGCCGGGCCTTTCCATGGGCAAACCTTTTTGATTGTGGTAGATGCCTACTCGAAGTGGTTGGAAATTATACTCATCAAAACCACAACAGGTGAGGCCGTAATAACAGTTTTGCGGCGACTATTTGTGACACATGGGTTGCCCGACACCATAGTGTCTGATAACGGCCCACAATTCACGGCCACCCAGTTTGAGGGATACTTGGCCGGAGAGGGCATCCGACATGCCCTCTTGGCACCTTTCCATCCGGCGACGAATGGACTTGCAGAACGCTTCGTGTGCAGTGCCAAGGAAGCGCTATCCAGAATTAGCCCAGGAGATTGGCAATCCAAAATCGACACCTTCCTGGCAGTCCAACATAGAACACCCTGTGTGGCCACTGGCCGCAGCCCATCGGAGTTATTAATGGGGAGGAGACTCCGGTGCCCCTTAGATTGGTTAAACCCAACATACTCCCCTGATGGGTACCAGAATACGTGGGACAAAACTAGAACAATGACCACGGACGACCTGGTATGGACACATGACTACAGTGAGGGTCCAGCATGGCTAAAGGGAACAATTGTGGGAGTGACAGGCCCAAAATCTTATTTAGTGGACATGGGGGATGGCCGAGTGTGGAAACGCCACATAGATCAATTGCGAAAAAGAGTGAAAAACAATCCAGAGACCAAACAGCCAGACCCTGACTACCAAATATTTGAACCAACAGCTAGCTCAATCCCGAGGCGATTGGAGGACTTAGCTGAATCAGAGGAAGTCCAGCGACGCCAACCGGCTCTTCCAGAGGACAGCAGGGACAACTCTGCCAATAATCCAGGGCCGGAGGGCCCAGAGGAGGAGCTGGGAGGAACAAACAGTCCCTCTGACCAGCTCGACTCCCTCCCAGGGAATGATTTGCGCAGGTCAGAAAGAGAGACGCCCTGTCTACCTGCGTGACTATGTGGAGAAATAACATGCAAATTTTATGTAAATAATGGGCTAAATGCGTTCTAGGAGGGGAGGAGTGTAATGTATTTTATACCCGCAGCTGACTGTTGGGGGCGAGTTAGTGGCCCCAAAGGAGGTGGTTCGCAACTTGGGCGTCCTCCTGGATGGCCGGCTGTCCTTTGAGGAACATCTGGCGGCCGTCACCAGGAGGGCTTTTTACCAAGTCCGCTTGGTTCGCCAGTTGCGTCCCTTCCTTGACCGGGATGCCTTATGCACAGTCACTCACGCTCTGGTTACGTCTCGGCTAGATTATTGCAATGCTCTCTACATGGGGCTGCCCTTGAGGTGCACCCGGAGGCTGCAGTTAGTCCAGAATGCAGCTGCGCGAGTGGTAACGGGAGCCGTTCGAGGCTCCCACGTAACACCACTGCTCCGTAGTTTGCACTGGCTTCCTGTGGTCTTTCGGGTGCGCTTCAAGATCCTGGTTACCACCTTTAAAGCGCTCCATGGCTTAGGACCCGGGTACTTACGGGACCGCCTGCTGTTACCGTATGCCTCCCATCGACCCGTACGCTCTCACAGAGAGGGCCTTCTCAGGGTGCCGTCCGCCAAACAATGTCGGCTGGCGGCTCCCAGGGGTAGGGCCTTCTCTGTGGGAGCACCGACGCTCTGGAACGAACTCCTCCCTGGCTTACGTCAAGTGTCTGATCTTCGGACCTTTCGTCGTGAGCTAAAAACATACTTATTCACTCAAGCAGGACTGGCATAAATAGTTGATTTTAAATTGGGGTTTTAGAGATTTTAAATATTTGTAAATTTTTAAACTATCGGCCATTTATTAATAGTCTCTTTTAATTTCTTTTAATTGTATATACTCTGTATTTTATTTCGGCTGTACACCGCCCTGAGTCCTTCGGGAGAAGGGCGGTATAAAAATCTAATAAAATAAATAAATAAATAAATAAATGTATTTGAAATTTTGGGGGGAAATTTAGGTGGGAAAATACACGTTGCTGATTGGCTGGTGCCTCAGCCAAAATACTATATAAAGAGAGATGTTTGCCTGTTGTCTTTGCTGGGTTTCACAATAAACTAAAGAGCTGTTGTCACTTGCATCATCTCCTGCCTCTTCATTGCCCAAACTTAACAATTAGGGCAGACAGTTGTATGGATATATCATTGGTTCAGGTTTTCTTAGGCCTCACAGCCGGGAGAACTTGACTTGACTTTTTTCAGTGCTACATGACAGACATGATTAATAGTACCCATAGTTTTGTTTTCCCTGAATTAGGTTTCTATTCCGCTGAACATTCCCTGAGTTAGATGCATAGTTATGCATAGTTTTGTTTTCCCTGAATTAGGCCCCTAACTTTCCCTGCTTTCCCTGAGTTAGGTTTCTATTCAGGTAAAATGTATAATTTCCTGAAAAACACGTGGTATTTTGCTAATACGTATACTCTAAACGCTCGCTGATTGGTAGTATTAACTTTCTATATGCTAATTCCCTCCTTGCTGTAGTTACCCCTCCCTGCTAAAACTGCATAATAAAAGAGACTGTTGCGATCTAAAGGGGACGATTCCTTTTACAACCCCTTTCTTCGTGCTCTCTCATCTTGAAAAACTCCTGGTGTGGTGTCTTTTATTTGGCTTCTTTCGTCCTTGCGAGGACCCACTAAATTGTCTCAGCGAGGGCTGAGACCCGTTCCTGCGGGAACCCAGGACAACATCAACAGGGAACCTTGGACTACAAATAAGTGTTGCAGACCAACAGCAACATCTGGGGGATCGTCCGGTCCTGTTGTGTTGTCCAGAGGCGCGATCGTTGTCTAGCGGTGCGTCACCTTCACCCTCATTGCTTACCCGTCGGGACGCGACACGTGCACACGTAAGTAATGGGCTCCTCGAACTCGAAAGTCTCATCATTGCATTGGATGAGCTTTACTCTCTGGTGAAGAAGGCTAATTGTTTGCAAAAGGTTAATGACACCACTGTCTATCCTCTTTCCAAGAAATCTCTTACCTCTTTTCTAGTCTCCTACTGTCTCTGTAGCTGCCTCTGCTCCCCCAGCAGACACAGCTCTTTCTCCTGCAGCGTCTCCCCCTCCACCGGAGGATACAGACACGGCTGCAGGCACTCTTTCTGCCTTGGTTGCCTTTTCTTCTCTTTCTCTAAGAACTGAACCCCCGATATCGGCTTACCCTTTAAGCCTCAATCCAGCAGGAGGGGGACAGCCGATACATGAGAACATCAATGTACGGGTGCTTAAAAATTTAAAAGACGCTGTACTTCCTACGGCATTTACTTTCCGTTCCTTCAGTTCCTATGCCTGCTCATTCCTTTCCCTCCTCCTCCCTTTCCCCCCACTCTGAACCTTCAAAGCATATTGAGCTAGAAAGCGTATTGTACCAAATGCCTGTTTCTTCCATCCCTGCTTTGAAAACTGCCTCCTTTCCCCTGCCTGCCTCCCTTCCCCCAGAGCACCCCTTCCTTTCCCCCATGGGTGCGATCGCTCAGACTAAGAGAGCATATGCACCAAGACAAATTCCTCAGCGACTACATGGGAAACATTGGGAACTTTTTTCCATGAAAGTCCAAGAGCCCCTGTAAAAATTCTGTACATCTGGCACATGATCCTTGAATGCCTCATTTTACTTGCAGACGTCACTTAGATCAAAAATGACTTAAAAGGATCCACAATCACAGTCATGATTTAAACTGCTGAGTTTTCTCAGACAAGTTCCCCAGGTCTGTAAATGTTGTTTGATGATGTGTGTGCTTGTGTATGTATGTATGTGATCATTTTCAGACCTGCATAAGAATTGTAGAGATAATTGTGATGCTTGATTTGCATGGAATGTGTGTATGTGCAAAACTCATTGAGAAGGTGTGAAATTTCTGTGTTGTCTTTTGGATTTGCAAGAAATGTGTGCATGTGTGAGAAATTGTCTCTGCATGTGTGTGTGTGTGTCTGTGTGTGTATCTGTCTGCATAAATTCCGTATGCAAGCAGCCAGGTACTTTTGGAAAAGAAATAAAACATTTTTTTTTCCTTTTGCAAGCAAGTGAGTTACTTTTGGACATTTTTTTCCTCTTTATATGCATGAGAATGTCTTTCCAGTGAGTTACTTTTAACTTTTTTTCTCTGCCCTCTGGCTTATCTTAACTACTCCCCCCTTTGTTCCTTGCTGTGCCAGGGAAAAGGGTGGGCTACGGGGGATAACCATCCACCCCCACTCCATTTTTTTTTCTCTCTTCTTTCTTGTCTGAGAAGGGAGGGACAATTAGGCTCTCTGGAAGCATTGCTTTTGCAAAGAGCTATGTAAAAACTATGCAGATATATTTTCTTTTTCACCATGAAAACAATTTTGATTTTAATTTTTAATCATGCATACAATTTTGATTTTGCTTTTAATTTTTATTTTTTATCTTTTCTGGAACTTTTTGAGGTTTAACCTGCCTGATTAAACCTATACCTTTATAAATGTTTTCAAAGCACTGAGTTGACTAAAAATGTTTCATTTAGCTTTGTATTTTTGCAGCTGTTAACATACATAATAAGAGTTGGAAGGGACCCTTGGAGGTCTTCTAGTCCAACCCCCTGCCCAGGCAGGAAACCCTACAGCATTTCAGACACATGGCTATCTTCTTATGTATGGATGCATTTTTTTTTAAGCGTAAATCTGTTTTTTGGAAAATGCATTTAGGTTTTCCACATAAACAGACTCACCCTAAAGCTTCCGCCATGTTTTTCTTTTTTGAATCTGACTCAGTGTGCCCCTTATTTGCTGTTTGTATTGTTTCTTTTTCTTTTTTAGCAGCACAATATGTGCCCTGTTTTAGGAACTATTTCAGAGGTGAGTTAGAAAGTTACAGGATGTGATAAGTTAGAAGGTTACAGAATGTGAAGAGAGAGTTACTAGTGCTGAGAAGGTTTTAGGAAGTTAGAAAAGCAAGTAAGACAGATGGTGATTTTGCTAAGAATGTGGTTTGTTTTTGGAAGATTTTGATAGCATGGATTTGTTAGTGACCAACTTCCACACATGAATAAAAAGGGTGGGAGTTGGGTTTTTATTGATTGATTGTCTTTTTCTCTGTCTTCCACATAGTACCTTTCAACCTCATCTTAGACAGTCTATATGTTACTCAAATAGTAAAAACTATTTTTCAATCTTACTTGTCCCCTTCTCTTGATTCTAATCTCACTTCTCTTTTCACAACTTTACAGTCTCTCATTTACAAACGTACACATCCCTATTTTGTTATGTAGCAGACGCTGCGGCCTCTGCCTCCTCTCTTTTGACACTTTCTCCTGTCTCTCCTTGGGACAGTCACTCCTATTTTCATCAAAACAAAAAGGCGCTCATGAAACAATTTGGCTTCACGGCTGCTGAGGCATCTGATCATACATCAATGCCCTACTTGCAGCCGCCAAGGTAACTCTCTTCCGATGGGGTCAACCCCAGAGGAACAGTAACCTGTCAACTATGGCAAATGGATGTAACTCAATATCCATCCTTTATACATATTCAGGTTTCATCATGGCAACCTTGCAAAGGGTGAAACCGCAAAACAAGTTATTAATCATTGTATTCGGACTTTCGTAACGTTGGGATGTCCAAAACTCTAAAACTGACAATGGACCAGCCTATACGAGCTCTGCCTTTGCACAATTTTGCCATCGCTGGTCAATAATCCATAAATTCGGCATTCCTTTCAATAGCCAGGGCCAGGCCATTATAGAAGCGAATTTGACTCTTAAACAGGCCTTGGACAAACACTTGGGGTCAAAAGGCATCAGCCCCCCGACACTCCTGGCGTTACAAAATGTATTAAATGTTTGCTTGTATTCATTGAATTTTCTTAATCTAACCGGATCTCCTGCCTCCACTGCTGCCTCGAGACAGTTTTCCGCTCCTCCCCTCCCCTCTTCTCGTCCTCTGGTATATTATAGGCATCTTCCGGATCCAGCTTGGAAAGGTCCAGCTCAATTGATTACCTGGGGAAAAGGCTACGCTGCAGTTCAATTGCCTGATCGAGTCCTGTGGGTTCCGGCTCGCTGTGTTCGCCCCTGTCATCTCAATCAACCAAAAAAGAAAGATGAAGATCCTTCTGATCCTATCACTGATCTCTCTTGCCTCTTCTGTCTCTAATGCCTCTTCCTCTCTTCCTAAATGTACTTTCCTTGAACGTTTAAGTGCTTATATAAGAGTTCCTCATTGTAGAGTACAAACCCCTCTTGGGGGTCGTGCGGAACTTGTTTGCAGACAACGCCATCCCTTGCTGCATCCAGCTCAGTGGACATGGCTAAAGAATGGATATCCAATCCATCCCTCTAACAATACTTACATTATATCTTCTCCCTGTTCCACTTCTCTGTTAATTTTTAACATCTCATCTGAAGACTACAGCACTTATGTATGCTCCCTGTTTTTCCCAAAGCAAGAAAGATCTTTTGACATGAAAATTTCTCTTCTCTCTGCTACTCATTTTTCCTCTGGCGTACTTCGCTCCTTGCCCTCTTCCCACGTTTCTACCCCTGCAGCTATCCGTTCGCAGCGCTCCTTATCCGGAGCACAGCAGAACCTGCATCGTCCCGCGAATTATACTTGGACTATTTTGGACTTCCAAGGAAGCGTCCTTCATTCCATCTCTAATCGAACTCTGTGGCCTTGGTTTCCTGCACTCTACTTTGACTTTGCTGAAATGCTGGTCGGCGCCCATGGATTTAAACATAAAACAAAATGTAATCCTTCCCCTCGGGACGTCTGGGCAATTGGTCCAGGCCTGTATATCTGCCCAGGACATCTTTCTGATCTCTCCCACCTAGATGAATGTGGGACCATCTCTGATTGGTACTGCAAGTCCTGGCAATGTGTGTCAACCGGAAAGATTTGGTGGACTGCTCCCTATACTACTGACTATATCAAAGCTGTACTAGGCCCTGATAACAATTTGCCTTGGAATTCCTGCTCCAATTGGGCCTGCTGCGGCGTTCGCCTCAATCCTATGACTGTTACTTTTACATCTCATGGAAGGAGTCTTCCGATTACTGAATGGCTTAAAGGGAAAAGATGGGGGGGAAGGTCGAGAGATAATTCCGATTACAGACATCCAGGAAATATATTCATAATTCGTCTTACCATGTCCTTAGAAACATCCCCACCTGTGGGCCCAAACAAACAAGTCAATTCGCCCTTTTTACAGCCCTTGATTAAAAGCAACAATCCATTGGTGTCCTTGGTCTCCTCTGCGCATGATGCCCTTGTGGCAGCCCGTACTTTTCCTAACAATGATAGTAGATGTTGGCTGTGTCTGTCTTCTCAACCCCCTTTTTATGAGGCCATAGGTTCCGCCCTACCTTTTACCAATAGCACCTCAGATACCGGTTGTAGGTGGTCTAACTCTTCTATAACGGTATCCTCAATTGAAGGTCAAGGTTGTTGCCTTGGGTATGTACCCTCTAACTTTTCTCACTATTGTATCAATGCCTCCTCGGATGCCTATACTTCCTGCACAATATACTTGTCCAAAGAAAGGCTAGGACTTGACACTGGAGGGTGGACTATAATACACACTACTCTATCAACTGCAGATCTTTCCAAACGTTTAAACGGTCAGTTTTTTATTCCTTCCAATGGCTCTATTTGGGCCTGCTCTACGGGTGCTACTGCATGTGTCAGTGGAGACATTTTACACACAAAACACGCTTTTTGCATTCAGGTTTATCTTCTCCCTAAAATGTCTGTTTTTTCCAATAATGAGTTCTTTTCTCGCATAGAAACACCCCAATACCTTCCACGAACCAAACGGGAGGTGGTTACTACTATGACTTTGGCCCTTCTCCTGGGCCTAGGAGCCACTGGTGCTGCAACTGGAATCGCAGGAATGGTTGTGGCTGACAAAAACATCCGCAGGCTCAGTATTGAAATAGATGCTGATCTCAAACGCATTGAGCAATCTATGGTTGCCCTCCAAAATTCCCTGACCTCTCTCTCCGAAGTTGTGTTACAAAATAGAAGGGGTTTGGACTTGCTATTCTTAAAACAGGGCGGTCTGTGTGTAGCTTTGAAAGAAGAATGTTGTTTTTACACTGAAAGTTCTGGTGTTGTGCTTGACTCTATGGCAGAATTAAATACCCGATTGAAAGATAGAGAAAAAGAGCGTTCTCAATCCCACACGTGGTATCAGGGAATGTTTAATCTCTCTCCCTGGTTGACCACCCTCCTCTCTGCCCTAGCTGGTCCTCTGATTTTGTTGCTCCTTGCATGTACAATTGGCCCATGTGTCATGGGGAGAGTTCTAGCATTTTTGAAACAAAGACTAAACAGTATTGGAGATGATGTCCTCTTGCTAAGAAACACTGTTGAAAATGAATATAAACAACCTCTTTTAGAATTAGCCTCTGAGGCTGATGAAGACTCTGAATCGGGAACCATTCCTTTGGAAAAGTGTACTGACTCCCTGCGGGGTCTCCCGGAGGGGGGATCCACTGGGGATGTCATAGCTTTAGAAGAATATTACCCATCTTAAAAAATAAAAACAGAGGACATATGGATATATCATTTACCCATCTTAAAAAATAAAAACAGAGGACATATGGATATATCATTGGTTCAGGTTTTCTTAGGCCTCACAGCCGGGAGAACTTGACTTGACTTTTTTCAGTGCTACATGACAGACATGATTAATAGTCTTTCCCTGAATTAGGTTTCTATTCCGCCTAACCTTCTCTGAGTTAGATGCATAGTTTTGCTCTCCCTGATTTGGGCCCCTACCTTTCCCTGAGTTAGATGCATAGTTTTGCTCTCCCTGATTTGGGCCCCTACCTTTCCCTGAGTTAGTTTTACATTCCTGAGTTGGGTTTCTATTCAGGTAAAATGCATGATTTCCTGAAAAACACGTGGTATTTTGCTAATACGTATACTCTAAACGCTTGCTGATTGGTGATGTTAAGTTTCTATATGCTAATTCCCTCCTTGCTGTAGTTACCCCTCCCTGCTAAAACTGCATAATAAAAGAGACTGTTGCGATCTAAAGGGGACGATTCCTTTTACAACCCCTTTCTTCGTGCTCTCTCATCTTGAAAAACTCCTGGTGTGGTGTCTTTTATTTGGCTTCTTTCGTCCTTGCGAGGACCCACTAAATTGTCTCAGCGAGGGCTGAGACCCGTTCCTGCGGGAACCCAGGACAACATCAACAGGGAACCTTGGACTACAAATAAGTGTTGCAGACCAACAGCAACACAGTTGTTAAATTACTTGAATCCCACCACTGGTCATAGGCAATATAACATTATATATAATATTGAGGTTGCAATATTGATGTTGCTCACCCTGAAAAAGAGAACAAAATCTGAACGTCTGGCTACATCAACAGTTTGATTCTTTCCAGCTTTTTTTAAGGAAGGGGCTGCCTTTGTATCGATTTATTTAACTAAGAAAATGTCTGGGGCCACCCAACTCGCTCACGGTGACTGTGAACAGCTTATAGAAATAAAACCGAGTTCAAAACCCAATGAGCCCCATCTACCCCCTCCGGCAACAGCAATCAAACCAACCACTTGGTGGGCTCTGTACGTGCCTGGGGTCTCCAGGCCTACTGGCAGAGTCTCATCTTCAGGGCTTTTTGGAAGAGTGACAAGGGGGGACCAGTCTTATCTCTGCAGGGAGGATGTTCCACAGGGAGGGAGCCACTATGGAGAAGGCCCTTCTTCTCAGTCCCACCAGATGGACCTCCTCAAGGGAGGGTAACTGTAATACCCCCGGCCTGCCTGCCTGCCTGCCTGCTCTTCTGGGTCAGCTGGATGCGACTGGGAAAAGACCCCCTTTTGGATAATCCCAGGCCACCTGGGTCTTTAAAGGTGACAGCCTGCACCTTGAATTGGACCTGGAAGCAAATCAGCAACCAGTGCAGCTCCCACAAGAGAGGTGACCCGTGTGCAAATCTAGTCTTGGACAAAACCATGAGGGCCGTGACACTTTGAACCAACGGAAGCTTCCTGGGTAAATCCTGCCAGACTTTATTCCATCCCCATCAAATGGTTTTCCAACCTCTTCTTAACAATTTCAAATGTTGGAGCACCCACAAAGTCAGGAGGCAAATTGTTCCACTAGTTGTTCTCCCTGTTAGGAAATTCCTCCTTAATTCCAGGTTGCTCCTCTCCTTCCTGAGTTTCCATCCATTGCTTCTTGTCCTGCCTTCCGGGGCTTTGGAGAAGAGGTTGACCCCCTCCACTTCTTTGGGGCAGCCCCTCAAATACTGGAATGCTGCTATCGTGTCACCCCTCGTCCTTCTCTTTGTTAGGCTAGGCAGGGTATCGATGGGGCACAGGGCCCTTCTCCTCCACGGCACAGCAGGGACTCCCCTGGAAGCAAAGCCTTTTCCTGCCAATTCTGGCGGCTTCAGGGTTTGCTGCCATGAGCCCTTCCCGGCTGGCCTGGCCGATGAAGCCTTTTTCCACCTGGCTGCTCAGGAACCTGAATTCCTGCCAAGGAGAGGACAGAGAGGTGAGTTCACCACATTTTATGATTAAATATTGTAGGGCGGATTTCTTGTTTATGCCTTTATGGTCTTAAGTAATGCGTGAGCTTTGCCCATTCTCCTATTGAGCAGCAGCAGCAGCAGCCGATAGCAGTGATCCCTGACCAAGATGCAAGGCTCCTCTGGATGGGATCTGGTGGGCTCAATTTCCACTTCCGCCACCCCCACCCCCAGCTGTCTTCTCCTGCCAGCAGGGCCTGGTGCAGAAGATACGGGCAGCTCAACTTCCCCCTGGCATTGAGCCATGGAGGAGGAGAGCCCGCAAATCTTGCCCACCCCTTTGAAGAGCAAGGCTGCTATTAAAGGCCCAGGAACTTCCCACAATGTGTTTGGCAGGTTGTGCGTGTGTGAGAGTGTGTGTGTGTGTGTGTTGCAGCTGATCCTTACTCTGACTTCCAGGAACAAGGAGGAGCAGGGAACTCAGAGTTTCAGCATTTCTGGCACGGACAGTTTGCTCTTCCTTTCTCTGCTGTTCTCCTGGGCATTGAATGCCACCCTGCCCTTCTTCTGCTGGCATCCAGAAGTGCCAGTGGTGCCACCTCCCTCTTTCTCTGCCCTTTTGGGTGCCCCTTTCCAGACACATGACTCTGCTGAATGCTGCCCATTGGTGTAAGCAGGGATGAGCAGAACTCGCTGCATTTAACAGAATAACAGAGTTGGAAGGGACCTTGGAGGTCTTTGAGTCCAGCCCGCTGCTCAAGCAGGAGACCCTCGACCATTCCAGAGAAATGCCTGTCCAGTCTCTTCTTAAAAGCCTCCAGTCAGGGAGCACCCACGGTTTCCAGAGGCAAGTCGTTCCACTGATCAATTGTTCTCACTGTCAGGAAATTTCTCCTTAATTAGATTGGATTTTTCCTTGGTTTCCATCCATTGTTTCTTGTCCTGCCTTCTGCTGCTTTGGAGAATAGGTGGAACCCCCCCCCCCCACCGCACCTTCTCTATGGGAACAGAACGGGACGACTCGCCTTGGCCAGCTTGCCATGGACAACTCACCACCGAACAACTCACTGCAGGCCAATTCAACCATTTTCTTTCATTGTCTAAAATAATTTTAAACATTATTTTTTGTTATTCACCTTTCATTTTGTCCCTCCTTTTGCATCTTTTCTTTAATGACTCTCTTTCCCCATTTCTTTGATATTCAGTAACTTTTTCCCTACAAGGAGTCGGCCTTGGTGAGTTGGCCGTGGCCAATTCTTTAATCTTTAATCGATCGCACAAATAAATAAGCCCCCCATCCACGTCGCCTTTACGCTTTTCTGCGGGATGGGACATCACTGAAGTCACAATTTTGCCAGATTGCATCTACGCGGCTGCAGGCGAGACCAGCGGTGCACAAAGACAATAGACTCGGCTGGCGTGTTGGGACGCGTGTTTAAAGAACAGAGCCTGTCCCGGGGATGGCGGGATGGACTTGGGGTGCGGGGTCCATTCGAGTTCGCTGGAAGAGGCTGCAAGAAGGGGGTGTCAACAAGTGCAAGAGGTGTTGGCTTCTGAGTCATTTGAATGCCAGGGAGGAGGAAGGAGCGTGTGAGCCGTGAGCCGGGGAGGCACCGGGGATTAACATAGCAGCTGCCAGACACTGGAGCAACTTCCTTCTGGGCTGAGAGATTTCAAATCAAATTCTTCTTTAACCCCTCCCGCCTTGGGCTCCTGCCTCCTACCTGGTCATGGAAGGCGAAGCCGCAGCAGCCACCGCCAAGGGGCCAAGGTCAGCCCCGTGTGCAGCAGAGCCTTTATATAGCCTGGGAGAGCGCCTGGCCTTCCTTTGACACCTCGGCTGGCTGGGCACCCTTTCCATCATGTGGCAGGCGCTTCTGGCATACAAGAACTATCTCATTGGCGTACTGACGCCCCTGGTCTTCCTCCCTCTGCCTCTGGCCCTCCCTTACAAGGTAGGTGGCTTTCTGCATTCCAAAGAGAGCATTCCTAAGAGTTCAAACTTTTTTTAAAAAAAATAAACCCATCTTCGTTGGCTGGCATTCCAGTGGTGCGTTGATGCTTTCTTGGAACAGAAAAGCACAAAATGGCTTTGGGTTGTTGTTGTTGTTTTGTGGGTAGGGGGGTCTCCCAAGTGCAGTGGAAGAGAAGCGAAAGGGCTGGCAGATAAATGAGCCACAACTTCCTTGAGGTTTCTAGTTTTACATGTAAACCGGCTTGCCTTTTTGGACTGAATGAGGCCGAAGAGGCAAACCAGTTTACATTACAAACTGGGTGTTGGAAAGTGGTTTTGTTTCTTCAGCAGGATGAGAAACTGGAGGAAGAAGGCAGGTTTTCAGTTCATGGTTTGCTATTCTTCAAACCACGGTCAAGGGGGCAATTTGGGAACTTTCTGGGCATCTGGTGCCAGTGCCTGTGAAAAAGAACATGGTGCCAGCAAGAACAAACAACCCATAAACGCAGCGAAGTTTGCCAAACACGCGTTCAAGCTGCCACAACCCCCAGTGCCAATGTTTACGTTTCAGTTCACCGGTTTAGGTAGTCAGCGTGTGCCACCCACTTCCAACGTGCAGGGAATAATAATTATCCTTGTAATCAATAAACAGCTTGGGAGGCACAAACCACGCAGGTTGTGGGAACCACTTTTGTAAAACCATCTAAAACCACAGAGAGACAAAATGAGAAGACTAAATCCGAAGGTAAATTTAAAAAAAGGTAACCTGTGGTGTTGCAGAAAAAAACTGGCAGAAGGATGAAGAGGGAAGCCAAGCCAGGCAGCAAGAAGAAGGGATCCTCAGGGTTGGGGCCACTGCCGAAAGGGCCCTGCAGTCCCCACTGCTCCAGGTGGGCTTCCTGAGGTCCCGACTGGCAAAGCAATGGGGCAGGGAGGATTCCTCCGTTGGCAGCTGCTGCTGGCTGACCTGGGAGCCCCGGACCATTGCAGCTGTTTCAATTCTATCAGGAGAAGCTTTGCAGCTCAGGGTTGAAATGAGGGGTCCTGGGGGCTCTCGGAACTTGCTGGTTTTCTTGCAGACATTTCATGACCCAAGCTAGCTGTGCTGGGAGGGGAGGGGGAGGAGGACTTTGGGTCTTTCGTGCTCTCTGAGCTTAGCTGTTTTCTTGCAGTTGTTTCATGACCCAGCTAGGGAACATCATCAGGAGGAGGAGGAGGAGGACTGTGGGGTCCTTGGTGCTCTCTGAACTTGGCGGTTTTCTTACAGATGTTTCATGACCCAACAGGGTAACATCCTCAGTACTAGTAAGGAATAGTACATTGAGGGCAGCCCTCCTTTCCTTCTAGCACTGATGATGTTCCCTAGCTGGGTAATGAAACATCTGCAAAAAAATAACCAAGCTCAGAGAGTACCAAGGAGCCTACCCCCCTTGTTTCAATCTTGACACACACACACCTCAAAAAAAGACCGACAAGAGGGAAAGGCACCTGCAGCAGAACCAGCTGTGACCCAGACTCTGCATATCTCCCTAAAGCTCTGCTGTAAAGCCTCACTTTGTGACTGATGGAGGAGAATGACACACACTTTCCTTGGCATGGGGTGGGGGGTGAGAAGCTGACCTGTCTTTAAAGCTGCCCTGGTACTAACTGCTTATCCTTGGTGACTCCTCCTCCACAGACAGGCTCCTCTGTGACTTTGCAAGCCCCATTGCTCTAGGTGAGCCTTGGTGTCAACGTTTCGTGTTTAAAAGCAGCTTCCAGGTTGGGGGAAGCCAACGGGCTTGAAGTGGGGCTGAGGGGCAGGTTCTCCATAGATTTGCAAGGCAAGGAGGAGAGTGTGGAGCATGTCCACCAGGTGGGGATTCAACTCCCATAATCCCCAGCCGGCAAGTCTGGGAACTACAGTTATAGTTGAGGATCAAGGCTGGGGGGGGGAAAGGCCCACTAAGTGAGTTTAATTCATAGATATGTCAGCTTATTAACATTATTGCTGCTTTTCTAGTTTTCAGTGAAATCTAATATTTTTCTCTTCTTCCTCCCCCTCCTCCTCCTCTTCATTTTATTTATTTATTTATTTATTTGATTTGATTTTTATACCGCCCTTCTCCCGAAGGACTCAGGGCGGTGTACAGGCATAATAAAACCGACAATACAATATACAAGTTTAAAATACGATTTAAAAAACTTATTTAAATTAGCCCAGTGATTAAAATTTACCATACTAAAAAACCCCGTTTAAAATTAATAAATTTAACATTAAAATCCCAATTTAAGCCAGCCCCGCGTGGATAAAAAGATGAGTCTTGAGTTCGCGACGAAATGTCCGAAGGTCAGGTATTTGGCGTAAACCCGGGGGAAGCTCGTTCCAGAGTGTGGGAGCCCCCACAGAGAAGGCCGTTCCCCTGGGGGCCGCCAGCCGACATTGTTTGGCGGACGGCACCCTGAGAAGTCCCTCTCTATGGGAGCGTACGGGACGGTGGGAGGCGTGTGGTAACAGCAGGCGGTCCCGTAAGTACCCAGGCCCTAAGCCATGGAGCGATTTAAAGGTCATAACCAACACCTTAAAGTGCACCCGGAAGGCCACAGGCAGCCAGTGCAGTCTGCGCAGGAGCGGTGTTACATGGGACCTACACGTAGCTCCCTCTATAACCCGTGCAGCTGCATTCTGGACTAACTGAAGCCTCCGAGCGCACTTCAAGGGGAGCCCCATGTAGAGAGCATTACAGTAATCCAAGCGAGAGGTAACGAGCGCATGAGTGACTGTGCATAAGGCATCCCGATCAAGGAAGGGGCGCAACTGCCAAACCAGGCGAACCTGGTGGAAGGCCCTCCTGGAGACGGCCGTCAAATGATCTTCAAACGACAGCCGATCATCCAGGAGGACACCCAAGTTGCGCACCCTATCCTTTGGGGCCAGTAACTCGCCTCCAACAGCCAGCCGCGGCTGCAGCTGACTGAATCGGGGTGCCGGCATCCACAGCCACTCCATCTTGGAGGGATTAAGCTTGAGCCTGTTTCTCCCCATCCAGACCCATACAGCTTCCAAACACCGGGACAGCACTTCAACAACTTCATTGGGGTGGTCCGGGGTGGAAAAGTACAGCTGGGTGTCGTCAGCGTACTGCTGGTATCTCACCCCGAAACCACTGATGATCTCACCCAACGGCTTCATGTAGATGTTGAACAGCAGGGGCGAGAGAATCGACCCCTGTGGGACCCCACAAGTGAGGCCCCTCGCGGTCGACCTCTGCCCCCCTGTCAACACCGTCTGCGACCGGTCGGAGAGATAGGAGGAGAACCACCGATATACGGTGCCTCCCACTCCCAATCCCCCCAACCGGCGCAGCAGGATACCATGATCGATGGTATCGAACGCCGCTGAGAGGTCTAATAGGACCAGGGCAGAGGAATATCCCCTGGCCCTGGCCCTCCAGAGATCATCCACCAATGCGACCAAAGCTGTCTCCGTGCTGTATCCGGGTCGGATCTCTCTCCTCTTCTTCCTCTTCCATTTCTTCATTTTCCTTCACTTTTGATGATTTTATTTTTATCTTATTTTTGCCTGACCTGGCTCCTTAAAGGAGAAAAGTATAAATAAAATACAAAATTAAAAGACCGGTCAGAGAAAAGGCATAGGCAATGTTTTAAAAACTGCATTGAATTTGGAGCATAGAGAGTTATTGAAGAATTAGAAGGGATTGTAATCTAATCCCTGCATAGAATGTTCTCTGAGGGTTGATTCCAGGTTAGGGAATATTTAGAAATGATATTTATATTTATTGATGTGGAGATACGTTATCTTGGAAGATTGCTTTCCTTTGACCAAGGGTTCAGGTAATCCTGGCTTCCTTTTACCGCTAACTCTTAGAATAAATAAAAGGAGAGGAGAGGAGAGGAGAGGAGAGGAGAGGAGAGGAGAGGAATGACAGAATCAGAAGGGACCTTGGAGGTCTTCTAGTCCAACCCCCTGTTTAGGCAGGAAACCCTACACCACTTCAGACACTTCAGTGTTGGAGGTTTCTTCCCAACATATTGCTTTCTCCACCTTTTATTCAGCATGTCGTGATTCTTTCTCATGTTTCCCCCCCCCCCCAACGTAACCTGTAAAGGAGGAAGAGCTACGAGAGCCCAGGCAATATTAAATAGATCCCAGGTCAACATCAGGAGTCATGATAAAATATCAGAAATTCAGAAGAGGAATCTTGGAAGGGAATGGACCGTACAGAACATCTAGTAATATGGACTTCAGTTCCCCATTTCTGCCCACCCTCTTTAAAGTTGCCAAAAATGAAAAGTATTGATCACATTCAACCACCGGCTCAGTGGAGGAATAGAGTCGTTGGTTGGTGACCCTCCAACTTCTGCTTCAACATCTCCAGCCAAGGAACGTCCACCACTCCTCTGACACCCACTTCCACTGGAGATCGGCTCCTCCCACTAGGAAACTCTTCTTGGTGTCCAGGCAAAGCCCATTCCCTTCTCCTTTATCCCCAGAGCTTCGTGTCTGATCTTCTGGGACAATTGGGCCTCCGTCTTCTAGTCCACCTTCATCTGGACTAGAGGAGCTCCAAGGTCCCTTCTAACTTCTGTTTTATTCTGGGTTATTCTGTATTTATTCTATTATTCTGTTATTGCTCTAGTCTGTTATTCTATTATTCTGTTGTTTTGTCCCATTTTTTAACCTGCCTTGCAAAAGTTAATCCCTGCAGTTCTTAAGTGAGTCACACATTGTTAAGTGAATCTGGCTTCCCCATTGACTTTGCTTGTCAGAAGGTCCCAAAAGGGGATCAGGGGATCACTGGAACTGTCATCAATAGGAAGCAGTTGCCAAGGATTGGATCTTTGATCACGGGACCATGGAGATGATGCTGCAACGGTTGTAAGTCTGAAAAATGGTCGCAAGTCCCTTTTTTCAGTGCCCCTTGTAACTTTGAAAGGTCTCTAAACGAACTGTTGCAAGTCAAGGACTCTCTGCACTTTTATCTTGGTGGCTTGTTTTTACAGTCAATTAAATCTGAAATAAATTCAGGAATTTGTTTTCTGAAGAATCCTAACTAAGGTGATCCAACCACCCCCCGAGGTTGCTGAAGAGTTTCCAAAAAGCTTCACGCAGGATTTCCCCACCCAAGGAAAGAGATTCCCTTTTCATGAACACCAGAGAAACTTCCCTTCATGACCCCTGGGCTGTTTTCACCTGAGAGGTTGTTTTCCTCTGGGATGAGACACCACCAGGAAACCATCAGGCCATTCTAGGCAAGACAAGGAAGTCTAGGAAGGCAGATGGCCTGGATGAATCAGAGTTACAAAATCATTGGTTGGAAGAGACCTTGGAGGTCCTCTAGTCCAGCCCTCTGTCCATCCCGGACCCGTGACTTCAGGAGGGAGGCTGCCCCACAGCTTCATGGTTCCCACAGTCAGGAAATTTTACCTTAATTCAAGCTTGGTTCTTCTTTTCTCGCCATCGGTCCTTGTCTTACCCTCGGTTCCTCTGGAGAATCAATTCACACTCTTTGCCCTGGGACAGCCAGAAAAAGGAGGAAATTTCTGACAGTGAAAATAATTAACCAGTGGAACAGCTTGCCACCAGAAGTTGTGGGTGCTCCATCACTGGAGGCTTTTAAGAAGAGACTGGACAGCCGTTTGTCTGGAATGGTAGAGGGCCTTGATGGCGAACCTGTGGCACATTGCCCCAACTCAGCTCCACTGCGCCTGCACACCCGCCCCCCACCGGCTGGCTGGTTTTCGGGTCTCTGCTGGGCACGCATGGGAGGTGGGCTGCATGCAGGAGGGGTGATATGGCAGGCCCCCCGTGGCCCGTTTTTGGTTCCAGGCGGCTGCAGGGATGCCTGCTAGGCCCAAAATGGGGTGGGGGGGCGTACATGCATGCACGGGGAAATGCGGGGAGTGCAGAGGTTGCATGCAGATGTGCGGGGTCGCACGGGGTCGCATGTGCATGCGGGGCGGGTGGAGTGCACAGGGGAGAGTCATGCGCGCATTGCATTATGGGTGCCGGGACTTTTGGCGCGTGATGACAAAAAGCTTAGCCATCAGTGGTATAGGGTTTCCTGCCTGACCAGGGGGGCTGGACTAGAAGTCCTCCAAGGTCCCTTCCAGCTCTCTTGTTCTGTATTCTGTTATTCAGTCGCCTCCTGCATTTTGCACAGGTTGGCTCACTGCTCCTCAGTCCAGAAATAATTAACTGCAGATCAGGAGCCAAGGAACTTTCAGCCGGCCTTTGCATGTAAAGTCGTGTCTGACATAAACTGGGACCTCCGTGATTCTTCTTCTGTGGATCGGCTGGCGCAGTTTAAGTGTCCGGTGCAAATAGCCAGGCGTGTTTGCTGAGTTCACAGCGTGGAAGACTTTATTTGTGCAACTTGTACACAGGACTCTTGTTAACTACAGGCAGAGTTATGGACACAACTGAGCTCAAAATTTCTGTTGCTAAATGAGTTTTGCCCTTTCTTTCCACCGTTGTTAAGTGAACCACTGCAGCGGTTAAGTCAGTCACACGGTTGCTAAGTGAATCCGGCTTCCCCGTTGACTTCACGTGGGGGACACTGCAACCGTTATAAGTACCTGCCAGTTGCCAAGCCTCTGAATTTTGATCACGTGATCATGAAGATGCTGCGACAGACGTAAGTTGAAAAACAGTCATGTCACTTTTTTCAGGGTGATTGTAACTTTGGACAGCCGCTAAGTGAATGGTTGTAAGTTGAGGATTACCTATAATGATGAAAGCCAAATTGGCAGTGGATCAGGATCAACAGAATCCAAAGGGGGCCGGATTGGGCTACGCAATGACTCCAAACTCATGACACACTTAACACTCCCTCCCCCCCCCTGTTACTCTGCTGCTTTAGCCCAGTTCTGACCAGCTTCTCCGGACTCCCCCGCCCCCCCCAAACCCCCCCCCCCGTCCTGGGAGAGCCAGCAGGGAAGCTTCCTGGGGAGTTGCTGCTGCTGCTTGCAAAGGTGCTCGGGAGCTCTTCCAAACCAGGAGAAGCCGGTCTGGCCCAGCCAGCGGGAAGTTCTGGCCTCAGGACGGAAATCGGGACTTCCAGCTCCTGGTCATGGGGGACACCGGCAGCCCCTCCAAGAAGCAAAGTTCCGGCAGGGATTAGGCTCCCTCCAGCCCTGCTGGCAATCTTTAAACCAGGCGGTGGGGGGGGGGATTGATTGCAGGAACCCCAGGGCAGCAGGAGGGGGAGGGGGGGAGAGCCAGGAGGGGCAAAGGGCATTCCTTGGCCGACTTCAGGATCTGCTCTCCCTCCCTCCCTCCTTTCTTTCTTTCTTTCTTCCTTCCTTTGTTTCTTTCTTTCTTTCCTTCCTTCCCTTCTTTCTCTCTCTCTCTCTCTCTCTCTCCCCCTCCCTCTCTCCTTCCTAACTTGCTTGCTTGCTTCCTCTCTCTCTCTCTTTCTCTCTTTTCTCCTCCTCCTCCTCCTCCTCCCTGGCTCATGAATTCTGGGACTTGAAGTCCACAGGATGTCATAATGCTGCTCTAGTCTCCCACCCCTGACCTGGAAGATTGCAGGGCCTCTTGTCTGATGCTAAATTTGGCCTGTCTGGACTGGAAGTTTTCCTTTGTCCCAGGACTGGAAGACCTTTTATAAACCTCAAACAACTCCCACTAATTCCACTAATGCACATATTTGCAAATATCCTGAAAGCACAAAGGATGCTTGCATGTCCACTGAGAGCACTGGAGACTCCGGGCAGCTTAACGAAGTTTTTAAAAATCCATCATATAATAATCCATCTGTGGCTCAGGCTGCTAATGCAGTCTGTTATTAACAGCAGCTGCCTGCAATTACTGCAGGTTCAAGTCCCACCAGGCCCAAGGTTGACTCAGCCTCCCATCCTTTATAAGGTAGGTAAAATGAGGACCCAGATTGTTGGGGGGGCAATAAAAGTTTACTTTGTATATAATATACAAATGGATGAAGACTATTGCTAACATAGTGTAAGCCGCCCTGAGTCTTCGGAGAAGGGAGGGATATAAATGCAAATAATAAAAAAAAAACCATAACCCCCCCACCTCCCCAGCCCTGTGGCAGCAATCAAATTGGCCACTTAATTGGCTCCCTCTGCATTGGGGGTCCCAGGCCCATGGGCAAAACCATGTTTTTGGGCCCTTCGGAAAAGCAGCAGGGTCGGGGGGGGCAACCCTATCTCAAGGGGAACGAATGATGTTCCAATAACAGAACAGAATAACAGAGTTGGAAGGGATCTTGAAGATCTTCTAGTCCAGCCCCTTCTCAGGCATAGAGAAGAAGGGGCCACCACCGAGGAGACCCTTCCTCGTGGTTCCTCCAGGTGACAGCCCATAATCAGTGGGGCCTGTAATGCCCTCCCTCTCCCTCCTGTGGACCCAATGACTTTCATAGGAGAGAAGGGGTCCTTCAAACAGCCTGGCCCCATGGATTACGTGGGGAAACGCAAAGCAGTTACAGCAAAACAAACACCTGAATGGTGGGGCATCTTTTCCAAACTTTTTCAAGGACCCATTTCCAGTCAGGAGGAGGAAGAAGGCAGCCTGGCCAGGAACCAGGCAGCCTCATCTCCCCTCCCTCCCTCCCTCCCGCTGGGATAGGCCCTTCGGAGGCAGTCACAGGGGCAGAGCTGCGGTTACCTGCCTAATTACAGGTCTGGGTTGCCCAAGATGCCAAAGTGGAAGCGGCCCAGGTGCTCCACCAGGAGCAAACACACCCAAGATCTGGGCATCGGTTCCTTACAGCCGAAGAAATGGGTGCTTTTGAAACCAAGCAATCGCGTGCAGGCATACCCAGGTACACTCAGGTGCAGCCTTAGAGTCAGGAGGAGGAGAGGACTACCACAAAGAGAATCTGACAGGTAGACCAGGGCTATCCCGCTGGTCTTGAGCAATTTTCTCTCTTTGCCCATCCTGGGGGCTGCTTCAGTTGTGGGTCAAAATTTCGATGGCAGCCGAGGTGTTTTTTGACGTGGGATGCCTTCTTGACCACGTCAACCACCCGCTGTGGACAACCCTGGGGCTGCTTCTTCTACCATACCAGCAGCTCTGGTGTTCCTCATGTGTGACTCAGAACAGAATAACAGAGTTGGGAGGGAACTGAGAGGTCTTCTAGTCCAGCCCCCTGCTCAAGCAGAAAACCCTAAACCGTTTCAGACAAATAATTTGTCCAATCTCTTCTTAAAAACTTCCAGTGTTGGAGAATTCACAACTTCTGGTGGCCAGCTGTTCCACTGATGAATTGTCCTCACTGTCAAGAAGTTACTCCTTAATTCCAGGTTGCTTCTCTCCTTGTTTCCATCCATTGCTTCTTGTCTTCCCTTCTGGTGCTTTGGAGAATAGCTTGACTCCCTCTTCTTTGTGGCAGCCCCTGAGATATTGGAACACTGCTATCATGTCTCCCCTAGTCCTTCTTTTCATCAAACTAGACGTATCCATTTCCTGCCATTCTTCATCCTATGTTTCAGCCCCCAGCCCCTTAATCCTCTTTGTTGCTCTTCTCTGCACTCTTTCCAGAATCTCAACGTATTTTTTGTATTGTGGTAATCCAAACTGGATGCAACGCCTGGTCCAAGGGTCATTCTGGCTCGGACCAGGGGCTGTCCTGAGCACTCAGCGTTGCCCAGAGGGGCACATAAGGCTGGGTGGTGCTGCCCAAGGCTGGCCAATAGGCCTAGGAAGGGCTAAGGGCTCTTCTGGGGGGTGACCTTGGCTTCAGGGAGAACTGCAGCCTCCTTCTTCTGTAAGTGTCCCTTGGATGATTTAACTTCCTTGCAAAGTGTGGGCTTTCCTGGCATCCTCCCATCAATGACCTGGCCTGGTTCAATCCTGCTTAGCTTTCTGGGATGGTTCAAGGTGCTACAGCCCAGCTTGGCCTTTTGGAAACGGTCCCAACACGAAGATACAGAGCAGAGTTTCACACGCCTGGGAATGTACAGGTGTTGTTCCCATGTCAACTCTCCAAGTTCTTCCAATGGCCTCGTTCTCTGGGAGGTTCCTGGGGTTGACGCCCTCATCTGGGGGTGCCCAGGTTATGCAACCCTGCAGCAGCCAAACCCTCTTCCTGGTTTCTTAGCTCCAGGCCTGCCTGGAAGCCTGGGAGTTGGACCTGCCAAACTTCTGAAGAACCTCAGTTTGGGGTTGGGTGCTTGTTCAGTCAGAGTTTCTCAGCCTTGACAAATGCTTTAAGAGGTGTGGAATTCCACATGCTTCCTGGGGAACTCTGGGAATTGAAGTCCATCGAGTTCAAAGTTGGCCTAGGAAGATCTAGATAAAGGAGGAGTCCAGTGGCATTTTATTAAAAGGCGGAAGAAGCCTTGGTGGGCAGCCCCTCATCAGTGGCCAGACTCATACAGCACTTAAATCCTATTTTCTTATTACAGTTTGTTCACTTTATGGTTCTTTTGGTGTTTGCAAAACCCTGGTGGTGTCTTTTCCCTCTTACAGATGTTATTGAAAGAGAAGTGCCGCTGGAGAGCAGGTGCCCACCCAGGGAGCTCCTGCCCACTTGGCGCCCTCAGTGCCCGAATCCTCTTCTTGACCGTCTTCTCTTCTTCCCCCAGGAAGCCCAATGTGGCTACACCATCATCGTGATGGCCGTCTTCTGGTGCACGGAAGCCCTGCCCCTGGCGGTGACTGCTCTCTTCCCCGTCCTCTTCTTCCCCCTCATGGGCATCATGGACTCCACCACGGTATGCCAGGCAGGGGCATCGGGTGGGCTGAGGTGGGCAGGGAAGAGGGAAGGGACCAGAGGTGGGTTTCAGCGGGTTCTGACCACTCCTGGTGAACCGGCAGCGGAAATTTTGAGTAGTTCGGAGAACTGGGAGTAAAAATTCTGACTGGCCCCGCCCCCATCTATTCTCTGCCTCCCAAATCCCAGCTGATCGGGAGGAAATGGGGATTTTGCAGTATCCTTCCCCTGGAGTGGGGTGGGAATGGAGATTTTACAGTATTTTCCCCCTGCCACGTCCACCAAGCCATGCCATGCCACGCCCACCAAGCCACACCCACAGAACCGGTAGTAAAAAAATTTGAAACCCACCACTGGAAGGGACCCCACACACACACACGGCTGATGCTGGCCTTGCTTGGCACGATAGCAGAGTTCCAATGTTTGAGGGGCTGTCAAAGAGAAGAGGGGGTCAAGCTATTCCCCAAAGCACCTGAAGGCAGGACAAGGAACAATGGATGGAAACTATCTCAAGGAGAGAAGCAACCTGGAATTCAGGAGGAATTTCCTGACAGTGAGGACATTAACCCGTGGAACAACTTGCCACCAGAAGTTGTGGGTGCTCCATTACTGGAGGTTTTCAAGAATAGACTGGACAGCCATTTCTCAGGAATGATATAGGACAGCGGTCACCAACTGGTGGTCCTTGAGAAAATTTTGGTGGTCCCCAGAAAAATTATTTGCATTTTTTATATTGCACTAAATCAGGGGTCCTCAAACTGGGAGCCCTGGACTGGATACATGCAATGAATGCTTGTGTTGCTGCAGAGAGTTTCCCCCTTCAGGGTCTTTTTGTATGGGTTGGGGTCTGCTTCAGCCTCCTGGTGTGGGGCTTTGGGCAAAGGCTGGAGGGAAGTGCTGCTGGTGGCAAAGAGCCAGAGGGCCTCGTTCCAGTGGGACTGCATCATGCCCTGGAACTGGCTGACCATCTCAGCCCACTGAGCCTCCAGGCGCCGGTACCTGTCCTTGCACTCCTGCAGGTCTTCCCTCTGCTTGGAAAGCCTATGCTCCTAGTCCTCAGTGAGGTGGTTCTGCTGAGCCTCCTTCTCGGCCAGATCCAATTTGAACTCTTTCTCATGGTGGCTGCTTAGCTCCAACAACTGCTTCCTGTTGGGGCCCTAAGGAGCCCGGGCAGGCAGGAGGGGAGGGGTGAGTAGAGGCCGGCAAGGTGCCCGTTGATGTGAGTGACATCAAATTGGTCATGGCCACCCAGTCACATGACTTCCTAGCCACACCCACCCAGCCGGTCATTAAGCAGATCATATTAGTGGTCCACAGGATTTAAAATTATGAATTTAATGATCCCTGACATCTGAAAGGTTGGGGACCCCTGGTATAGGATAAGGGTGTCTAACCTTGAGAACTTTTTTTTTTTATAAAAAGTTTTATTTTAACATTCATATCCAATAACATATTTAATGTACCATCATATACAATTAATCGGATCTGCCCGGTCACCACCCCCTTCCTTTAACTCTCTTCCTTCTCTACCTTCTTCTACTTTCCACGACCCTCCTCCCCCTCTCTTATCTACATCCTCTCCTCCTTCCTCCCTACTCCTTTCTTCTCCCTTTTCTATCCCTCTTCCTTCCTTTCCTCTTCCTCCTCTTCTCTTTCCTACCTCCTTCTCTCTTCTACTTCCTTCCTTCCCATCATTCTGAATTGGTAGCCAGGCAGCTCCGATCTTACATTGATTATACATCTTCAATCATCTCTGTACATTAACCATCAATCCATTTTCTACCTCATCCCCCCTCCCCCTCCCTTCCCCTCCCTCCCCCCACCCCCCAGGACTTCCCAGAACCGAATACAGGGTATAAAACTAACAATCAAAAATTAAAATATAACACAAATCATAATCCATAGTCACTCCTTAAAACCTCGACTCCCTGATCTCAGAAATTTCCAGTTGAGTTCGTATTTGTTCTTCATGGATATATTGTGGAGATAATATAGGATTGATAATAATATTTGTAATCTGATTTGATGTATGTAAATGATACCGAAGATATGAAAAGATGGATTATTGTTTATCCTCGGAGGCTGGACAGTAAAATTTAAGAAATTAAGTTGGAAATATGAACTATTCTTGAGAGACTGCTTAAGGAAGAAAGACATTTCAGAAGAATCCTTGGTGAATATTGGAAGATGGAACATTGTTTTGGTAGTGATTGATGAAGGTTGGATATTAACCTTGAGAACTTAAAGTTAAGATTTGTGGACTTCAATTCCCAGAATTTTGGGGGATTTTGGGAGTTGAAGTCCACAAGTCTTAAAACTTCCCAGGTTGGACCCCCCTTTGATCAAACAGAGGGTTAGACTAGAAGACCTCCAAAGTCCCTTCCGACTCAGTCATCCTGTTCCTTGGCTTCCCTGCAGGTGTGCATGGAGTACCTGAAAGACACCAACATGCTCTTCATTGGGGGTCTCCTGGTGGCCATCGCTGTTGAGCACTGGAACCTCCACAGGCGCATCGCCCTGCAGGTCCTTCTCATTGTCGGAGTCCGGCCTGCCTTGTAAGTACTTCCGGACAGGGGCTCAGGGCTGGGACCTTCCCCTCCCCTTGTGCCCCTCAGAAGAAGAGGCTTGTGGGGGGGAGGGCTCCTGCCAATGGGCTGGTGAGCATCCATCAGGGCAGCCGTGATGGGGTCATCTGCATCACTGCCTGGAAGGGACTTTGGAGGTCTTCTACTCCAGCCCTCTGCTCAAGCAGAAGACCCTCTACCAGGGATGTCTACCATTAGAACTTTGAAACTTGTGGACTTTAATTCCCAGAATTCTGAGAGTTGAAGTCCACAAGTCTTACAGTTCCAAGGTTGAACACCCGAACATCTCCCGTTCTGGACAAATGGCTGTCCAGCCTCTTCTTGGAAACCACCAGTGTCGGAGCACTCACAACTTCTGGAAGGAAGCTGTTCCGCTGATTGATGGTCCTCTTTGTCAGGAAGTTTCTCCTTAGTTCCAGGTTGCTTCTCTCCTTGATCCCTTTCCATACATTGGATGTCTATGGAGATTCTCAATCACCCAGGTCGTGGTTGTCCCAAAGTCCAGTTGCCTCTTGAAAAAGCCCCTTTGGGGTTTCCATCCGTGGCTTCTTATTCTGCCTTCAGGAGCTCTGGGGAATAGCTTGACTCCCTCTTCTTTGGGGCAGCCCCTCATACGTTGGAAGACTGCTATCACGTCATCCCTAATCCTTCTTTTCAGTAAACTAGACATACCCAGTTCCTGCAACCGTTCCTTCTATCTTTTAGCCTCCGGTCCCCTAATTCTCCATGCCAAAAGTCACGATTAAATTCTCAGCCCTGACACTTGGCTTGGGGCTAGGAAGCCGCCCTGGCGCCCTGGGCTCTTCACCCCAAGCAGCGCAGCTCCTGGAGGAGCTCTGGGGCTCCATCCTGGCCAGACTCAGCCGTCCCCTTCCTCCTCCTCCTCCTCCAGGCTCCTGATGGGCTTCATGGGCGTGACAGCCTTCCTCTCCATGTGGATCAGCAACACGGCCACCACGGCCATGATGGTGCCCATCGCCCAGGCCGTCCTGCAGCAGCTGCAGAAGTCGGAGCTGGAGCAGAGCGCTGCGGAGCAGGGGGTCACCCAGAACGGGACCATCAACCGGGCCTTCGAGATGCAGGAGGCCCCCCCACAGCAAGGTCAGGGTCCCACTTCTTCCAGGCTTGCAGGGGCTCCCAGCAGGAAGCTGGACCAAGAGGGGACGATCTCGGTTTGGCTGAGGCTTCCTCCTCCAAGCTCTGGGGCGTTACAGGCAGTCCTCAACTTATGACCACAATTGGGAGCAGAATTTCCACTGCAAAGCAAGGCCGCTGTTAAGTGAATCATGTGCTCATTAAGTGAATTTGGCTTCCACCGGTGACTTTCCTTGCTGGGAAGGTTGCAAATGCCGGTCATATGACTCCCGCACACATGCCGGGTGCCAAGGCCCCAAATTTTAATCACGTGACGGTGGAGATGCTGAAAATGGTCATAAGTGTGGGGACTGGTCATAGGTGACTTTTTTCAGTGGTCACTGGAACTTTCAGCGGTCACTAAATGAAGGGCTACAGAAAGACCTCAAATTTCGAGCTTGGCGATTACGGTCATAAGTTGTAACAGTGGCAAAGTGGCTCGCCACATGACTGGATCCGATTTTATGACCTGTTTTTGTGGATGTCGTTAAGCGAACCCAATGTAAAAACCGGTTTCTGGCAAAAATGTCCCCCATCGCGGTCACATGATCAGGGGGGCTGCAAACAGCTATAAATGCAAGTCAGTTGCTGAGTGCCAAAAATGTGGTCACGTGTCCATGGGGGTGTTTGTGACACTGACGCTTTGAAACTGGGTTGTCAGTAGCTTTTGGAGGGTCTGTTGTAACTTCAAATGGTCGTCAGTTGAGGACTCCCTAGTCAGGAGAAATAGCACCTCCCCTTAGCTCTGAGCAGTGCTGGAGAGAAAGAAATGAGAGAAGGGGGAGGAAGATTTCTCTGCTATGACTTTGGGTTTTTTTTGGGGGGGGGCAAAATCCTGTAGAATAGCTTAAGTAAAATGGGACTTGGAGTTGAAGTGGTTTAAAAAAACCCTTAGAACAAGCCCTCCTGTGACTGTCTCAAAAGGAAGCCAATGCAAGAACATCTGAACCAGGAGACCTGTGAAAATAATAAGGGGAGGGGGCAATGCTCAATCCCACTTCTGCTTTGGATGCCCTTCTGAGCTGCGGAACCGTAGCTTTGTCTCTTCAATCACACTTGGCCAATAAAGAATATTGTACTGTATTTTAAGATATTTCGCCCCTGCTTTGGAAGACTTCCTCTCTAGGGACAGCCATGCTGGCTGGGGGATTCTGGGAGTTGAATCTGGACACCTTAAAATGGAGAAACGCTGATCTCTTGGTTAATGGCACTGAATTAAGCGGGCACCAACCAAGGGCAGCCTTGGCCACTCCCTGGCCTGAAAAGCAGCTTCCCATGCAGGGAAAGCTGTCTCTACATCGCCCCCTGCTGGTGTGGCACCTCAAACGATGGTGGCGCAGGCCCACTGGGTGATGTGCCCAGTGCCAACCCCTCGCCCATCTCCCTGGCTGCTAGGGCAGACCATGGTTTTCATAAGACTGGCTGCCTCGGCCTTTGCTGGCCTTGAGGGGTCCTGGGTGCTCTCTTTGAGCCTAGTGGTTTTATTGCAGATTTTTTCTGACCCCACTAGGGAACATCATCAGTGCTAGAAGAGAGGTGGGTTGTGGGGAGGAGGAAGAGAGGAAGAGGAGGAGGAGGACTGTGGGGTCCTTGGCGCTCTCTGAGCTTGGCGGTTTGTTTCTGGACATTTAACTACCAGACTAGCATTGATGATGCTACCTAGTTGGGTCATGAAACGTCTGCAAGAAATCCGCCAAGTCAGGGACCCCACAGTTCCCCCCTGAGCCACAGAGACTCCCTTGGTATCCACCACCTCCTCATCTGAAGCTGCCAGGCTACTAAGAGGCTTCCAGAGACGTTCACTGGGCATCCAGAGGCCTTTTTTTAGAGCCGGGCCAGGTGCCCTCCGAGCCTCTCTACAACAGGGCACTGCCAAGTCCGCCCCCCCCCGTGTGGCTCTGGGTGGTGCCTCAGCTGGGTGGGGGGTCTGCCCCTTGTTCTGTGAAACGGGGACCCTGGGCAAAGCAGCAGAGTCCAGGAGCCAGGCAGGGCGTGGTCTGTCTCCCGCTTGCCCGCTGCCCTCCCGCCAGTTTGCTCATGGATCCCTCCCCCCTCTTGTGAACCCCCAGCCAACGGCCACCTGCAGGTGGTGGTGAAGGAGAAGGTCCCCGAGGAGGCTAAGCAGGAGCTGGAAGAAAACCTGCGGCAGCTGCAGCAGAAGCACCAGACCTTCTGCAAAGGGATGAGTCTGGCCGTCTGCTACTCTGCCAGCATCGGTGGCATCGCCACCCTGACGGGCACCACCCCCAACCTGGTGCTGAAGGGGCAGATGGACGAGTGAGTCTCCCCGGCATCCCTGGGGGGTGGGGGCTCCTACATGGCCCAGTCTCTCCGGGTTTCTTTCCCAGAGTATTTAGGGGTGGGGGGTCCAGAAGGGTCTCCCTCCTACTTTCCCCATTGCTCCTTCCCATGTTCCAGACGGCGGGTCTATGCCTGCTAGCAGAAGCCCCTCACTAAGGGCTGAAGGATGCTTCGCTCACGGAGCCCCCTCCTCCCCCCGAAAAGGGAAGAGAGGGTGGGGCACGTGTGCGGAGAGGGTGGGTGGGTGCTTTTTTCCTTGAATGCTTGAGCAGGGAGCTGGACTAGAAGGCCTCCAGGGGCCCTTCCCGCTCTGTTATTCTGTATGCTAAAGCTTTCATTGAAGTGCACCAGCTGCTGAAATAGAAATAGAATCCTAGGGCTGGAAGGGACCCCAGAGATCTTCTAGTCCAACCCCCTGCTAAAGCAGGAGACCTTATCTTATGCCATACCGGTCAAATGGTTCTATTTTTGACAAGTAATGGAGCACCTACAACTTCTGGAGGAAAACTATTCCACTGGTTAATTGTTCTCACTGTCAGGAAATTGCTCAATTCTAAGCTGAATCTCTCCTTGATCAGTTTTCATCCATTGCTTCTCCTTCCTTCCTTCCTTCCTTCCTTCCTTCCTTCCTTCCTTCCTTCCTTCCTTCCTTCCTTCCCTCCCTCCCTCCCTTCCTTCCCTCCCTCCCTGAATCATAGCATCCTAGGGTTGGAAGGGACCTAACCCCTACTGAGGCAGGAGACCCTAGACCATTTTTGACAAATGGTTCTTCTTAAAAACCTCTATTGATGGAGCCCCCACAACTTCTGGAGGGAAGCCGTTTCACTGATCAATTGTTCTCATTGTCAGGAAATTTCTCCTTCATTCTAGGTTGCTTCTCTTAGTTTTTCCCCAAAAGGGAGATGGTCAGCTGAGGATGGCACATTTCCTAGCATTGCCATTATTTATTTATTTATTTATTTATTTATTTATTTATTTTATTAAATTTTTATACCGCCCTTCTCCCGAAGGACTCAGGGCGGTGTACAGCCGAAATAAAATACAGAGTATATACAATTAAAAGAGATTAAAATAAAATATTACTAAATGGCCGGTAATTAAAAGATTTAAAAATTTAAAATATTACTAAAACCCCAATTTAAAATCCACTATTTATGCCAGTCCTGCTTGAATGAATAAATATGTTTTTAGCTCACGACGAAAGGTCCGAAGATCAGGCACTTGACGTTATGCCACCTGTAGACCAGTTTTTCTTAGCCTTGGCCACTTTAAGATGAGTGGGCTTCAGCGGCCAGAATCCCTGACCCAGCAGACCATCAGAGGCTGAGAAATGCTGCTGTGGGCGGTTTCTGGAGCTGTGGGGGGGGGATCCTCCAGAGGGCACAATGACGGGACTCTCTCCTCGCCAGGCTCTTCTGCCGCAACGACAACGTGGTGAATTTTGCCACCTGGTTCACCTTTGCGTTCCCCGCCATGCTGGTGTTATTGATCCTCTCCTGGCTGTGGCTCCTCCTGATGTTCCTGGGCTTGGAGTGAGTCTCTGGGGGAGGATGCTTGTGGAAGAGGCCACTGGGTTCTCTCATGCCCCCTTCTTTGAGTTGGGGGCTGCCCTTGGCCTCCAACAAAGGGGTGCCAGGCAGAGGGATTCGGTCACTCACCAGAGACCCTGAGTGGACGGAGTGAGAGTCAGCCTCTCCAGAGAGACCTCCTGCCAAGTGACCCTTATAGGACAAGGCACCAGGTGTGGGGGGGGAGAATCCCCTTTGCTGGCTGCCCCACATCTTTTCTCCTTCGACCTCCCAGCTTCAAGAAGAATTTCGGCTGCGGCATAAGTGAGGCAGAGAAGCAGAAGTCCAGGCAGGCCTACAGCATCATCAAGAGCGAGTACCGGGCATTGGGCCGGATGAAGTTCTCTGAGGTGGCCGTCCTCATCCTCTTCATCGCCTTGGTGGTCCTTTGGTTCACCCGGGAGCCCGGCTTCATGCCCGGCTGGGCCAACACCCTCTTCAGCCAGAGGGGCAAGAGGTGAGGAGGAGAGTGTCCAGCTCAGGTGGAGGTCTATGAGCTCTGGATAAACTGCCTTTGGGTCCTCTCCTCGCCCCCCATCCCCGGCTGCGTTTGAGGCAGCCAAAGACCCCTCCCCCTCCCCCCCCATCCTTCAGGCCTCTCCCTCCAACCCCGTCTCAGCCGGAGGGGGCCGAGTGATGCTGGACTCCCTCTTACAGCCACATCACGGACGCCACTGTGGTCATTTTCATCTCATTGCTGATGTTCCTGATCCCCTCCGAACTGCCCAGATGTTCTTCCGGGGCCCAGCAGGAAGGTAAGAGGAGAGTGCCAGGCTGGCCGAGGGAGCAACCTGGGGGAACCTTCCTGGCAGAGCCCCTGGGAAGGCTCATGCAAGGGGCCTGGAGCGCCTGCACTGCGCTGGCACCTCACTTTAGGAGCCCCGAGATAACATTCAGGAGGGACCTGGTGGAACAACCTCTTCCTCCTTCAACATCTGCCATTCTTTTTGGAGGTCTACATTCCCGATCAGCTGGGACTTGGGAGGTAGGGAATAGATGGGGGCGGGGCCAGTCAGAATTTTTACTACCAGTTCTCCGAACGACTCAAAATTTTCGCTACTAGTTCTCCAGAACTGGTCAGAACTTGCTGAAACCCACCTCTGTTTGGGTGGGGAGGCAAAGTGGGGTGACTGGTTCCATCTTGGGAGGAAGACCCCCTCCTCAAGTTAACACAGCACCACCAGGTGGGAAGGTCAAGAAAAAACTGGTTTGAGGGTGGGGGGTGAATGGCCTCCGCAAAAGCTGGATTGGCGTCCCCCCCAGAGTCTCTGGAGCAGAGTTCCGGGGGAGCCATGGGGCTCCGTCCCTCAGATCTACCTGTGTAAGCATCGAGTCTGCTGGGGGGGGAGCTTTAAAAGTCCCCCCCAGGGGAGGGGGACTGGAAAGCGGCCTTTTCGCTTGTCCTCTTCAGCCTGCGGGAGGGGTTGCTTCCTGCCCGCTCCCACTCCCCGCTTCTCTTGCAGGCAGCCCGGGACAGATCCGCGCGCCCCCCGCCCTTCTGGACTGGACCACCGTCAACCGGCACATGCCCTGGAACATCGTCATCCTCCTGGGAGGGGGCTTCGCCTTGGCCAAAGGCAGCGAGGTGAGGGGTTGGAAGCGCAGCGGGCGGGGGTTGGGGGGCCGCTTCTTTCCTTCCCATCGTCGCCGGCGGCAGAGACCTGGCGCCCGCGGGCCTCTTGGTGGGCACCCGGAGGAACCCCCAGCGGCGCCCGCGTTCGTCCGGCCGGAGAAAAGCCCTTTCCCGCCACCAGGGGGCAGCCTGTCATGTAGTTGGGTTCTCGGCGGGTGGGAAAGTGCGGGCGACCCGGGGCTGGTCTGGCTTCCCAAGGGAGCGGGGCTGGCACCGTGGCACCCTCTGCCCGAAGCGCCTGGCATGTGCGCAGTTGCGGAGGCGCCTCCGGTGCCCGTTTTGGAGGCGCCGCGCTGCAGAGTCGGCCCGAGGGGGGAGGCGGGAGTGGGGAGGATGACCTTCCTTTCCTTTTGACGGCTCCTCTCGGGGCTTTGCAGGTCTCCGGCCTGTCCAGCTGGCTGGGGAACAAGCTGACCCCTCTGCAAAACATCCCCCACCCGGCCATCACCTTCCTGCTCTGCCTGCTGGTGGCCGTCTTCACCGAGTGCACCAGCAATGTGGCCACCACCACCCTCTTCCTGCCCATCCTGGCATCCATGGTGAGAGGGGGGGTGGCGGGTGGGCACACACAAACCCCTCCCCCGCCCCCTTGGACAGAGGCTCCCTGGCTGCCCTAAGGGATTCACGAGGGAGGGGGAGAAAGGAAAGGGAGGAAAAAGGAAAGGAAAGAGGGAGGGAGGAAGGGGAGGGGAGGCTTCCAGACCAGTCAGGCAGACACCCCTCCCCCACCACGCCGAGACCCTCTCTGTGCCCGCAGGCCCAGGCCATTGAGCTGAATCCCCTCTACGTGATGCTGCCCTGCACCCTCGCAGCCTCGCTCGCCTTCATGCTGCCCGTGGCCACTCCGCCCAACGCCATCGTCTTCTCCTACGGCAACCTCCGCGTCATCGACATGGTGAGCCCCGTCCCTTCGTGAAACTGGGGTCCTTTCCTGGCCTGGCAGAAACAGCCGATCCTCCACCCTCAGCAGGGCCCAGTTAGCCGGGCTTGAAAGCCAAAAACTGGCCCTGTCGCTTCCTTATCCATGGCTGCAACAACCCGGAGCCTCCAGTGATAGGCAGCTTCTCTCTGAATACCAGATGCCAAAGCTTTCCACAGGGGAGAGAACTTTTCCTGTCCGGCTTGTGGGCTAGAGCAGCTGCCTCCTTTCCTTCACAAAACAGCCTGAGGTAGACTGCCCTTGGATATGGAGGCTCTACGGGCCTTTTCCTGCTGGATTCTTAAGTTGCTGTTTCTTGCCCCCCCACCCCAGGTCAAAGCCGGGTTTATGCTGAACATCCTGGGCGTCCTGACTATCATGCTGGCCATCAACACCTGGGGCTTCCCCATGTTCAACTTGCACCAGTTTCCAGCCTGGGCACACGTCAATGCCACCCACTGCTGACAGGAGGAAGAGGGTCACCCGAACTCAGAGCAGCTTGCCCAGCCCTGAGCTGGTTTCTTGGGCATCCCGTTGCCTCGCCTCTGGGGGCACAACGTAGCTCAGACTGGCCCGGCCCTTGAGGATGGGCATGGGTACGTTGGGCACCTTCGAGCACCAGCCTCCCTTGCCCTGAAGGATGTCCGGCCTGCCGTGTGCCAGCGAGTGAGAATTTATTTCCTGTCTAAGCAGCAACCCTGGAGGCTGCCTGGCACAAGGCTTGGGGGCTGCCAGTGTGCCCACAGGTGGAGCAGCTTCTGCAGAGCATCTCTGTGCCAGCCACAATCATTCTCAAAGTGCCCCCTACGGGCCAGGCCCCCAACATCTGCATGCAGCTGCATGCCCAGAACCCGGCCTGGCGTTTCCCTCTCAGCTGGGCTGCAGAGTCTCAGGCCAAGGCCAGGGCCGGCCCCTGGGCTCCCTCCGGACACAAGGAGACAGGAAGGCGGTCAAATAAACCGGTTTTCAGCCAGACCTTCCTGGGCAGATGCCACTTTGTGGGAATTTCAGGGCCTAGAAAACACAGGCAGTTCTCGATTAACCACAATTTCCATTGCTAAGCGAGACAGTTGCTAAGAGAATTCTGCCCCATTTTATGACCTTTTTTGCCACAGTTGTTAAGCGAATCCGGCTTCCCCATTGACGTTGCTTGTTAGAAGGTCGCAAAAGGGGATCACATGACCCCCTGGGACACTGTAACTGTCATACATGTGAGTCAGTTGCCAAGTGTCTGAATTTTGATCCTGTGATCGAAAGAATGAATAATGGTCATAAGGAAACGTGCTGGGGAGGGGGGTCTCTAGCCCTGCAGTGGGAAATCGGCCCCTGTTCAGGAAAGAGAATTGCCATTTGCACCCCCAACTCCCTATTGGGCAGGCATGGGGCGAGGGCTCCCCCCAGGGAAGCAGCAGGGGCCTCCAACCCTGGGCACCTTCAGAAGTCCCACTACCTGTTAGAAGATCAGCCGCCTCATCCAGAAGATCCCAAAAGGTTTGGGGTGCAGGATGAGCCCCAGCATTCAGTTCCTCCCAAGGCCTCAAATGCCTTCAAAGAACAGCATCCCAGGGACCTTGGAGGGCATCTAGTCTAACCCCCAGCCCAACAGGAGACTTCCCAGGCAAACGACTGTCCAATCTCTTCTTAAAAACCTTCAGGGAGGGAGCTCTCACAACCGTCCACGGAGTAATTTTTAATTACTAATCAATCCATCAATCAATCAATCGTTCCCATGGCCAGGAAATCCCTCCTTAATTCTAGATTGGATTTTTTTCTTCCACCCATTGCCTTTCCTTCCTTCTTCCCTTCCCTTCCTTCCTTCCTTCTTCCCTTCCCTTCCCTTCCCTCCTTCCTTCCTTCCTTCCTATCTCCCTCCCTCCCTAAATCCTAGTCTGCCTGTATGTCCTAGGGCTGGAAGATACCTCGGAGGTCATCCAGTCCAACCCCCTGCTCAAGGCAGAAGTCCTCATACCATCCCAGTTCAAAATGCTATTTTTGAAAGCCTCCAGTGATTTGATGCTGGGCTGGAGAACATGAGAACTGGGGCCGTCTGCCAAACCCACTTTCACCAGGAGGGGGTGCTGCAGAGTTCCCAGGCACCCCATACAGAATCTACAATGGGTTGTAGCCCCAACCCGCCTCTCTGTTTCCCGTTGTAAAACAGCAGGATTGGGAGGGGGCCTTAAGTCCATCCCTGTTCTGATCCTTCCCCCACCCCCCAGTCATCTCCAGGAAAGAAATGCACCTGTGTCCCTCACGCCACACATCTAGATTGCAGAAAATATGACTTCTCTAACAGAATCATCAGTGCTTGGAATACTTTACCTGACTCTGTGGTCTCTTCCCATAATTCCAAAAGCTTTAATCAAAAACCTTCTAATATTGACCTCACCCCATTCCTAAGAGGACCATAAGGGGTGTGCATAAGCGCACAAACGTGCCTACCGTTCCTGTCCTATTGTTCTTTTTTCTTTTCTTCTTCCTATATATATATATTGATGCTTATACCTCCTAATATTTACTCATATATATGTTTATATACTATATAATCCTTTTTATATGATGTTGTGACAAAAATAAATAAATAAAATAAATAAATAAACACATCAGAATAACAGAGTTGGAAGGGACCTTGGAGGTCTTCTAGTCCAGCCCTCTGCTCAAGCAGGAGACCGTATACCATTTGAGACAAGTGGCTGTCCAGTCTCTTCTTTAAAACCTTCATTGTTGGAGCACCCACAACTTCTGGAGGGAAGCTGCTCCATTGATTAATTGTTCTCACTGTCGGGAAGCTCATCATATGTTTTAGCCTCCAGTCCCCTCATTATCCTGGTTGCTCTTCTCTGCACTTTTTCTAGAGTCTCAACATCTTTTTTACATTGTGACCAAAACTGGATGCAGGACTCCAGGTGTGGTCTTATTAGGGCTTTATAAAGTGTTAACACTTCATGTGATTTGGATTCTATGCCTGTGTTTATACAACCAAGGATTGCATTGGCCTTTTTGGCTGCTGCCACACACGGCTGGCTCATATTTAAGGGATTGTCCACTAGGGTCCGTCTCACAATTACACATCCACCCACGAGACCGAAATGAGGACCCAGATTGTTGCCGGCAAGAGGCTGATTCTGTAAACCGCTTAGGCAGTGGTGAAATCCAATTTTTTTACTACCTGTTCTTTGGGTGTGGCTTGGTGGGTATGGCAGGGGAAGGATACTGCAAAATCCCCATTCCCACTCCATTCTGGAGCCAGCAGTTCTCTGAACTGCTCAAAATTTCCACTACTGGTTCTCCAGAATCTGCTGGATTTCACCCCTGTGCTTAGGGCTGTGAAGCACTGTGAAGCGGTATATAAGTCGAAGTGCTATTGCTATTAGAGTTTGGGGCACAAATTGGCTCTCTGGGAAATAGCTCTCTTTGAGGAAGAAGAGGCTGACATGCTTAGTGGCGGTCATTGGGAACCCCTAAAGGCTGCAGGGGCCATTTTTCCCTTCACCCTGGAAATGCCGCATCAGTTTCTCCCCTTCATAAGTATGCAGACCAAGCCTGTGTATCCTTCCTCCCTAGATGGTGCTGGGCACGGATGTGGCTTCACTCTTCTGCAGCCTGTAAAAACAGTCCTTGACTTACAACCATTCATTTAGTGACCAAAGTTATGACGATGCTGAAGAAAGTCTTTTTTTTTCCACACTTATGCAGCATCCTCGTAGTCACGTGAATTCAAAATCCAGGTGTTTGGCAGCTGGCATGTACTTATGATGGTTGCAGCGTCCGGAGGTTGCAGAATCCCCTTTTGCGACCTTCAGACAAGCAAAGTCAATGGGGGAAGACTGATTCACTTAAGGACTGCACAATTCGCTTAATGACTGCATCAAGGAAGGTCATAAAAGAAGCGAGGGAAGTCCTAAGCAGAATTGTCAGTCAGCTCAGTCTAACAACAGTCTTGCTTAGCAATGGAAATTTTGGGGTCCCTTGTGGTTGCCAGTCGAGGACTACCTGTCCCACTTCAGGGAAGGGAAGCGGTCAGGAAGAAGGAAGGCTCTGAGGGGAGATGGAGGGAAGGGCAGGAGCCTCTTTGGAGCAGCCTCTGCCAGGCCAAGGGCAGCAGAGGAGTTGCAGGGGCCTCCCGCCACACACAGCCCCCCACAACAGCCCTGGGCTGCAGAGCCCGTCCTGACGAGACTTGCAGAGGATTCCAGAAGGTTCCCTCAAGTCGCTGTGTATCCCCCAGAGCGCCCTTGGCTTGTGTCTCATCTTCTGAGGCTGAGGACTCCCCCCCCCCCGTGCAGAAGACAGGCCTCCATCCATCATCCCTCTCCCGGGAGCAGCTCCCACCCACCCCCCACCCCCACTGGCTGGCCCCACTTCTCTCACCGGGCGCTTCCCTTCCCTTTATTCATGGCACTCTGCTCTCATTAAGTTTTTAGATTGGTTTGTATTGCAAAGGTGACACCGGATGGTAACAACACATTAGAGCAATCAAACAAAGAGTTCATATTAGCCAAGAGTAGTAGAGTTGCTTTGGGTGCATTATAAATTAAATAGATATAGATGATATATGGATGGATGGATATAGATATAGATAAGAGAGAGAGATACAGAAAGGGATGATATATAGATACAGAAAGGGATGATATATAGATGATAGATAGATAGATAGATAGATAGATAGATAGATAGATAGATAGATAGATAGATAGATAGGATATGCCAAGATAGTTATAGGTAGTTTTATAGAGAGAGGGAGGAGGGAGGGAGGGAGGGAGAGAGAGATACAGAAAGAGATGATAGATGATGGATGGAAGGATAGACAGACAGACTAGGAGAGAGAAAGAGAGAAACAAACCTCATTCTCTTTCTTCTCTGTGCCCCCCCCCTTTCCCCCCCAACAGAGTGTCAAGCTGCTAAACCTCTGAGGACATAAAAGTTCCCAATTGACTGCTGGCTCCTTTATATTTATGTTCCTCCCTGGGTTAGTTTTATAAATAAATCTGGGTGGTGAACTTACCTAATACTCCTCCCCCCTTATTTTCCCTATAACAACAACCCTGTGGGGTGAGTTGGGCTGAGAGAGAGGGACTGGCCCAAAGTCACCCATTTGGCTTTTGTGACTAAGGTAGAACTAGAATTCTCCATCTCCTGCTGATCTTTCATTCCTAAGGAAGGACTAGAGCTCCCGGTCTCCTGGTTTCTGGCCTGTGTCTTAATGAGTAGACCAAACTGGCTCTCATTTTAGGTTCGCTCCGTCTTCCCTTGCAAGGCTGGGAGGGGCTCTTGGTTCTGGGGTGGGTCCTCCACAGCCTCAGGGACAGTTGGAGGGAGCAGCCTGGGAAGTCCTCCCCTTGCCTCTTAAGCCCAGTTCGAGGTGGTCTTCCCACTCGGCCTCGAGTTTGTCCTGAGCTGCTCCGGGTTGGAGCCCCCTCACCCTGCAACCCACCCACCCCGCCCCTCTGTAGTGTGGCAATCCAGGGCTCCCCAGCAGCAGCCAGGCTGGAAGGCAGTTTGGAGTGGGCCGGGCTCCCTCCGCTCTGCAGATCCCAAAGGTGCTTTTCCTCCTGGGCTTTCTTGGTTTTTTCCTTGAAAAACTGAAGAAGCTTCTTGGATGAGAAGTGAAACGTCCTGTTGCCTTTTGGAGAGAAAAAAGCACCTTGGGGCACCATGGCCTGGAGGGCTGAGGCTCTCAGTAGGTCTTCTGCTGTGCTCAGGGGCAGCGGCTACGGGAGCTGGGGGAGGAGCACCGGGGCAGCAGGGCCACCGGGCGCTACCAGGCAGTGCAGAGCCCCGCTTGGCTGCGGGAGGGGGAGGGGGAGGCTGAGCTGCACTTTGCGGTGGAGAGGTTCACCTGTTGCACCAGAAAAGCAGCCGGGCAGGGCAGGGCAGGGCCGGGCAGGGCAGGGCAGGGCCGGGCAGCGGGGCCGGGCTCCTCCCGGCAGGCATTTAATCACAATAATTGCAAAGACAAGAAAGTGTTTACTGAGAAAATAACAAATTGCCAGCTCTTCGGATGTCATTGCGCTGGCCCAGGCAGCCACACCAGCCCCCCAACCGCCCGCATGGGGTCCTTTGAGGACTAGGCGATAGGACGGCTCTGCTCTCTAGAGGGGGTGCTGGGGGGGTCTGCTTGCAACTCCCATACAGTCAGAAGCCCCCTTCCCAGGAAGGGATCAAGGAAGGAGGGAGGGAGGGATGAGAAGAAGGAAGGAAGAAAGAAGAGAAGAAGGAAGACTAAAGGAAGGGGAAAAAGGAAGGAAGAAGGAGGGAGGGATGAGAAGGAAGGAAGGAAGGAAGGAAGAATGATGGAAGGAATGTAAGAGGGAGGGAGGGATGAGAAGGAAGGAAGAGAGAAGAGAAGAGAGGAAGGAAGGAAATGAAGGAAGGAAGGAAAGAGGGAGGGAGGGATGAGAAGGAAGAAGAGAAGAGAGGAAGGAAGGAAGGAAGGAAGGAAGAAGGAAAAGGGAGTGAGGGATGAGAAGGAAGGAAGGAAAGAGGGAGCGATGAGAAGAAAGGAAGAATGGTGGAAGGAAGGTAAGAGGGAGGGAGGGATGGATGAGAAGGAAGGAAGAAAGGAAGGAGAGAAAAAGGAAGACTAAAGGAAGGAAGGAAGGAAGGTAAGAGGGAGGGAGGGAGGGAGGGATGAGAAGGAAGGAATCCCCTCTGGGCCCTGCACAGGGCGAGGCTGAAAGGACCAGAGTGACTCCAGAGTGCCTTGCCCTTCATGCTTCCGGTCCTCATCGTCTCCCTTGGTGCCTCCTCCCTTCTTCTCCCCTCCCGCAGGCAAACCATCTGAAGGATTAATTTTGATTCATTAAGAGGAGCAGAATTTCTCAGGACGGAGGGGGTGGGGTCGCCTCTCTTTTTCTCGGGTCTAGCAGTTTGGCTAATTCCTCTGGCAGAGCCTCACACGAAAAACACCCTCGCAGGACAGTTGTCGAGCGGGCTCCGAAGCCAAAAGGCCCGGGCGCTGGAGAAGGAGAAGGAGGAGATGGCTTCATCCAGCATCCCCCTGGGAAGGAAAGCCCCTCTCTGCAGGTCCATATATTCATCACACAGGGGAGGTAGACTGCCTTGGTAGCTGGAGGTTCCACACCTCCGGCTCCACTTCCACTAAGGTTCACCACTTAGAACAAAGAAATGACCTCCCAACTTAGAGTTAGACTCTTTGCGGGGTCTGACGAGGGGCCCGGCTCGGCCCACCTCAGACCAGGCAAGCGTCCTTGTCTGGCCCCACAAGCCAGCATTGTCCAGGATCAAGAATCACAGTTGAAGACAACTGGCAGGCAAGGCAGAACCTGACACGTTCCAGAAATGGTTTGCAGTGGTTGGAAGGACTGTCCTTTGACGCCCCACCCCCTCCACTCTCTATTTGGAGGATCTGTCTCCACCCCAGGCATTTCTTTCAATGCTGGAAAGAAAGGGGGGCACCCCTCCCCCCACCCAGCTCCAACGACTTTAGCTGCCTCATCATCAGCTGCAACCTTTTCCAGCTCCACAATGGCCTTCCTGAAATGGAGCCATTGGGCTGCAGAAAGTGGAACTCACTGCCACAAGATTGAGCAATGCTGCTGCCTTTACAGTTCATAGAATTCTAGAGTTGGAAGTAACCTAAGAGGGCATCTAATCCAGCCCTCCTCTTCAGGGCAAGATCCATTTCTGGCCGATACCACTTTGGCATCCTCTAGCAAAAGACAGAAAATCTGACCGTTAGTGACTCAGAGATTTCAGGAACCGGACGGCACAGAGTCAATCTGAAGTAAGCCCACCCAAGACCTATGCACCAGTTCACACTCACAGCCCCTCCCCTGCACCACGAGGGCCCTCCTGCCCAGCTAGACACCTACCTCTGGGGGACCTTGGAAGCATTTGGTCTTGATTCCCCCCACCTCAATCAACCCTCCCCAAATGTTAGGGTCCCCACCTGGGCAAGGATTGTTCCCCCTCTCTGGGGCTGGGGACTTGTGGGTGTAGCGGGAGCTCAAGGACAGATTGAGGAGCCAGCGTTATGCAGCAACAGCCAAAAAGGCCAACGCAATCCTGGGCTGCATTAATTTCCTAACAGTTAGAACAATTAATAAGTGGAACGACTTGCCTTCAGAAGTTGTGAATGCTCCAACACTGGAAATTTTGAAGAAAATGTTGGATAGCCATTTGTCTGAAGTGGTGTAGGGTTTCCTGCCTGGGCAGGAGGTTGGACTAGAAGGCCTCCAAGGTCCCTTCCAACTCTGATGTTACGTTATGTTATGTTATGTTAACAGAGGGAGAGAATCAAGATCATGTGAGGTGTTAATACCGCTTTATAAGGCCTTGGTAAGGCCACACTTGGAATCCTGCATCCATTTTTGGTTGCCAGGATGTAAAAAAGATGTTGAGACACTAGAAAGAGTGCAGAGAAGAGCAACAAAGAAGATTGTAGGAGACTGGAGGCTAAAACATATGAAGAACGCTTGTAGGAATGTCTAATTTATTAAAAAGAATGACCAGGGACAACATGATAGCATCTTCCAATATTTGAGGGGCTGCCCCAAAGAAGAGGGGGTCCCCCATTCTCCAAAGCACCAGAAGGCAGGACAAGAAGCAACAGATGGAAACTAATCCAGGAGAGAAGCAACCAGGAATTAAGGAGAAACTTCCCGACAGTAAGAACAATTAACCAGTTTGCCCCCAGAAGTTGTGGGTGCCCCATCACTGGAGGTCTTCAAGAAGAGACTGGACTTCAGCCACTTGCCTGAAATGATATAGGGTATCATTCTAGTTGGCCTAGAAGACCTCCAAGGTCCCTTTGACTCTGTTACTCTGTTATTCTGAGGTGCGCCCACCTGAGAGGCCAGGTGCCATGGGAACCACAGCGGTCAGGGTGCCCACAGCTGCCTTTGGTGTCCCCATCTGGCTGCTCTGGGCAGGATCAAAGTCCAGGAGATGACCAGGCTCTGGGTTCAAAGGAAGCAGCAGTTTGGAGTCTCTGCGCCCCCGTAAGGGGTCCAGCCTCCCTTGAGGTCCTTTGACTCTTATCTGGCACTAATTCGCCATGACCGTTAGTAGTTTTGTGTACAAATTACATGGAATAAACTTGTACAGGAGTCCCCCGCTTACAACGATTCATTCAGTGACCGTTTCTAGTTATAAGGGCACTGAAAAAAGTGACTTATGACCAGGTTTCACACTTACAACGGTTGCAGCATCCCTGCAAGCACGTGATCAAAATTCAGACTCTTGGCAACTGACTCATATTTATGACGGCCGCAGCGTCCAGTGGGTCAGGCGATCCCCTTTTGTGACCTTCTGACAAGCAAAGTCAATGGGGAAGCCAGATTCACTTAACAGCTGTGGGACTCGGTTAACAACTGCAACAAAAAAGGTTGTAACGTGGGGAAAAAATTCACTTAACAGCTATCTCGCTTAGCAATGGAAATTTTGAGCTCAATTGTGGACGTAAGTCAAGGACTAGCAAAAGTGGCATTTTAAACTCTGCCTTGGCTCCTGATTTCTTGCAAGTGACACGACGGGAGAGACTCAGGGCTGGCCCAGCTGCCAAGACACTCTCAAGACCAGGCTTCCCCCATGGGAGTTTTACCGTGGTCGAACGTTGGCATCTCCCTGGCGGGATTGGCACCTGGAGCCCCAGAGCTGCCCTCGGCCTCCGGTTGTCTGCTCCTCCTCCTCTCCCCTCCCAGCTCCTTGATTTATCTGTCCTGTCTCCACATCCGAGGGCCGGGTACCCAGAAGGAGGCCAGGTAGAAATTAATAGGAAGGAAACTGAGAATCTCAGCTTGCTGGCACAGACACAAAGGCAGCTGTGGTGGAATTAAGTGCCAGGAAGAAAGATATACGTTGGCAGAAAAAAAATGCAAGCTTACTAAGTTAGACTGGATCTGGTTATTTCTGTTAACAGCCTTGGAGGGTAATATTCAGGGCGGAAGGGGGTGGGGTGGGGGGGACAGGAGAACTGCTTAGCTAGATGCAGTTCTAGCTGAGTCTAACGGGGCAAGGATGTTCCCTGCCTAGGGGTGGGGAGGGGGCTCCGCGTTCTCAGTGGAGCAGAAAAGCAGGAGAGGAATGGCAAAAGGGCATCAGAGAATGGATCTCTCCGGGGCAGAAGCTCCTGGGGAGGGGGCTGTGAGGGGCAGGGGAAGAAGGGGAGCCAAGGATCCCTTTTGCTCCCCATAAATCTTTAGTGGCATGTCTCTTTTAAAGAGGTGCCTTTCTTTTTTTTACGAAGAATTTGTCTAAAATTATCATAATATAAAATGACAGGAAAGGGGGAAAGAGAGGGGTAGGAAGAGGGGGGAAAGGGGGAAAAATTGACTGCCAACTTTTTTCAGTGCAGCTCAGAACAGAATTACAGCCTCAACTTCTTATTTTCTCGACTTAGCAAAGACTAACAACAAACCATACGAAGCAGCAAAACCCACCACCACCATTTTTTTTCCTGTTTTGAGGCCAAAATCTACAAGTGGAAACAAAACTGAGGGATCCTTGGTGGCTGGGTGGATTTCTTATTTCATTACCCAAATAGGGAACATCATCAGTGCCTGCACTAGCACAAGGTCAACTGATGGTGTTCCCTAGTTGGGTCATGAAACGTCTGCAAGAAAACAACCAAGCTCAGAGAACGTCAAGATCCTCTCATTTCAATCTTGAGCTACAAATACTTCTGTTAGAAACAAAACTGGATCTACATTTGTCTTTCCTTTGATTAAACCTGTCAATTTTGCCATCTCTGCAAGTCTCATCAGTTTTTCCAGCTTTCATTCATTGTGGGAATTAATGTATTTTTCCATTTTTGTGCATATAGAATTCTTGCTGCAGTCAATAACAAATTTTCACATCTTTTTTCCAATTTCTTGTCTCATAATCCCCCACCACCAAAAAAAGTTTTAGGTTTCAATTTTATGTTAGTTTTAAGAATCTCCTGCATTATAAGATGGATCTGGGCCCAGTATTTCTAAGACGATAAAAAATATTTTCTCAGGGATTTTATTTCCAATGTGTCTTTCAAAGACCTTCATGCATCTTTTGCCAGTTTTTCAGGTGTTAAGATTAAAGAGGTGCCTATCCAGGACATCACTGGAACAGGTGAGAGGACAACCTTACCCAGGTTGGTGCAAAGTGGCAAAGTTTCCCAGGATGCACAAAGGCACCAGGGAGGAGACCGAGGTAGGATTAACCTGGGGGATGGTCAGTTGCAGATATAGATTCACAGAGTCGGAAGGGATCTTGCAGGTCAGCTGGTTCAACCCCTGTCCAAGCAGGAGACCCTACACCATTCCTGACCGATGGCAGCCCAGTCTCTTCTTGAAAGCCTCCAGTGATGAAGCTCCCACAACTTCTGAAGGCAACTTCTGTTCCACGGGTTGATTGTTCTCACTGTCAGGAAATTTCTCCTTATTTCCAGGTTGAATTTCTCCTTGTTCAGTTTCCATCCATTGTTCCTTGTCTGGACTTTGGGTGCTTTGGAATTTGATTTTCCCACATGTCCATGTGAGAAAGTAAGTCTGCTGTGCAGGACCGCACCAATGGGGCTGTGAAGTTATGTAGGCACCCACATAGGCACATACTAAATTAAAAACCAAACATAGCAGTTGCCTTCAAAATATAGGTAGTCCTCGACCACAATTGAGCCCAACATTTTTATTGTTAAGTGAGATATTTTTTAAGTGAGTGTTGCCCCATTTTTAAGTATATAGTTGTTAAGTGTATCACTGAGGTTCTTAAGTGAGTCAGATGGTTGTTAAGTGAATCTGGTTTTCCCTTTGACTTTGTTTGTCAGAAGGTCACCATAGGGGATCACGTGATCCCAGGACACTGTGACCCTCATAAAACACGAGTCAGTTGTCAAGCATCTGAATTTTGATCACATGAAAACTGAAAAACGGTCAAAAGTCACATTTTTCAGTGCTGTTGTTACTTGGAATGGTTATTCAGTGAAGTGTTGTAGGCTGTCTACCTGTACAAGCAATTTACTGTCCGGACAGGGACAGCCAAAGAGCCAGATGCGGCCCCGGTCCGGATTAACAGAACGACCGAGTTGGAAGGGGCCATGGAGGTCGTCTAGTCCAACCCTTGCTCAGGCAGGAAATATTAACTTCAAAGCCACGCAGACGGACAGAGACATTCAGAAAACGGACTCGGTTCACTGCGGAATCGGAACTGCTCGGAGTCCCCGTTTCGGCCGCCCCACTCTGCAGTCCCATAAGCGGAGAGCAGTGCAGACCCTGTTCCAGGGGCCGTTCAGGGTGGGGACTCGGGGCCGCGAGGAAGGAAAGGCGTCCGCCTGGCCTTGGGAGGGGGCTCGGCGGACGAGGCTGGCCGGGGGCGGATCAAGCGTCCTCCTTCTCCGGATCCTGATCGGCGCTCCTGCCCTCGCCGTCCCTTCTTCGACCGGGCGGGGAGGGGCAGAGAATGAAGGGCCACCCCCACCCCCATTTCGACCCCCTTAGATACTCTGGAGCTACGGGGAAGGGAGCTTGGGGGGGAATCGCCGCCCATCCGGATGTCCCAGCTGGAAAATGGGGAGACACTTAGCGAATTGCGGCTTTCATTGAAAACCGAGCAAGCCCGCAGTTAAGGCTGGCGAAATACTCAACTGGATCGACCCATGTGGGGTTGGGAAGGGTCTGACAAAGAGAGGGTCCCCACCTGCTGTGGGGTGGATGGAGATTTTTATTATGTGATCAATTCTCTTGACCCCCTGCCTTGACCCAATGCAAGAGAGGGAGCAGTTCGCAATGTGACACCATGTCAGATTCCCAAGGGAGATAGGTGGTCCCTCCAATGGCTGGGCCTTATTCCATGTTGGGTCTCCCCACTATAGCCCACTCTCCCCATCACATCCGAAAGCAAACTGGCAATCAGCGCAGCTCACCAAGCCCCCAACTGCCCCCCTAATCAGCCTCCTCAAGCCCTCATTTCCTGCCCAAGGAGGCCTGAAAGCTCACTGGCTGGCCAGCCCACCCACCCACTCCTGCCCAGGCACCAGTGATATCCAGGTAAGACCACCTCAAAGCCCTCCCCTGAATCCATATTGTTTTTATCCTTGCACCCCTTGTGCAAGAACAGAGAGCTGGAATCGAAGGACTTCATGAGTTCATAGGCCACAGCAAAAATGAAACTTTTTAAAAGATTCATTTCTATTGCAAAGATGTGGCTAGTGCAGCTGGCTGGGAAGGACCCTCAAGTCCTGGTCCACACTGGGGTTGCTCCAGCCTTAAACCCTGAGCTGCTTCCAGTTCCACCAGCAGGACCCAGTGGACAAAGCACTGGTTTGATATGATTTCCTGCCTCTCCTTCTGTTCAGGGGCCCTTCGTTTTCAAATGATTTTTCGAGTCACCTTTCTGCCCAGACAGAAGATCCCCCAAGGATCTTCTAATTGCAAAATGTCTTTTTTAATGTCTTAAATTATCGGTTGTGAACCTCGAGGACTAGAACCATGCTTTTCTAAAAGATTCAATTTCAAGCCCTGGGAGCATCCGCAGTGAGAAAAGGCTGGGATCCTGGAGGGCCTGGCTGCCATCCTGAACTAGCAATTAGGAACTTACAGACAGAAAAAGAGATCAGCTCAGCTCTTTCGGGCAGCAACAGAGGAGAACCACCTCGTGGTGCTTTCTTTTGTCCCAGAAGGCCTTTCATCTCCTCCGCTTTCCTTACAGTTCTGGGATTTTCTGGAGGTCCCTTCCAACCCAAACTAGACTTTAGAGATGAGGCGAAACTGGGGGTCCTCCTGGACGCAGAGAGGTGGGAGCTCCAGCCAGGAGACTTGGGGGCCACCTTGGCAAGGGTCCTTTCCTGGCCAGGATGCACCGAAGGTGGGAACTTACATCTTGGTTGGACTACACTAATTACGTGGGGCTACCCTTGGAGATGGTTTGGAAGCTGCAGCCTGCTTGTCTGCTGGTGTTAGCTCAGGGGAGTCTCCAACCTTGGCAACTTGGCAAATCTAGAAAAAGTGCAACCAGGATGATTAGAGACTAAAACATATGAAGAACGGTTGCAGGAACTGGACATGGCTAGTCTAGTGAAGGGAAGGACCAGGGGAGACAGGAGAGCATCTTCCAATATTTGAGGGGCTGTCACAGAGAGGAGGAAGGGGGTCAAGCTATTTTCCAAAGCACCCGAAGGCCAGACAAGGAACAATGGATGGAAACTGACCATGAGAACCATCAACCAATGGAACAGAAGCTGCCTTCAGAAGTTGCGGGAGCTTCATCACTGGAAGCTTTCAAGAAGAGACTGGACTGCCATCGGTCAAAAATGGTGCAGGGTTAGACTAGATGACCTACAAGGTCCTTCCAACTCTTAATCTGTAAACTTTAAGACTCAGTAAAGCTGGCTGAGGAATTATGAGAGTTGAAGTCCACAAGTTTTAAAGTCGCCAAGGTTGGAGACCCCTGGTTGTGTGAAAGACCTCCTGCTCTGTGAAGCTGCCCAGACTGCTGGTGGGTTTCACGGATCTCTCTGAGAGGTTGGGGAGGACCCCTAAAAGCTTCTCCTGCTAGGCCCCCTCCCCATGGAGAATTTGCCTGTCTGCAAGGTTCAGCTGGGAAAAGATGTGGGGGGGGGTCCCAGCTCAGGAGAGGTCTGCACGTCAGCGATGACGGCTCAGTGACAGGCAGTGCCCCCTCCTCTGAAACAGAGGAGCCCCCCTCCCCATTCACCTGTTGGAAATTGGTGGCAATGGCCCTGTGTGTAGAACTTTGGAGAAGGGAGCCTTTGACTGGGTGTGTGGGTGGGAGCAAAGGACTATCTGGGTGCTGGAATGCTGTTCTAATCTGCCTCCAGTCTGGTAAGCCAGCAGCAAGCAGTTAGTCCTCGGTTTACAACAGTTCATTTAGTGACCATTCAAAGTTACAACAGCACTGAAAAAAGGGACTTATGGCCGTTTTCCACGCCTACAGCCGCTGCAGCATTCCCGTGGTCAAGCTGGGCAACTGACTCACATTTATGATGGCTACTACTGCAGTGATTTACTTAAGAACGGTGGCAAGGAAGGTTATAAAATGGGGCAGAACGCACTTACAGAACTGTCAGGCAGAACCACCTGGGATAACAACAGAAATTAGGGGCTCGGTTGTGGCCGTAAGTCGAGGACTACCTGTCCAAATTGCTGAAAGAAATCAGTGGCTCCATCCAAGGCCTGACTAGCCTGCCTGGCCCTTTTTAGCTCTGACCAGGTCCAGATTCTCTCCAAAGCCTCCACATCTGGGCACCCCGCGGAGCTCCACTGCTCCCAAGGCTCGGGGATTGCCGGCGACCCCCGCCCAGCCGCTTAGTCACCGTTGCGCGCTGCCTTCCCTCTCGCGGCCCGCCTAGGCGCGGGATGGCCCGAGGCGCGGCGGAGCTCCTAATTAGGGCTGCCCTGCCTCGCCAGGTGCCTGCCCGCCTCCCGGAATGGGAAGCGCAGGCAGCGCTTGGCCAGCGTCCTCACTGCGCACCAAGCCTCCATCCGCTGCCCGGCCCCGCGTGGCCCCTCCGCGCCTGATTCGCCGCACCGGGACCCCCGCCCTCCCGCTGCAACGGCAGGTAGGAGAGAAAGGGGCGCCGCGGCTCGCAGGGCGGGAGAAGGCGGCCCTGCGAGGGAACCGGGCAAGAGAGGGCAACGCCACCGCTTGACCCTCCGGCTTTCCCCGACCTGGACGCGGAGGGCGCAGCGCAGGAACTCCCGGTGGGAGCGGACAGCCCTGAGCAGCGCGGATTGGTAGCAGCAGCGGCAGCAACGCCGCTGTCTCGGGAGGACAGTCCCGCGGGCTCTGAGCTGCTGGTCGGGAGTCCGCAGCCGGCAGGCAGACATGCAGAGGGCGGGCGGCGGCGGGCGGGAAGCGGAGCAAGGAGTCCAGGGTTCCGCCAGCAGCGCAGGCAAAAATCCTGCTGGCAGCGGGCAAAGGCGGGGGTCTGCCGGGAACGTCAAGAGCGGTGCCCGAGGGCCGTCTGAAGCGCTCGCCAGCCAGGAAAGGGGTTGGAGCCCCCTCCTTCCCTCCCTCCCTCGCCTTTGCCCCCCAGAGAAGAGGCGTGGCAGCTCGGCCCGACTGGCACAAGCGAGCGCCAAGATGCGGGGGCATCTCTTCTGTTGCAGCGCGCCAGAAGCCCCTGTGGAGCCCCGAGGGTCGGTTTTCGTCCCCAGCCCAGTCTTTCCGGACGGGGCGCACTCGGACATCCCTTCTTTGAACCGGCTTCTGCGCGCCCGCGGCTGAAACGACCTCAGCAGCGCAAAAGAGCGCGCGTGAATTTGACTCTGAGCGCCGCGGTTTGTCCGTTTTCCCGCTGCCCTGCCCCGCTTGTGCAGGGATCTAGCCACAGGCTCGGTCGGTGGAGCCCCAAAGGGATGTGTGGGTATGTGCGTGCGTGCGGCATCCCCCTTTGCTGGGCTGCTTTGCTCAGAGTGGGGAGGGGGCAGATTTCCCCACTTTGAACAGCGGCCTGCTCCTGTCTGAACCAAATGCAAAGCAGAGGAACCGGTCAGGCTTGCAAGCCTCTTCTGCAGCCAGGCCAAACCGTCAGAGCTTGAGCCCCTAGGAGCAGAGCCACTCCTGTTTGATCCTCTGGGGGGGAGGGGAGCAGCAGTGGGGCCAGGCAGCAGAGAAAAGCCTCAGGTGGAGAAGACCTACCCTTGCAGTTGCTTTGTTGTGTTGTTTTGCTTCCAGAAGTCGTGGCTGCTCCAAAACTGGTGTTTCTAAGAAGAGAGTGGAGCGGTAGAGGGCAGTGCCTCACCCCCAACCTTTTGGGCACCAGGGACGGGTTCCAGGGAGAAAGTTTTTTCCATGGACGAGGTGGGCGGGTGTTGTGCGTCCTGTGGATGGGGCTTTGCTTCTTTGCGTGGCCTGGTTGCTTGCTGGCCTGCTGTGGACTAGGGGTTGGGGACCCCTGATATAGGGTAAGAGCGCCCAACCCTGGGAACTTTAAGTTTAAGACTTGTGGATTTCAGCTGTACTGGCTGAGGGATTCTGGCAGTTGAAGTCCACAAGTCTTAAAGTTCCAAGGTTGGACAGTGGTGGTATATAGGGTCTCCTGCTCCAGCTGGGGGTTGGCCTAGAAGACCTTCCAACTTCCAAGGTCCCTTCCAACTCTCTTATTCTGTTCTTTGGAATCGGGCAGAGTCAGCATCAGACAAGAGGCTACTTTGAGGGGAAAAGTTGAAAGCGGGTCACCATTTGTGAAATTAAGACGGGGTGGGGGGGTGGGGGAAGGCGTAACCCAATCCCCTGCCTTGTGTCGCTGGCAAAACGCCCTGCCGACTGCAAATGCCAGACTCCCTCAAAGGGGAGAAACCGCAGCTGCATTTCCTTCCTAGAGAGCCAGTCGCCTTCCTTAATGGCCTTGGATTTTCCGCCTGGCTTATTCCAGGTAGTCCTCGAATTGTGCCCAAAATTTCTTATTACTGAGTGAGGCAGTTGTCAAGTGAGCTTTGCCCCATTTTACGACCTTGCCACCATTGTTAATTGAATCCCTGCACTTGTTAAGTTAGTCGCTCAATGAATCCGGCTTCCCCCTTGACTTGGCTCATCAGAAGGTCGCAAAATGAGACCAGGGGACCCAGGGGACGCTGCAACCGTCATAAATATGAGTCAGTTGCCAAGGGTGTGAAAATTTTGATCACGTGACCAAAGGGGTTGTTTTAATGGTCATTAAGTATGAAAAGTGGTCATGTCACTCTTTCAGTCCTGTTGGAATTTTGAATGGCCACTAAATGAATTGTTATAAGTTGAGGATTACCGGTAGTGTTACAGCTTCCTCTGACCCATCCTCCATTGCTGCCCTCTCAAAGTGCTTGATGGGCGCGGAGGTGCCCCCAAATCTGGAAGGCGGCAGGTCATGAAAAGATGGCCTCTTTTGTGGAATTGAGCCCTATCTGTAGGCAAACTGGATTTTCCTGGAGGAGGGGAATAGACACCTGCCCCCAGGTCTCGGCTTCTGAAGGGGCTGCAGAGATGCTTCCCGGCTCTGGTCACCCGTCCAGGCAGAGAGCGGGTCCTGTTCTACAGAAGGCTTTGTGGAGTGGAGATGGGAGAGCTTTGCTTTGGCCCTTCACAGGTGGGGCCAGGTGGGGCAGGCAAAGCACAGGTGTGTCTCTGTGGCCTGGGCTCAGCCGTCTCCACTGGGCGTTGGGGGAGAGCTGGCCTTGCCTGGGTGCAGGGCCTGCCAGTGGGATCAGGGTGGGGCTTGGTCCACGCAGCACTTGGGGGTCCTAGTGTAAATTCAGCTCCTCCTCCTCCAGACACGCATAAGTCAAGGGGCAGAAAAGTTTGGGAGATGCGATAGTCTGGCCTCTTGAGAGTCTTGATAGAAGAGCCCCAAAGTGCCTGCTGCTTTCTGACTTCAGGGTCTCCTCCGGTGGGATCTCTGGATGCTTCGCCCTTCAGGGCCTCTTTTGACTGGATGGGGGCCTTCAGGTAGGAGTTTCCCAGATGCTGGACTGGAACCAGCAGCCCCCCCCTCCCCACGACCCTGGCGCTCTGCTCCCATCCAAGAGAAAAGGTGTGCAAGAGGCTCAGCAGACCCAGAGCCTCCAGCATCCATCCCTGCACCCAAGACTCAAAGACCCTCAGGGGCGGGGAGGGAGGGGAGGAGGAGGAGGAGGAGGAGGAGGAGGGAGGACAATGACTGTAAGGTCCTTGGTGCTCTTTGAGCTTGGTGGTTTTCTTGCAGTCATTTCACGACCCGACTAGGTAACATCATCAGTACTAGAAGGGAAGGAGATTTTCAGGGAGGACTGTGGGGGTCCTTGGTGCTCTCAGCTTGCTTATTTTATTGCAGACATTTCATGACCCAACTAGGTAACGTCATCAGTGTTAGAAAGGAGAGGGGTTTGTGGCAAGGAGGAGGAGGAGGAGGCCCTGCTGAGGCTGGCAACTACAGGAGGTGCCAGGGGAATCCTGTGCCCACAAAATCCATGGCACAGATGAAAACCAGATTGCTGGCTTTGCTATTCCTGCACAGAAGGGCCCGTCTTTCCCAGCCTGCCTTCGGGAAATCTGACCTTGCAATGCACAAAAACAGACCATGATTTTCATAGCTTTCACCAAGCCTTCATTAGCCTTTCTGCTGGAGGCAGCCCTTTTGCTCCCGTGCCTCAACTTACCCAAAGGGGATCTTGGTTGGAGGCGGAGGGAAAGTGCTGAATAGATGGAAATTGTCCCATCCCGAAAAATAGCCATAGCCATAGCACTTAGATTTATATTCCGCTTCATAGCCCTCTCTAAGTGGTTTACAGACTCAGCCTTTTGCCCCCAACAATCTGGGTCCTCTCTTGGACTCCCCCCCTCCCCCACTGGGCTCTAGGGCAGGCCTGCCAAGAGAAAACCAGATGCCCCACATAGAGAAAGGGAACCCAGCAAGGGGGCTGCGTGACTCCCACCACCCCACTGACTCTGCTCTGTGGCAGTTCGGCTTCCTGCCCTCCTGGTGCCAATCAGTGCCAGTTCCTCAGGCTTGCTGAGGCAGGCCCTGGCAGCACTCTCATGCCCTGCATGAGGGGCAGGCAGGACTTGAAAGGAGGAACCTGTTCTCCCAGGAAAAGTGCCAGCCTTTCCTTCCAGGGCACCAGGCTCCGTTCACCACCTGTGAGAATCAGAGAAGTTCAGTTAGGCTGCCCCAGGAGAAGCCAGGACCAGAGAACAGCCCCCCCCACTTTAAACTACAAGAAAGGTCCCATCAACAAATTCTGACCCAAAGGCTAATTTGGCAAGAATGAAACAGACCCTCCATCGTTTCTGATGCTCCCAACCAACCTCCCAAAAGGGACTTTATCTTTGCAGAACCTTGGCACGACTCTGCAGGTCAGCTCTCCTGCAGCTCTGGAGTGCCCAGGGGTGTCCCATGGCCAAGAAAGCTCCCTGCACCAGTCCCCTGTTGATGGCATGATGGCGGCGGCAGCAGAGGTGTTTCCCTCATTAAAACAAGAAGAAAATAAAGCTTTGAAGCCACCACTTTCCCTCCAGCCACTCTCCGAAGGGAGGAAGCCTGCTTTGGCTTACTCACCCGGCCGGCCAGGCTTCCAGCTCCTGCCATCCCTGGCGTTGGGGCCCTTCTCTCCTTCCATTCCTCCCCGGGAGAAACTGAGGCCGAAGGAGCAGGGGCTTCCCTGGCAGGCATAACAGGAGGGTCCCTCCCCAGCAACATCTCCAGGGCAATTCCACTCCCGTCTTTCCTGGACAACCATGTCCAGTTCAAGCAGGACCCAGGGAGACCAGAACCGGCTCCGAGAAGGTCAATGAGGAGGATCAGGGCAAACATTCCCAATATCGGGGGGGGGGCTGCCCTAAAGAAGAGGGGTTCTTCTATCTATTCTCCAAAGCACCAGGAGAAGAAACAACGGATGGAAACTGATCAAGGAAAGAAGCAACCTGGAACTAAGGAGGAATTTCCTGACAGGGAGAACAATTAACCGGTGGAACAGAAGTTGCCTCAACACTGGAGGTATTTGAGAAGAAACTGGATGGCCGTTTGTCTGGAATGGGAAAGGTGAAGGTGTCCGACTTTGACAACTTTTAAGTCTTGTGGATTTTAACTGCCAGAATTCCCCGGACAGTCAGCCAGTCAGACTGGGGAATTCTGGGAATTGAGATCCACAAGTCTTCAAGTTCCAAGGTTGGACAGCCCTGGCATGGGGGTTCCTGCTCAAGGAGGGGATTGGACAAGAAGACCCCCAAGGTCCCCTCTGGCTCCGTGGTTCTGATTCCAGGGTGCCCCTTTCTATGCTGCTCCAGACCGGGTCAGAGACGAAAGGCCCCTCTGCACCAGAAGGGACCCCCGGCCTTTGGTGACCAGATCTGCGGTGGCTTCAGCTTCCCTGCTGGAAAGGGATTCCTAGGCCAGGTGCTCTGTAGGGAGACGGAAGGCAGGAGCCATGGAAATGGGGCTGGAAGGGAGTGGGGCCCCACGCACCACTGAAAAGCATCACCAGTGTCTGTTCCGTGCAACTGAACCGTTTGCACGACAAGCGCACCCTGGCAGTGACCCTGCTGGGGCGGACACCTTCCTCTGGCTTTGCTTCATCCCTCAACCGGTTGCCAACCTTCCCTGTGCCGAGGTCTTGTTCCTTGCTAATGGTGCGTGCCGGACCGACACTTGGTGAGTTTTGTCTTCTTCCACCTGCGGAACCAGGTATGCAAGAGGAGAAGGGAGGGGCCCCTCCTGAGATGCTTTGGGGGATGCCAGGACACGTCCTCCAAGACCGGCTCTCCTCTTTGCGTGTCCTGGAAGCCTTGACTGCAATCAGAGACAGTGGCGACCGTGGGACCAGCTTGTTCGGTCACTAAGTCATCTCCAAGTCCTTGTGGCCCCATGGACCCCAGCATGCCGGGGTCCCTTGTCCCCCTTTGCCCAAAGCCATGGTTTCATGACATTGTCCAACCACGGATGGAAGCTAATCAAGGAGAGAAGCAACCTAGAACTAAGGAGAATTTCCCTGACAGTGAGAACAGTTAACCAGTGGAACAGCTTGCCACCAGATGTGGGTGCTCCAACACTAGAGGCTTTTAAGAAGAAACTGAACAGCCATGTGTCTGAAATGGGATAAGGTCTCCTGCTTGAGCAGGGGTTGGACTAGAAGACCTCCAAGGTCTTGTCTGGTCTGGTCTTCCTTTTCCTCTCCTCTCCTCTCCTCTCCTCTCCTCTCCTTCTCTTCTCTTCTCTTCTCTTCTCTTCTCTTCTCTTCTCTTCTCTTCTCTTCTCTTCTCTTCTCTCCTCTCCTCTCCTCTCCTCTCCTATCATTCTCTCCTCTCCTCTCCTCTCCTCTCCTCTCCTATCATTCTCTCCTCTCCTCTCCTCTCCTCTCCTATCATTCTCTTCTCTTCTCTTCTCTTCTCTTCTCTTCTCTTCTCTTCTCTTCTCTTCTCTTCTCTCCTCTTCTCTTCTCTTCTCTTCTTTTCTCTTCTCTTTTCTCTTCTCTTCTCTTCCATTCCATTTTCTATTCTATATATCCTCCCCTGCCCTCCCCTTCTGCTTTTGCCTTCCCTCGTTCCCAGCCTCGGGGTCTTCTCCAAGGAGCCCTCCCTTCTCAGTTGGTGGCCAAAGCATTTGAGCTTCAGCTTCAGGATCTGTCCTTCCAAAGGACAATCAGGGTTGGTTTCCTTTGGGATCAACTGATTGGATCTCTTTGTGGTCCCAGGGAGGCTCAGGCATTTTCTCCAGGACCCCAATTCAAAAGCATCCGTTCTTTGGCACTCGGATTTCCTTCTGGTCCAATTCTCACAGCCATTTATCTCTCCTGGGGAAACTGGAGCTTTGACTAAAGAAAGCTAGAAAGTGGCATATTTTATCCCAGCCAGAAAGAGGGAAGATAATTGGGCATCGATGCTTGAATCCAGGAGGAAGGAGCTGGTTTGTATGCTGGGGGCTCCTAAGAAAACAGGGCGCAGAAAAGTGTCAATAGCACAAAAACTCACAACATGGCAAAGTCCAGACAATCAGAAGATGCAGCTGCAGCTTCTTCCTAAGCTGAGCACCCCTTCCCCACAGCCTATTGGAGGGGTGCCCCACTGGCCTTCAAAGAAGGGGGTCTCCCCTGTGCTCAGAACGTCCTACCCATCCTCGTGTACTGAGAACGAAAACTTAGCATGGACACGAAGAAAAGAATTCGGATTAGAAGGGCAAGAATCGGCCTTGGAAGTATCTTCCCAAATGCTTGGCTGGCACCCCAGGTCTGGCATCAAGTAGTGGCACCATCTGGTCTTCAGCCCCCTGCCCCAGCTGCCCTCCTCCTGTGGATCCACTGGATTACTTTTTGTTCCTGGCTGGCTGAGATTCCCTCCCACTCCTGCTCTGCTGCTCTGCCCCTCCCCCCTCGTTTCCCCAAATGTGGATCTGGGCATGTGCCACAGCTGGCCCCAGTGGCCTGGGGACGTGCAAGTCCTCTGTGTCACAGCTGCAAGGGCTAAAAGGTGCTACCCATATGAGGGTGACCTGAGAGCCTGTGGGTCTTGGAGTGCTTTGGACCAGGATGCTGCTGTAACCCACCAGAGCCCAGACTCTGGGCTCCTCCCTTGTTCTTCTGGCCACACATCCAGGAATCAGGGGGCACGGGGGTTGGGGGTTGGTTCTGTGAGACAGAGATGGGAAGTAGAACTGGAGGTCCAGGGAAGTGGTGCTTATGGTGGGTGCCAGTCAGAAAGATTGATGGAGGACCAAAGTCTGTGGACCCATGAGATGAGCGAGGGACTTCCTTGTCCTCTGAAGCAGCCCCTCCCCCCCCGCATGCTCCTGCCAGTCTCAGCAGAGGGGGGAGGGTAGCCTTCCCCTCCCCACCGCAGATCTCTGAAGGGATTTGAGGTTCTCTTATTAGGCAAAACGGGTCTTTACCTGTGGGACAAAGGATCAACAGAGCCTTTCAGATAAGCTTCTGCCCCCCTCCCGCCCCCAAGGCAGGGGCTTATGGGGCAATTGGGACACCCTTAAGTAGTAAGTTGGGGTCCTGGGTCCTTGGACCAGCCCTGACGATGTTACCTAGTTTGGGTCATGAAATGACTGTAGTAAAATAACCAAGCTGAGAGGACCAAGGACCCCAAAGTCATTGCTGCAAACCTCCCTCCTTTCTAGCACTGATGATGTTACCTAGTTGGGTCATGAAATGTCTGCAAGAAAACAACCAAGCCCAGAGACCACCAAGGACCCCAAAGTCGTTGTTGTTGTCCTCCTCCTCCTCCTCCTCCTCCTCTTTGCAACTCCCACTCCCTTCTAGCACTGATGATGTTACCGAGTTTGGGCAATGAAACACCTGCAAGAAACCCACCAAGCTCAGAGAGCACCAAGGAGCCCTCATTTCCACCCTGAGCTGCAAATATTCTCCATCAGTAGCAATGTCTTTAGTCAAACCCAGCTGGAAGGCCCAACTCATAATTTCATGTTCGGTGGGTGCTTGGGTTACCTACTTGTAGCAGGGAGAGGGAGAGAAGCATTCTGCACATGCTCAAAGGTTCCCTGTCCTTCCTACACTCAAGCCTTCCCTACCTGCAAGGCTCAGCCTTCCTAGCTGGGCACCCCCCCAGCCGCCCCCATCCCCCCCCCCCGTCTGCTGCTCCCTGAATCAGCCGTCCATTTCTACCTACTCAGCTCCTTGCCCATAAAGTTCCCAAATCCGCCCCACAGATCAAATGAAGGTAATTACAAAGCTCCTTGTGGGCGAATCCCAGTGGGAGGGAAGGAGTGGCCACGGGTGGGGCTCCCCAGAGGAGGCAGCGAAGGCCCCACGCCCAGCCAGAAACAAGCCAGGAACAGAAACCATCTGGGCGGGTCACCCACACGCCTTCCTCGTGAAAGGAGGAACATGGCATCAGCCCAGCAGCTACGGCCGTGCAGAAAAACAACGGCACCCACGGCGGCTGTGGGGCAGGGGGTGTCCTGGCTGGAGACCCCCTCAGGGCAGCCCTGGACCAGGTCTGGCCAGGTCTCTCCTTGCCCTGTTTATTGGGACGCTGAAGGCACTGGGTTTACGGTGGGGTCAGCTCCAGAGCAACCCTAGAAATTGACTGGTGAGTAGGAACAAAACCCCAGTTCTTCCCTACTGGCTCTCTCCCGCTTTGCATGGAACCTGACCCCCTGCAGACCAGGGCTGCCCACTGGCCTCCCCCCTCGGCCACACCCAGGAGCCCCCCTGCAAAGAAGCAAGACCCAACCACCCCCAACCCAAGAGGTCAAGGAGAGACCCCTGCTAGGTCTGTCCCTGAATACCTTCCCTTCTCTTGTCCCAGAGGCGCTTCCTCCAAAAGGCAACTGGAGTTTCTTGGGTATTTTTCCTTTGAAAACATTTCAATTCTCAATCGATTGATCAGGATAGAGCTGGAAGGGACCCTGGAGGTCTTCCAGTCCAACCCCCTGCTCAGGCAGGAAAAACTATACCAACAGACAAGACAACAGCTGTCCAGTCTCTTCTTAAAAACTTCCAGTCTTGGAGCACCCACAACTTCTGGTGGCAAGCTGTTCCACTGATTAATTGTCCTCACTGTCTGGAAATTTCTCCTTAGTTCCAGGTTGGTTCTTTCCTTGGTTAGCTTCCCTCGGTTGCTTCTTTTCCTACTCTCAGGGGCTTTGGAGAGTAAGTTGACCCCCTCTTGCCTGTGACATCCCCTCAAACATTGGAATGTTTTTCAATTCTTGGGTGAGAAACAAAAGGGTTTCCAGGAAAAACCAAGGAAGTCCAGTTGCCTTCTGGAGAAGCACCTTTGGGACAACCATGACCTGGAATGGTTGAGAATCTGCATAAACCTTCCGTTCTCTTCCACTCTGAAGGCCACTTCTGGGGCAGTGATGCTTTGGCAGAGATGCCCACTGCACCAAAGGGTGCAGAGGGCTGCCTAGGCCAGTCTTACAGGGCCTTCCCTTGCTCACTCACCACAATTAGGAATTTCTTAAGGTCACCCTGGGGGTCACGATGGCTTTGATCTCAGGGGGCTTCTGGTTCTGGGGGGTAACCAGAGAGGCAGAAGATGCAGCTGGAATGGGGGTCGTCCAGGGGTCTTCTGATTGGTTGCGACTAAAAAACTGAGTTGATTCTGTCCTGGTTCTCTGGTATTTGGGGGCTGTTTAAATGTAGAATTAAGCATAATTAATCAGTGGAACGGCTTGTCTCCAGACGTTGTAGGTGCTCCGTCATTGGAGGTTGACCTAACTCTAACCTTGAGAACTTTAAGACTTGTGGACTTCAAGTCCCAGAATTCCTCAGCCAGCACAGCTTCCGGGAGTTAAAGTCCTCATCTTAAAGGTCCAAGGATGGACATCCCTGATATAGGGTCTCCTGCTTGAGCAGGGGGTTGGACTAGAAGACCTCCAGGGTTCCTTCCCACTCTGTTATTCTGTATGATGCTCCCTGCCTGCCTCCTCCCTGCCCATATCCCACAAAAACCTCCCGTTCAAAACTGGCCTGGCCATCTGCAGCTGGGCCCTCCAGATGTCTGGTCTTAGTGGGGAAGATGGAGTGAGTTTTGGTGGTTTTCTTCCAAGCCTGTCCTGGTGGTCAAGGCCCTCTGTGGTGCTCACGTGGCAAAGGAGGTGGTGGGGATCAGAGCAGCTGTCCAGTGGAGACCTCAGAGGAATGAGAAAGGATGCTGCAGTGCAACAGCTGGGCAGAGGTTTTCCCTGAGGTATGCAGATCTGGGGCCCAGATAGCGCCCAGGCGTGGCCCTCTCCTGGCTGTGCCATTCTGGGCAGCAGCCCCAGCAGCTGGTGGCCTCCTTATTCTGCAGAAGACGGTGTGGGTGGGGCTGCCTCCAGAGGACACACCCACCCCTGCAGGACCAAACCTCACTTTCAAAGCCAGTCCTTTGCTTGGGGCATCTCCACAGGAAGAGTTGGGTGACCAGATCCTGTTCCAGAGAAGCATCCCAGGGCTGAGTCAGAAGGCCGGGCCTTCAGGGGCCACCCACTCACTGCCTGCTCATTTTAGCAAAAAACACCTGGACAGACATCTCCTCACCCCCACCTGGGTCCACGAGTCTTAAAAGTCCCAAGATTGGACAGCCCTGGAACAAGGTCTGCTGGTCAAGCAGAGGATTGGACTAGAAGACCTCTAAGGTCCCTTCTAACTCTTGGAAGGGGAGGGATCAAGGATAAATAATGCCCAACTTGGCTCCATTTGTTGTGAATGTTCCAACACCGGCAGTTTTTAAGACGAGATTGGACATCCATTTGTCTGGAATGGTATATGCCTGTGCAGGGGGTTGGACTAGAAGACCTTTAAGGTGCCAATTCTGCTATATTCTGCCAGACGCGAGAGCAGGAGAGGTCCTGGAAACCGAATGGCAGTTAGAAATCAGACCAGCTATTTTCTCTCTAGGATGTCTATGGAACGTCTCCACCCTCCAAGTTCTTATGGTTGTTCCAAAGGTGATTTTTCCCCCCAAAAGTCAACTGGACTTTCTTGTTTATTTTTCCCTCAAAAATGTTTCCCTTTTCATCAGTGGTGGGTTTCAAATTTTTTTACTACCAGTTCTGTGGGTGTGGCTTGGTGGGCATGGCAGGGGAAGGTTACCCGCAAAATCCCCATTTCCTCCGGATCAGCTGGGACATGGGAGGCAGAGAATAGATGGGGGCAGGGCCAGTGGCCTTCCACGGCTTCAGGGGCTGCAGTTCCAGTGCCCCAAATTTGTTTCAGAAGTTAATTCAGGATCTTGTTGTGTGAACATTACTATTCTCTAACAGGGCTTAGGACTTCACTACAGGAAGCAACCAGAATAACAGAATAAGAGAGTTGGAAGGGACCTTGACGGTCATCTAGTCCAACCCCCAACCCCCACCCCATCCAAGCAGGAGACCCCACACCATTTCTGACAGATGGCAGTCTCATCTCTTCTTGAGGGCCTCCAGTGATGAAGCTCCCACAACTTCTGAAGGCAACTTCTGTTCCATGGGTTGATTGTTCTCACTGTCAGAAAGTTCCTTCTCATTTCCAGGTTGAATCTCTCCTTGGTCAATTTCCATCCATTGTCCCTTGTCTGGCTTTCAGGTGTCTGGAAAATAGCTTCTCCTCTCTGTGGCAGCCCCTCAACTATTGGAAGATGCTCTCATGTCTCCCCTGGTCCTTCTCTTCACTAGACTAGCTATGCCCAGTTTCTGCAACCGTTCTTCATATGTTTTAGCCTCCAGTCCCCTCATCATCCTGGTTGCTCTTCTCTACATTTTTTCTAGAGTCTCAACGTCTTTTTCATGGTGTGGTGACTAAAACTGGATGCAATATTCTAGGTGTGGGGCGCGGGGAGGGGGGGCTGGAAGGGGAGAAGCGTGCGCCAAGCTGGGTCCCGCGGGCCGCAGCGCAGGGATCCTGGACAGCTGGGGAGACTGTAGGGCATTACCCACCACTTCCAGGTATGCCAGCCTTGGGCACCCGGCAGCGGGAACGGAACGCTCCTGCACCCCGAAGGCCGGGCGAGCGAGCAACCCGGGCGGCGGGTTCTTGTGGTCGAGGCCCGGCGCCAGCCAGGCCGGTCCCCGCCCGTCAAGCCACGCTGAGCCCGGGAGAAGGGCGGCAGACCTCGGCTGCCGGGACAGAGATGGTCGCGCATCGGTTGCGGGGCAGGGAGGCAGCAACCCCGCCCGGCGCTTAAGGAACCCCTGGGGAACCCCGGGAACTCATCTCTCCTCCGGGGTGGGAAGGAAAAGCGGGGGGGGGGGTCCTGTCTAAACCGTCGGCCGAGGCGGGGTTAGCAGAGGCTCACCTTACCCACCCCGGCGCCGCCTCCCAGGTGCTGCGGGGGCAACGGGGCATCTAGGTCCCTGGGAGGCGGGGAAGCCCCCTAAGCGCAGGGAGCCGCATTGAAGCCCCGGGAAGCGGAGGGGCGACTCTGCTGCACCGCCGGCGGTCTCTGAGCGCCGGGCCAGGGGCTGCCCCGTCCACCCGCCCTCTCCGAACCTAGGTCCGATCCCGGCTGCCCTCAGTCACCGAAGGATTCCTGTCTGGGGTGGAAGAGACCTCGGCGCGAAACCCGCTTAGCTTTTGAAATTTAATTTTATTGATGAAATAATTAGGCCGCCGAATCTGACTTTCAAGCGACACCCGGTGGCTTTGAGCCGAAGCCACGGAGCCCCATCCCGCCTCTCTTTCTGGGGCTTGGAGCTCGCCCGCTCCCGCTCAACCCACGAACCCTTCCCGTTTTTCCGATGCCCAGAGTAGGAGACAGTTCGCCGCGGCGTCTCCTCCGGGATAGCAAAGCGGTTTCTGCAGATGCGCTCGCGTTTTATCTCCTTCCCGGACAAGTAGAGGGGGAAGCCCCAATTCGCGGAGAAATCGACTGATCGCCCGCTCTCTTTGATCGCTGTCCCCCCCCCCCGGTTCGCAGACAGGTGTCCCCAAATCGGTCCTCGCCGCACACCTTTACCCGGTTTATGTTCCTAGGGCTGGATTAGCCCAGCTGGTCCACCAGGTGAGCTCGGCTCCCTTGCAACTGCCTGCCGAGAAAACGGGGCGGGGGGGGGGAGCCGCTTTTCATCCCCGCCAGCCTTGTTGGCAGGAGCTGGATCCAGGGCCGAGACCCCACACATCCCCCGGCAAGTGGAAGCGTGTGCTCACCCACCGCCGCCAGCTCCGCCAAGCAGCTGCGCGCAGTCCCTGCGGGTTTGGAATGCGCCCCCTCCCACGGCTCTCTTTCGGGGGGCTTGGCGCGTGGTTTCCGACTCGATCCTCACCTTTTGAACTACAAAAGCGCCCAGGGGAGCAGCAGCGAGCGGAGCCCCAGGACTATTTCGTGTCTTCTCCGCTGTGCCCCTCGGACACTTGCGGAGGGCTCACGCTCCCCCCTCGAAACACGCTTCTCTTCCCGGGCCTACGTTTCTCCAGGTGTTAGAGGGGAGGCGGGAAGTCCCGGCCCAGATGAAGGATGGAAATCCGAGGGGGGAATGCCCCCTTGGGGAGGGGGGCTTCCATAGGGGATTTCTTTTATGGTTTTTTTTATGCCCTAGAACAGTGGCCTCCTATAAGTCAGCGTTTCTTCAACCGTGGACTTCAACTCCCAGAATTCCCCAGCCAGCATGCCATGCCTAGGACAGGATTAGAACTCAAAGTCTCTCAGCTGTTGCCTTCTGACCCCCTCCCTGCGACACCCCCATCGCTACCTATCATTTCCGGACTTCTTTCCTTCCTGCTGCCCTCCGTGGCACTCAGCCCTCCCCACGAGGGTGGCGAATTGGGGGAGGGGGCTTCTCTTTTATTTTATTTATATATATTTAGACGTCCCTCATCTCCGTCAAGGAGGAGCTCTGGGCAGTCGCTTTGCCAGAGGCTTGGTGAGAGGATGGAGAGAGACTGAGCCACAGCAATCATAGTGCTTTGACAGCCTTCTCTCCGCGGTTTAGAGTCAGCCTGTTGGCCCCCAACAATCTGGGTCCTCATTTTACCCACCTCGGAAGGATGGAAGGCGGAGTCGACCTCGAGTCTGGTGGGATTTGAAGGAGCCTGCAGTGCTGCTCTCTAACCTCTGCGCCACCCTGGCTCGTAGATGGGGGCGTCCAGTCAGCTGAGCTGAGCCTAGTGGTCAAAGCCAGAGGCATTTTGCCTGGAAGGGCCTTGCTCTGGCCCCTTCAAAAGCCCCTTCCTCTCTTTGCCCCCCAAATCGAATTTCCTTCCTGGATCCCAATCTGTTTTTTCATTGCCACAGATTCCCGGCTGAGTTCGGCAATGGTTTCCTTGCTCCAGGATCAAGCTAGGATCAAGTTTCCTTCTCTGGATCCCCTGGAGAGCAGCCCATGCGGTGACCGAATGCAGGCCTGTGAAGAGTCAGGGTCCCCCGCCCGGCAGGTGAGGATCACTGCTTGGCCACCTTTCCAGACAGCCCAGGGATGGAGGGAGGGAGGGGCTTGCAGCCCCCATCCCGTTCTTCATCTGAGCTGGAGAGGGAGAGGGGGCTCCTGTAGTTGGGGAGGGGGCTGGGAGAGGCTGCTCCTCTCTGGGAACCAGGGGTGTTGGTGGTCCCAGATTGAGACCCTGCAAGGTTCCCCCAGCTGCCCACCCACCAACACTTGTGCCCTCCTGTTCTGCAGCCCCATGGCAGAAAGGGGACTGGCAGGCAAGAGGAGCCAGCAGAGGTGGGGACAGCTGGATTGTGCCTTGGTCAACAGGCAGAAGCCCCCCCCCCCGCTGTTCTAAAGGGGACTGGCCATCCGAGGAGTGATTGAGGTGGGCTTCTGCTGAGCCAGGGAGGGTCTCTGCCTGCCTCCATGTCCCAGATATTGACCTGGATCCTTTCGGAGGGGGGGGCTCCACCAAAGGATAGAGGGCTTGTCCTTTGAGTTCCAAGTTCGTTTAAAATAAGTTTTTAAGAAGAGATTGGCAGCCATTAGTCTGAAATGACATAAACTCTCCTGCTTGAGCAGGGGGGTGGACTAGAAGACCTCCAAGGTCCCGTCCAACTCTGTCTATTCTATGCTATGCTATGCTATGCTATGCTATGCTATGCTATGCTATGCTATGCTATGCTATGCTATGCTATGCTATGCTATGCTATGCTATGCTAAACTATGCTAAGCTAAGCTACACTACGCTACGCTCTGCTCTGCTCTGCTCTTCTCTTCTCTTCTCTTCTCTTCTCTTCTCTTCTCCTTCCCAGGGGGTCCATCACACCCCACTGTGGCTCTTCCTCTCGACAGGAGCATCCAGCCTTCCACTGTCAGCCTCCCGATGGACAGGGCCGGCCGGACCGAAACCCTCCTGGATCGCCACCCAGCTGCGGCGCTTCTCCCCCCTGTCCCGAGCAGCTCTTCGCCCGCTTCCCAGCGGGGCAGCAGCCCCTTCCCCGGGAGATGGCCGCTTACAAGGTCCCGTCGTCGGGCGAGAAATTCCGGCGCTCGGCCTACGAGGAGGGCGCCCCCCGCGGCCGCTTCCCCAAGAGCGCCCTGCGGACCCCCTTCCATCCGTACCAGCGGCAGGTGCCGGAGGAGCCCTTCCCCGCCGCTGCCCAGGAGGGCTTCGAGGAGACGGCGGGGCTGCCGGGCACCTATCCCCCACCGCTGCCCCACCTCGGCCCCGACCCGGCCTGGAGCAACGGCATGCAGTACGGCCGTCTGGGGCAGGAGCCCCACATCCAGCGGGCCCTGGTGAGTCCTCTGGAATCTGGATGTCCGGCTGAAAGCCAGCGCTGGGGATGATGGGCTTGGTTCTTAGTAGTCCCAGCAGCCTGCAGCTCAACTTCCTGGTCCCCCAGCCAGGGTCTCTCTCTACACCCCCCTCCAGAAGACCTCCCCCCTCCTGTGCCCCAACTGCTGAACCTGAGAGCGGGCAGGAGCCTGGAGAAGTTTCCTAGTCTTTTTAGGAAGTTCCTTGCATGAATTCAAGAATCCTAGGGTTGGAAGGGACCTCAGAGGTCTTCTAGTCTGACCCCCTGCCTCCTTATTCCATCCTTATTCCATAAGTTATTATTCCAAGTTTTTTGGAGTGTTACATGACATTTTCTTATGCTTTCCTGAATGCTTTATTCTTACTCCCATATACGTCCTCGACTTACAACAGTTCATTTAGTGACCATTCAAAGTTACAACGGCACTGAAAAAAATTGACGTATGACCGTTTTTCACACTTACAGCTGTTACAACATCCCCCCACAGTCACGACTCATATTTATGACGGTTGCAGTGTTCCTGGGGTCATGTGATCCACTTTTGCAACCTTCTGCCAAGCAGGAAGCCAGATTCACTCAACAACCAGGTTACTAACTTAAGAACTGCAGAGATTCACTTAACAACCGTGGCAAGAAAGGTCATCAAATGCAGCAGAACTCACTTAACAACTGTCTCATTTAGCGACAGAAATTTGAAAGGGGATCACGTGACCCCGGGACATTGTATCCGTCATAAATATGAGAGAGTTACCAAGCTTCCGAATTTTTATCAGGTGTCCGTGGGCGACGCTGCAACGGTCGTAAGTGTGAAAAATGGTCCTAAGTCCCTTTTTCAGTGGTGGTGTAACTTCAAACGGACACTAAATGAATGGTTGTAAGTTGAGGACTTCCTGCAAAGTTATGCTCATTGTGTCAGACAGTCCTACAAGAAAGGGTAGGTGGGCATCGATCTCTGTGCCCCTTCTGGGTTGAAGGACCCTCAGAGCCACATGGAATAGTGGTAGCAAATAACCCTTGGGCAGTGGATGATGGAGGACGGAGTCCAAAAAGCAGGGTAGGTTTTCTCCATGTTCCAGGGCCCTTGCAGGTCTGGAATGGGCATCCATTTCCCCAACTCCCTGACCAGTGCAGTGGGGAGACCTCAAGCACCCACCCCCACATTCTCTTCCCCACAGGAGGCAGATGCCAGGCTGAAGGAGCAGCCCAGCCCCTTCTGCTGCCAGCCTCACGGACCACCAGAGTACTGCGCCTCCCACCCCTTCCACCAGGTAAGGGCAGAAGTGAAGATGGCAGCCTGGGCCATCTTGGGGGTCCAGGAAAAGACTTGGTACCCCTGTGCCCAGTTCCTTCTCAGCCAACCCAGCCAGAGGCCTGGTTTTGGTGGGAATCCAGATTAGACAGAATCATAGAGTTGGAAGGGAGCTTGGAGGTCTTCTAGTCCAACCCTCTGCCCCTATCAGGAATGTCCAACCTTGGAACTTTAAGACTGGTGGACTTTGACTCCCAGAATTGTGGAAGTCGAAGTCCACCAGTCTTAAAGTTGCCAAGGCCGGACACTTTTACCCTATACCACCCCAGACAAATCTCTGTCCAGTCTCTTCTTCAAAACCTCCAGTGTTGGAGCACCCACAGCTTCTGGTAGCAGGTAGTTCCACCGGTTAATTGTTCTAACCATCAGGAAATTCCTCCTTAGCTCTAGACTGGCTCTCTCCTTGATTAGTTTCCCTCTGTTGCTTCTTCTCCTGCCTTTGGGTGCCTTGACCTGGGCTTCTCAGCTGTGGGGTGAGGAAGTTATCAAAGCCTTTTGATGAATGGCCATTTTGCCCTGCATGGCCTTCTTCAGTCTGGGGTCTCCTGAATTCCCTTGGATTCAACTTCTGCAATTCCAGGGGAGTGGGGCAGGCCAGGACTATACAGGCTGGGGATTATGGGCCATGAAAGTAAGGGTTTTGCAGGGCAACGAGGTTGCAGAAGCCTGCTCCAAAACCCACGGGCAAGTTGGTATCAGCTTTGGAACTGGTTTGGTTAGTCTTGGGCCATTGCTCCACCTGATGAGCCCATCGCTTCTTCCCGCTGTGATGATCCCAGATACCGATACAGATTAACAGAGTTGGAAGGGACCTTGTAGATCATCTAGTCCAACCCCCTGCCCAAGCAGGAGCCCCTACACCATTTCTGACCGAGGGCAGTCCAGTCTCTCCTTGAAAGCCTCCAGGGATGAAGCTCCCACAACTTCCGAAGGCAACTTCTGTTCCACTGGTTGATGGTTCTCACTTTCAGAAAATTCCTCCTTATGGATCAGTTTCCATCCGTTCTTTCTTGTCTGGCCTTCGGGTGCTTTAGAAAACAGGTTGACCCCCTTCCTCCTCTCTGGGGCAGCCCCTCAAATATTGGAAGATGCTCTCCTGTCTCCCCTGGTCCTTCTCTTCACTAGACTAGCCGACACATCCTTCCCAGGTCCTTGCTGGCAGACGCCAGCCAACCAAGGCTCAGCTGCCTTGAGACCCCCAGCCCTCCTGCCCCTCTTCATCATAGTCTCCGCACAGAGTTGGGAGGGGTCTCAAAGCCCAACTACAGACCTGGGTATTTTCCCAACCACATCCCTGCCCAGGCCTTATGGATTGCTTTTATTCTAGTCCTCCACCTATGACCACAATTGAGCCCAGAATTTATGTTGCTAAGTAAGACAGTTGTTAAGTGAGTTTTGTCCCATTTTGCCACCTTTCATGACACAGTCATTAAGTGTATCACTGCAGTCATTAAGTTAGTAACACAGTTGTTAAGGGAAACTCCCCTGTTGGCTCCCCTATTAATCTTGCTGGTCAGAAGGTCGCAAAAGATGATCATGCGACCCCTGGACATTACGCCCGTCATAAATATGAGTCAGTTATCGTGGCTGAATTTTGAACATGTGACCATGGGGGTTGCTGCAACGGTCGTAGGTGTCAAAAATGGTCATAAGTCCCTTTTTTCTGGTTCAAACAGTCACTAAATGAACTGTTCTAAGGTAGTCCTCGACTTATGACCACAACTGAGCTCCAAATTTCTGTTCCTAAGTAAGACATTGAAGTTTATCTCATTTTATGAAGTTGCAATTAGAGAATCTCCTGTAATGTACAGGTGTGCGTGTGTGCGTTTCTGGGCATCTTCACAGCCATATTAGTTCGGCCCTCCACAACAGCTCCAGTGGCCCCATGAGAAGATGAATTGCCCCCCTGCCCAGGTGGGTTGTAGGCCAAATGTGGGGCCACGTGGCTGAACGTCACACATTCCCTTAACCAGCATGGCAGAAGCCTGGCTGTTGTGTCTTGTCCGCTCTCACCGCAGCCGGGGTCTGCTTATCTGCTCCCGAACACGGAGGAATGTATGCCTCCCGGCCCCAGTTCTGGCTCCATGCCCAGACAAGCTGCAGAGGAGGAGGCACCTCCCGGCCCCAGCCCTGGCTCCATGCCCAAGCAGGCTGCAGAGGAGGGAGCATCCCCCGGCCCCAGCCCTGGCTCCATGCCCAGGCAAACGGAGCAGCTAGACCCCTCCCCCTCCTCCACAGCATGTGAGCCTGAGGAGGGTTTATTACCAACAGCTGATTGGAGTGATCCTCGCATCAGAAGATTGGATAGGCGGAGGCAACAGAAGGAAGGGAGGGGCAGGCCTTAATGAGTGCTGAGTCATGGAGCCACACCCCATGGCCTATATAAAGGATCTGCTTTCTGGCAGTCTCTGAGTCAGGCAAAGTCGAACTTATCTTGCTGAAGCCACTTACTGGTCTCCTGCCTGCTCTGAGGACTTTGCTAGGACTTTGGGCAGAGCTGCAGAGGCAAGCCTGATTCGGATTTCCCTGACCCGGCCGTCAGCGGAGGAGTGGGACACGACACTGGCAGATGTTAGAGCGGGGCAGCAGAAAGAGCCATGGTTGCAAACCAGGGGCTTGACCCTCTTTGTGTGTGTGTGTGTGTGCAATTCCCTTTTAAACCCAGCCTGTTTAAGCCCACAAATTCCCCTCCTCCCCTCCCCCCTTTGGCTTGTAGCAGCTGGGAGTTGCTTTCATAACTCCACTGACAACCTCCCCATTGTTGCCAAATGTTTGTCTGTTTGAAGATGGGCCATCAGGTCCACATTGGCTGTTTGTGACCTCATAGATTTTTCTCCAGGGCAATCAGTCCCTAACCTGGACCTTTTTTGGGGGTCCAATGATGCCCCCGTTGCTGCTGGCACTGAGTCCCTCCTCCTGCTGCTAGTTATCCCCTTCCTCTCTTTCCTTCCAGCACATTTCCCCCCCCAAGAAGTAGAAACTACACTTCAGTCGTCGCAGCCGACAAATATCTGCCATCTGTATTCTGTGCTATCCGTATGGTGACAGACTAGGTGGCACAGAACATAACCAACCTACCAACCAACCAACCAATCAATCAGTCAGTCAATTAATCAATCAATCAATGTCCTATACCTATGCAACTAAGTAGAGTTTCCCAAGGGCAAAAATTTGAATTTGATTTGTGTCTTCTAGAGCCATGTTTCTCAATCCTGGCCGCTTTAAGACCTGTGGACTTCAATGTGTTAATGTTCACTGGTCTTAAAGGGGCCAAGGTTGAGAAACACAGGGCCAGGGAATTCTGGGAGTTGAGGTCCACACGAGAAGCGGCTATTCAGCACGTTCTGACCAGTTCTGGAGCGGAAATTTTGAGTAGTTCAGAGATCCAGTAAATACCACTTCTGACTGGCCCCACCCCCATCTATTCTCTGCCTCCCGAGTCCCAGCTGATCAGGAGGAAATAGGGATTTTGCAGTAACCTTCCCCTGGAGTGGGGAGGGAATGGGGATTTTGCAGTAACCTTCCCCTGCCACACCCACCAAGCCATGCCACGCCCACCAAGCCACGCCCACAGAACCAGTAATAGAAAAATTGAATCCCACCACTGGTCCAGACGTCTTCAAATGGCCAAGATGGAGAAACACGGCTCTAAGGGACTGCCTGTCCCTCCCAATTTTGGACCATTGACAGATCTGACAGACATTCCAACTCAGCTCTTCCTCCAAACAGTTATAAACATATGAAACAGGGTTCATTGGACTGGGGGGGGTGACATGATTGCAGTGTTCCAATATCTCAGGAGCTTTGTAGCTTCACTTGTTCTCCAAAGCACCTGAGGGCAGGACAAGAAGCAACGGATGGAAACTCATCAAGGAGAGAAGCAACCTGGAATGAAAGAGTGAGAATTAACCAGGGGAACAGCTTGCCACCAGAAGTTGTGGGTGCTCCATCCCTGGAGGCTTTCAAGAAGAGACGGGATAGCCATTTGTCTGGAATGGCATAGGGTCTCCTGCTTGAGCAGGGGGTTGGACTAGAAGACCTCCAAGGTCCCTTCCAACTCTGTTATCCTGATATTTATGTACTGCTATGTCCTCTAGTGACCAGAACATCCCTGCATGGCCCTTTCTAGCCAGCCATGGCAGCTGTGGATTCTGGGAACTGCAGCACCAATGGACTCTGAGGGCTGTTAGGGCCAGGCGTGGTTACAAAAACACTGGAAAAGTGATTTATGGCTAATCCTCACACTTATGACCATCTTGGCATCCCCATGTCACGAGATCAAAATTAATTTGGCCACAGGCCCCTGTTTAGTATAGTTGCAGGGTCCAGGTTCACCATTTTCTGACCTTCCCGGACAGCTTCTGACAAGCAGTGGGGGAAGCTTGATTCACTTAACGACCACATGACACACTGAGCAACTGGGGCGATTTGTCAAAAAAGGTTGTAAAATCAGGAGCAACTCACTTAGCAACCGTCTCACTCAGCAACAGAAATTCCAGTCCCAATTGTGGCCGTGTGTTGAGGACTACATGCATAGGAGAGCAGGAGGCTGAGAGGAGAACACCACGGGGTAGGGCAGGGAGGTTTCTTTGCAGGGTTTGAGAATCCAAGAGAAACTTCCCACAGCTAAATCTTTTAGTTAGTTATCCTTAAAAAGGCTGATCACTGTTTGACCGTAAAAATCTGACCGAGAAAGCAAGCCCAGCTGCATTTCTCCTTTTCTTCTTTCAGTATCACGTCAGCGGTGCCCGTCCGCTCCCCTTCCTCTCGGCTCCCCACCACCCCTACCAAAGGATGGGGCCCCCAGGCCACCAGCAGCAGCCACCGCCCCTCTTTCCAAAGCCCATCTACTCTTACAGGTAAGTGCTCCCCAGCATTCTCACTCGCTTCCTCTCGGCTGCTGCAGGGAATTTGGTTGGGGCATCAGAGTTTGGCTCCCAACTGGCTGGAGCCTCTTTGGGAACGTCTCTCAGTTCCTACAACAGGATGGGAAGGGGAGGTGGGGGGGGTCAAATTGGAAGAATGTCTGCTTCAAACGGCAACAGGGATGTACAGACAATAGCACACAATGTTGTGACTCGGACAATGAGAAGGTTGGGGAAGAACTTGGGCCAGTTCTGGAGCCCAGGGAAGGCTCTTAGGGATGCTCAGCGTCAGACGCAGAGGTAGAGCCAGGGCTGTCGGGCATTTCCCAGCCAGAGAGACTGGAAAGCCCTTTGGAGTCAGAGATGAGTGAGGAGGAGGAACAGCTGGGGCCTGTTCCAGGTGTGCGTATACACAGAGCAGATAGGAGAGGTGAACAACGGAGGACAATGAGCCGGCTCAGGAAGCAAAACAAACGTGGACGCTGAATGGCCCCTCCCTGGCTGGGGAATGAATAGGAGGAAAAGGGAGGGGTGGTTGTAGCAGACAACCGCTGGCATTTCTGAAACATTTGCTTCTGGTGTGTTTTGCGGAACAAAGACTGCCTTGCCAGAACGGAGCTCACAGCCTTCTTGCATTTATCATAACAGCTGATAAGGACTATTGCTTCCCTTAACTCCTTGTAGGACTCTTGCCTGGACTTTCTGTTGGTGAAGGCAGTTAATTCCCAAGGTGTAAATAAAGAAGGTTTTTTTTCTTTGCTTCTGCGAAGGAAGGCCGGGTCAGAACACGCAACCTCTGGAGAAAGGAGGAGGCCAGCCCGCAACAGAGGCTGAGGAATAGACCCTGGCTCTCCGGGACAGAGCTTCACCGATTGCGGCTGAAATGAAGATTTTGTAGGAAATGCGGGGCGGAGGAGGATGATCTGGTGGTTTTGCCAAGAAAAAAAACCTCTATCAGTCTATAATGGCCTTGGGAGAGAGGGACAAGGGCCACACTCTGCTAAGAGGCGGCTGAGTCTGCAGAAGGAAAGTGGGAGGGCACAGCGAGTTGGGTCTGATGGTTCAGGCAGCAGGCTAGAGATCAGGAAACTGTGAGTTCTAGTTCTGCCTTTAGTTCCTCTGGATGCCAGCTGGGTGACTTCAGGCCAATCACCAGGAGACAGACCATGAGTTCTCATCTCATATGAGACACAAAGGCCTTTTTGGCAGGGGTGGCATTCAGCCGGTTCGGACCGGTTCACCTGAACTGGTAGCGGAAATCTCGAGTGGGCCTGCCCACCCACCCATTCCGGCTCTATGCCATCCTATCTGGGCACATTTTTGAGGGCGGCCATATGCGTGGAAGGAGCACGTGCCAGCAAAATACCTGCGTGGAAGGCTGGGCGCGTGCTCACATTGGTGAACCGGTAGGGAAAGTAAGTGAATTCTACCCCTGCATTTAGGTGACTTTGAGCAAATCACCCAGAGATGGTGAGTTCTAGTCCCGATTTAGGCCTGAAATTCAGCTGGATGACTTTCAGCCAATCACCAGGAGCCGATGAGCTCTGGTCCTGCCTTAGGGGCGAAAGCTGCAGAGGTGCGCAAAGGCAGTAAACAAAGGCAGCCCCTCTTTCTGCAGGTTACTGGCTTTGCCCATTCCTGCAATCCCATGGAATCTCCCTCTGACAGGGACTTTTCGAGAAGGAGCCGGCTGGGGAAACCTTGTGAAGTCCCTCAGAGGAGTTGGGGCTGTGGCCAAAGCAGCCTCCCCCAGAAACCCTGGTCAGAAGAAGAATTTGGGGTGCGGAAAAGAGCTTTATTTCTTTATTCCCAAAAGCAAAGAGGTCTCCGTGTGAGGGAAACCTGAGCTAGACAGGAAACGAGGCAGAAAGGGCTGCTTTGTAGGGGAGCTTGGAGTAAGTCTTGAGGCTTGGTGTGGATGTGTATACCAGCTGGTTCTAGGGTGAGACTTCAGGGGCAAAGGTCTGCATGGCTGTTGACCCCCGAGAAAGGGTTGATTAAATTGAGAGATGTCGATTGAGTCTCTTCTTTGGAACTGTGGTCATAATGATGTTAAATTGTGTTAATTGAGTTTTGTGTGCTTGCTTGTGTGTGTTTACAATTTGAAATAAGCATTTAACCAATTTTTATGTTTGCTGTAAGTTTAAAAGGATTTTGGAGGCTGTTAAACAGTAACTTTGTTGGAGGCCTGGATTAGCAAGCTTATGATTCCATACATAATATTTCTAAAGCAGTTATATAAATCTATCTATATATATATATAAAAAAGCAAAATACCACTCACACATCATCACAAAATCTCCAGAACCGTAAAGCCTACGAACTTGAAATTTGCCACGTATGTTCCTCTTGGCTTCTAGGTGCTCACTATGAAAGGATTTTTCGAAATGACCACCAGAGCGTTAGTATATCCTATATTACTATTAACACGCTCTGATGCTAAGGAGTTCTACTCCCCCTCCCCACCTGAAAAGAAATCTGTTCCAGATGCAAAACACAAGCAGAGGAGAGGAGTTTCAGTTCCAGTTTTACTTTCACAGCCGCAAGCAGGTGATAGGATAGGGGAGGCTTCTATGAGGCAAGCCTGGGGGAGAGAAGGGGATAGGATAGGCTTCTATGAGGCAAGGCTGAGGGAGAGAAAGGAATAGGAGAGGAGAGGCTTTTGTGGGGCAAGGCTGAGGGAGAGAAGGGGATAAGAGAGGCCGATCATAACTAATTTTCAAGCTGTGTCAATTTATCAAGCCTGATCACATAGTTTTGTAGCGGAGCACGGGTATTCAGCTAGTTATATATATTCTTCCCAAATCCTGGACCCTCTGCAGGCTGAGAGGTGGGTCTGTGTTGCCCCGTTCAGTCCCAGAGTCTAAGACCTCAGGTGCCCAACAGGTCTTCTCCACCATGCCGGAGTCCCTCACCTGCCGGAGTCCTTTCTCCTATCACCCCCTCCCCACCATCCATGTAGCAAAACAAGGAAGACGTCCATCCTAACCTTGGTTTCTTCCCTCTTCTCTACAGCATCCTCATATTTATGGCACTCAAGAACAGCAAAACTGGGAGTCTACCTGTCAGCGAGATTTACAACTTCATGACTGAACACTTCCCTTACTTCAAGGTGAGTCACCTTGTCTCTGGAGGTGCTTCTTCTCATCCACAGAGACACCAGCAACCTGGGGTTGGGAGCCAAATTCAATTTGGTGGTGAGAAAAGTAAGAAAAACCAAACGTACAGATTAGGTGAGAGACCTGGCTCAATGCCAGTAACTGTGAGAGGGATCTTGGAGTCCTAGCGGACAACCACCTAAATAGGAGCCAGCCGTGTGCTGCTCCAGTCAAAAAAGCCAACACCATCCTAGGCTGCATTAACAGAGGCATAGAATCAAGATCACGTGATGTGTTAATTACTTGATAAAGCCTTGGAATATTACATCCAGTAACCTAAAAAAGATCCGTGCTAGATTGCTGGCTGGGGAATTCTGGGCATTGCAGTCCACAAGCCTTAAAGTGGACAAGGTTGGTGACCCCTGAGATAAACCTCAGGCAGACAACTGAACAAGCGGCTAAGCCCCTCCTCCCTTCCCCCAGCCCGGCCCCAGCACTGGGCAAGGACGGGGACACCCAGTGGGAGGGGAAGCAAAGAGAAGGGACCCCTAATACCTTCCCTCTCCCCCCTCCCCCATTAAACCCCCAAAGACCAGAGTGGTCGTGAGTGAGGGAAAACAGCAATTGTGAGTTTTGATGGCAGAGTGCCAGCCTGCTTTTCGGCTGCCGGCTGCCTTTTCCCTGGATGCCTGGCCTGCTGCTCTCTTTCTGCGGGATACATGCGTGTTTAAAGCATGTCTCCCGGGCGCAAAGGGGGTCTGCTTCTTTTCTTCCAAAATGGCAGAGATCCTAGGAGGGCCGCAAGTGGCTCCCAGAGAGCAGCGCCAAGGGGTGGAGGCACAATTCATTGGCGCGAGAAGCAAAGATGCCGGGGGGGGGGGAAACACCCCAATGACACCAAGAGCTCCTCCCGGCTGCCTGGCCTCCCTCGCAAGGAGGGCGGTGATGCAACAGGCTGCTCAGCTCAACTCCTACATCCGTCCAGCAGCCTCTTTGAAGCGCCCAGCCCTGTTCTTCGGAATGGGGGTGCGGAGGGGCCTTGCGCAAGAGAGGACACTTTCTGAAGAATCAGAGGTTGCCGCTGCTTAGAGGGCGGAGGGAGCGACGGGCAGGAACAGCTGTTCTCAACCTTAACATGCATGGGCTTCAACTCCCAGAATTCCCCAGCCAACATGCTGGCTGGGGGATTCTGGGAGTTGGAGTCCACCCCTTTTCAAATGGGGAAATAACTCCTCCCTGGCTGGGAAGGGGATTCTTCCTCTCGTCCCCTTTCCTTGCACCGCTGAGGGCTGGAGAGCCTGCACGGGTGACAGTGGCTGACTTGATGCCAGGCTGCAGTGGCTTGGTGGGCAGAAAGGCACCCAAAGACCAGGCTGAATTGGGGGACGGGCATCAGTCCTTCTGCTCCTCCCCTCTTGGGCGGCTCCCACCCTTTTTATTTATTTATTTATTGGTCAAACACAACAGTATAAGCATGAAAGAACCATATGAATTGGATACAGTCAAAGGGAACATTGGGACAGGAACGGTAGGCACGCTGGTGCTCTTATGCACACCCCTCTTGGTGTTTTGCTGGCAAGGTCAGCCAGGACTTCCTTTGGGGTCCTGGTGGGGAATTCAGCCTCCCTCTTCCGGCTTCTCACTGCTGGGGAGGGGAGAGAGACAATCTGACCCTGGCACATTGGCAGCGTGAGGGGACCCTCCCCACTCCCAAGACCCCGTCCATCCTCGGCTCTTTCCCTGCAGAAGGAATGTCTCCCCCAACCTGAATCCCAGCCGGACAAAACACAGGAGGGCTTTGCTCTCCCTCCAGCCAGAAAAGCCAGGAGGGGCTGCAGGCAAACGCAAAACCCCTCCATTAAGCTGAGACAAGACCCACAAACACACACACACATTATGCAGACACATCCCTGGATTTTCCTCAGCCGTGCAGGAGAAGAAAGCTTCACACCCTAGAAGGCAAGGGTTGGAGGGAGCCAGAGACCGACCCCTGTAAGGGCAACAGAGATTCTCCCCCACATTCCAAACCCGTTTTATGCTCCCAGGCCTTCCTGGTGGCCTCCCATCCCATTGCAAACAGCTCAGACCCAGCTGTGTCTTCCCGAGGGACCCCTCCTGCTTGCTTCCCTGTGCTGCTCTTTGGGAACGACCGAGGCTCAGCTCTTACCCTCCGAGGCCTCGCCCAAATGGAGGACCATTCTGGCAGGCTGCCTCTCTGAACGCGTGCCAACGGCCCCACCCTGCGTGGAAAAAAAATCCCCTGGGAATCTCTGAAGGGCACCGCTGGCCGCCCCTCCCTTCTCAGGGATGAAACACCCAATTATCCGGCTGGCTAAGCCGTAATCCTGCTTGGAATAGGGAGACACCTCTGCCTTGGCAGGAGCTTCTCTGCTGGCATCGGAAGGGGCAGGAAGGGGCTGGCTAAGAAGCCTCAGCCAGCTTTGCTTGAAGATTTGTGGCCTTCAACTCCCAGAATTCCCCAGCCAGCTTTGCTTGGAGACTTGTGGCCAACTCCCAGAATTCCCCAGCCAGCTTTGCTTGAAGATTTGTGGCCTTCAACTCCCAGAATTCCCCAGCCAGCTTTGCTTGGAGACTTGTGGCCAACTCCCAGAATTCCTCAGCCAGCTTTGCTTGGAGACTTGTGGCCTTCAACTCCCAGAATTCCCCAGCCAGCTTTGCTTGGAGACTTGTGGCCTTCAACTCCCAGAATTCCCCAGCCAGCTTTGCTTGGAGACTTGTGGCCAACTCCCAGAATTCCCCAGCCAGCTTTGCTTGGAGACTTGTGGCCTTCAACTCCCAGAATTCCCCAGCCAGCTTTGCTTGGAGACTTGTGGCTTCAACTCCCAGAATTCTCAGCCAGCTTTGCTTGGAGACTTGTGGCCAACTCCCAGAATTCCCCAGCCAGCTTTGCTTGAGACTTGTGGCCTTCAACTCCCAGAATTCCCCAGCCAGCTTTGCTTGAAGATTTGTGGCCTTCAACTCCCAGAATTCCCCAGCCAGCTTTGCTTGGAGACTTGTGGCCAACTCCCAGAATTCCTCAGCCAGCTTTGCTTGAAGATTTGTGGCCTTCAACTCCCAGAATTCCTCAGCCAGCTTTGCTTGAAGACTTATGGCCTTCAACTCCCAGAATTCCTCAGCCAGCTTTGCTTGAAGACTTGTGGACTTCAACTCCCAGAATTCCTCAGCCAGCTTTGCTTGAAGACTTATGGCCTTCAACTCCCAGAGTTCCTCAGCCAGCTTTGCTTGAAGACTTGTGGCCTTCAACTCCCAGAATTCCTCAGCCAGCTTTGCTTGAAGACTTGTGGCCTTCAACTCCCAGAATTCCCTGGCCAGCTTTACTTGAAGGCTTGTGGGCTTCAACTCCCAGAATTCCTCAGCCAGCTTTGCTTGAAGACTTGTGGCCTTCAACTCCCAGAATCCCTCAGCCAGCTTTGCTTGAAGACTTGCGGCCTTCAACTCCCAGAATTCCTCAGCCAGCTTTGCTTGAAGACTCGTGGCCTTCAACTCCCAGAGTTCCCCAGCCAGCTTTGCTTGGAGACTTGTGGCCTTCAACTCCCAGAATTCCCCAGCCAGCTTTGCTTGGAGACTTGTGGCCAACTCCCAGAATTCCCCAGCCAGCTTTGCTTGGAGACTTGTGGCCTTCAACTCCCAGAATTCCCCAGCCAGCTTTGCTTGGAGACTTGTGGCCTTCAACTCCCAGAATTCCCCAGCCAGCTTTGCTTGGAGACTTGTGGCCAACTCCCAGAATTCCCCAGCCAGCTTTGCTTGGAGACTTGTGGCCTTCAACTCCCAGAATTCCCCAGCCAGCTTTGCTTGGAGACTTGTGGCCTTCAACTCCCAGAATTCCCCAGCCAGCTTTGCTTGGAGACTTGTGGCCAACTCCCAGAATTCCCCAGCCAGCTTTGCTTGGAGACTTGTGGCCTTCAACTCCCAGAATTCCCCAGCCAGCTTTGCTTGGAGACTTGTGGCCTTCAACTCCCAGAATTCAGCCAGCTTTGCTTGAGACTTGTGGTTCAACTCCCAGAATTCCCCAGCCAGCTTTGCTGGCTGTGGAATTCTGGGAGTTGAAGTCCACAATTCTTAAAGTTGCCAAGATTGGAGGCCCCCTTGCTTTAACTCATCAGTGAAACAATGAAATAAAAAAATATATCCTAAATGTACAGCAGGTCCTTGTCTTACAACCACAATTGAACCCAGCATTTCCGTTGTAAAGCGAGACAACAGTTAAGTGAGCCATGCCCCATTTTACAACCTTTCTTGGCACCATTGTTAAGTGAATCACTGCAGTTCTTAAGTGAGTCACACTTAAGTGTTAAGTGAATCCGGCTTCCCCATTGACTTTGCTGGTCAGAAGGTCGCAAAAGAGGATCGCGTGAGCCCGGGACACCACAACCGTCGTAAACACGAGTCAGTTGCCGAGCGTCTGGATTCTGATCGTGCGAACACAGAGATGCTGCAATGGATGTAAGTGTGAAAAATGGTCATAAATCTCTTTTTTCAGTGCTGTTGTAAGTTCGAGCGGATATTAAAACAAAGGTTACAAGTCAAGGATTACCTGTAATACAATGCAATGCAATCCAGGTGGTCCTTAACTTATAACCGTTCGTTTAGTGACCATTAGAAGTTATAATGGTCCTGAAAAAAGAGAGTTACGATCGGTTTTCACATTTACGACCCTTGTAGCGTCCCCACGGACATGTGATCAGACACTTGGCGACTGACTCCTAGTTATGACCATCGCAACCTCCTGGGGGTCATGTGATCCCCTTTGGCGACCTTCTGACGAGCAGGCTTACTTAACGACCATGTTATCAAATTAACAGCTGCAATGATTCACTTAACAACTATGGCAAGAAAGGTCCTAAAATGAGCCAAAACTCACTTCACAGCTGTCTCGCTTAGCAACAGAAATCTGGGGCTCAGTTGCGGTTGTAAATCGAGGACTACCTGTACGATACAATACAATGCAATACAATACAATGCTATACAGTGTAATATGATATAATTAATATGATTAATGTAATATAATAAAAAAAACCTAACCACAAATTTGGGGACGAATCTTCAGTGGGGCCAAATTCTCCCGGGGTCACGTGACCATCATTTGCAATCTTCCCAGCAGGCTTTCACTTAATGACTGCATGATTCACTTAATGACTGCATGATTCATTTAACGACCGTGTGATTCACTTAACCATGGTGAGTAAAAGGCCCTAAAATGAGGTTCCTGGCTCACTTAAAATGCCAGGCTCAATTGTGGCTGTAAATCAAGGACTTCCTGTTTGTTATCCTAAGGATCTGGACCTTCTCGGCCGGCGGCTGCTGGCCTTCCTTCATCTTTCTGCAGACGAGGTTGCCTCTTTGGTGACTAATTGCCTGTGGGATTGTGTTCAATCGTCAGCTCCCCAGAGGGGAGGGGAGGGGAGCCTTTGCAGCTCTCATTACCTGGGAAGAAAGCGCACTTGCAGCGGGAGTGGCCATTGGGCAGGAGAGGTGTAATTAGCACACCTTTTCCAGCAAAAAAAAACCAAAAAAAACCACACAAAAACCACCTCCTGTTTTTGCCCTGAAGGCAACCACTGAGCAGGCTCTCCTTCCCGAGATTATCCCATCTGCTGCACAAACACTGCCAGCCTTTGAGAACACTTGGCAGGCAGCAGGCGGAGGCCGGAGAGCTTCTGCGCCTGGAAAAACTGTTTTCTCGGCTCACCAAACGGCAGCCTCTCTGTAGAGAAGCAGGGCGGCTCCATGTCCCCAGTGGAGGTCCTGGCATCGCCCGTTGAAAGGGGCCCCCGGGCACAGAAGGCCCCGGAGCTGCATCAGGACCTTGGCATCTCACGAGCCTGCAGTGGAGGCCACCGGCATCCCCACCCCAGCTGGTCTGGAAGGCCTGCCGCTGCCTAAGGGAGCCTGGCCCCCAACATTCAGGGCCACTGGGTCTGATTCTGCACTGAGAACCCATCCTGTGATCTGGCACTGATCGAAGATTCCTAGCTCGAGGTTGAAATGAGGGGTCCTTGGTGCTCTCTGAGCTTGGTGGTTTGTTTCCAGACATTTAATTACCTAACTAGGTAACATTATCAGTGCTAGAAGGGAGTGGGGTTTCCAGAAAGGAAGAGGAGAGGTCCTTGGTGCTCTCTGAGTTTGGTCGTTTTCTTGCAGACATTTCATTACCAAAGCAGGTAACATCACCAGTGCTAGAAGGGGAGGGGAGGTTGCTCCCTGTTTATATGCAGGCAATTTGCCCTGTTGGTGGGAGTATTGTTGGTGGTTCCTTGAGTAGGCTGTTGTTTACTGTTAACTTGTTTGTCTGAGTTGGCAGTTCCTTGATTGGGATTTTGTTTACTTCTTGATGGTTGGTCTAAGGTAAATCTTGGTTTTCATCTCTGCTTATCTGGGTGTCGATCGCAGGTAAGGAGGTGTTTTAGTTCTTCGGTTTCCTTTCTGCTTCTTTGGAATGGTATGTAAATGTTGTTTATCTCTGTGTGCCTGTGGATAACCGATTTGTCTGAGGGCCAGGCTTCCAGGAATTCTCCAGTCGACTTGATCTAAGACGGTTGCTATTTCCTGGCTGAAACTATGGTTAAATCTGTCCAAGTGTGGTGAAATGAAGGAGTTTTCATCATATCTTCAGAGTCGTAGTTCATGGATGTGATTTATAACAGAATAACAGAGCAGGAAGAGACCTTGCAGGTCTTCTAGTCCAATCCCTTGCTCAAGGAGGAGATCCTATACCACTTCAGACAAATGCTTGTCCAATCTCTTCTTTAAAAGCCTCCAGTGTGGTACACTGTATGTTGTAGATGGCTTCTGTTTTTTCCTCCTGGAACTTCTTGGTGCTTTGGTTTACTTAGGAGGCTTTGGAGGGCTTTTGTTGCCGCGTGGTCAGTCTCTTGGTTGTTTCTGAGATACTTTTGATGTATTTCAGTTTGTGTTGGTTGTGCTACAGTGTGTTGAGTGGTCAGGCATTTTCTGATCAAGCTGCAAGGGATCTCCTCCACTTTGTTGAAAGATGTTCGGGGTTGCTGCCGTGTGTTTGTGCTCATTGGAATAGTGTTCTGGCACAGCTTCTCTCGTGGAGAACCTTCTCAATGCAACTTGCTACCAGTTGTAGCCTTTGCTCTTTTCTTGGCCTCGCTGTGAATCCTTCGCTTTTTCAGAGAATCATAGAGTTGGAGCAGACCCTAGAGGTCATCTAGTCCAGCCCCCATCTCAGATTGGACCCATCTGTTAGTATGTTGTCACCTTGTTTACCCAGGAGTGTTCACTAGCTCCGTGGCTTTTAAGACGGCTTGGTTCTTTGATTCATCAGCAGGTCCTGCCATGCAAGCTTTTATCTTACCATCTGATGACTTTCTGTCTCAGAATTCTGCAATTCTGCCTTCTTCCTTGTTATTGTGAGATTTAAAAAAAAAAAAGCCGCAGGGACAATCTGTATCAGCAAAATGACAACCTCACCGTCGTTAGTTCGACCTGGGCGAGCATTTTCATGTCCCAAACGATGCAGACAGGTGTCTCTTTGGGAGTAGCAGAAGGTGCAGCTGCTGTTTTTAAAAGCATCCTGGAAGAGAGTCCAGAACAGGAGGAGGAGGAAGAGGAGGAGGAAGAGGAGGAGGAGGATTGTGGGGTCCTTGGTGTTCTCAGAGTTTGATAACTTTCTTGCAAACATTTCACGACCCAACTGGGAACATCTTCGCAATATTGAATAATGAAAAGTTGGCAAGTTCAGAGAGCACCAAGGACTCCACAGTCCCTCTCCTCCTCCTCCTCCTCCTCCTCCTCCTCCTCCCACCTCCTCTTTCTCCTCTTCTTCCTCCTCCTCCTTCCTGCAACCCTCCCCCTTCTAGCACTGAAGTTGTTTCCTAGCTGGGTCATGAAACATCTGCAAGAAAGGCACCGAGCTCAGAGAGCCCCCCCAGATATTCTCTTCTCTTGGAATTCCTCTCTAGCTGAGGAAAACCTTGTGTGGCTCTTCCCCTGAAGGAGTCTCCAAGCAGGACCCACAAGAGTGGAAGATTTGGGAATGCTTGTGTCCAAAAATGGAGTTGCACAAGTGGAAGCCAGTTTTAGCTCTGACAATTGCGCGACACCAATCTCTCTGGCAGGCTGCCTTCTCTGCCCCCATCTCCCCTTCTCCTGCCCCATTTCCCCCCCAGGACTGAGGGCTCATGTTTAAGAGACGGCCCCCCTGCCAGAGTATGCTCTGCGCACCTCCGACCCTCCCTGTGTGGGGCATGGTCACCAGGCAGGGGAAGCCCTCATGCTGACTTTCCTTGCAAGCATTTGGCAGTTGCAAGAATAAAATCCGGGTTAGAGCGAGGCTCTCCTTGGGAGGGGAGGGGTTGCAATTCACTTGAGGAGATCAATTTTTATCCAGTTTATTTGACTTTTGTAGGAACTTTGTATACATTCTATACATTGACAGAATCTTAAGAGACACAAACACAGAAAGACACAAATTCCCACAACTAAAGATTGGATGGTAAAGGGAGTGAGCAGAGATGGTGATATTGACTGTTTTAATTAAATAAAATAATTTATCTAGGTTTGTTTTTGCTTGCAAATAAATCCTGGACTTTTGCTTGAAATTGAAAAGAAGGAGAGAGTGACTAGCCCAAAGTCACCCAGCTGGATTTTGTATACGAGGTGGAACTAGAACTCACTATCACCCAGTGATTGGCTTAAAGTCACCCATCTGGTTTTCATAGCTAAGGCGGACTAGAACTCACCGCTCCTGGTGTTAGGGCCAAAGAAACCCAGTAGTCTTTCATGCCTAAGGCTGGACTAGAACTCACAACCACCTGATTCCTAGTCTGGTGCCTTTCCTACATAACTGCTAGACCAATTTTTCCTCAAACTGCAGCTGTCTGAACGGTGTGTTTTGGCTCTGTTGCTCTAGACGGCTCCGGACGGTTGGAAAAACTCGGTCCGGCACAACCTGTCTCTGAATAAATGTTTTGAGAAAGTGGAGAACAAGACAGGCAGCTCCTCCAGGAAAGGTTGCTTGTGGGCCCTCAACCCAGCCAAGATTGACAAGATGCAGGAAGAGCTGCAGAAATGGAGAAGGAAGGACCCCGTGGCCATCCGGAAAAGCATGGCCAAGCCAGGTAGGGACCCATTGGCAGAGCCGGCCTCCGTGCCCCGGGTACCAGAAGGCCCTCGCTGGGAAGAGTGCCAGGCGCCAAGGCAGAGAGAGGCAGGAGAGCTCCCCGCCCCCTTAGCAGCCCCTTTTGCGGCAGGTGGGAAGGCGAGAGAAACAGGTGGTTCCCCATCAAGTTTTATTACTTATTTTTCCAGGAGTGGCTGGACCGACTTTCACTCCCCGGGCAAAAGAATTATAGTTATATAACGAGGTTCAAGCTGGGGGGCAGCGGGGGGGGGGCAGCCAAGAGGAACCACAAAGTAATCCAAATTTTCTGAGAATGCCTCTCGCATCGTCAATCAGGGAGTTAATTTGATAATGTAACCAATCTAGGAATTAATCCAAGCAAGCAAAGCAGAAAGAGAATTCATTCGACAGGTAACCCAACATTCTCTACAGAGATTCCCCCAAAAGACAGTCCGACTTTTTTCAGTCGGTTTCTTTCCCTTAAAGAAGTTTCGCTTCTCACCAAAGAAGCTGCTTCTTCAGTTCTTCTTCAATTCCATTCTCCACCCTTCAGTCAGAACTGAAGAAGCTTCTTGGATGAGAAGCGAAACGTTTTCAAGGGAAAAAAAACCCCAAGAAAGCACAACTGCCTTTTGAAAGAGCAGCCAGCATTGTTTGAATTGTGACTTGGTTAAGATTCGACAGCTGAAGGTGTTTGGCTGCAGAAGTATAGATAGCAGTACAAGGGCCCCCTGCAGAATGCAGCCCAGGACCCTGAGCATCTAGTCGGTCCTTGGGCTGTGCATTTGTTAAAACCATTGGAAGAAAAAAACCCTTCGGGTGATTAGAAGCTTTTCAGCATCAAAGAAAGGCCGGTCAGGAGGCTGAATGACCCCAATTCCGGACAGGGTCACCCAGAGCTTCACACACCCCCGCCGGGTGCTTCTGAGGGGTCTCAGGCAGAGGAGCAGGAGGCTTCGAGGGGGAGAAGGGGACAGATTCACCCTGAAAAGTCTTCTTTGATGCTGATGTTTCCTTCCCATTTTTTTAGAAGAACTCGAGGTGCTGATAGGGGACAAGGCAGAGAAACTCCTGTCCTGCAGTCCAGCTGGGGCCGCGGGTCCCTCCGTCTCCGGCCAGATGCCGCTCCAGCCACTGCCTCTCTGTGAGCCTCCATCCCATTGCTGCTCCCCCCAGCACAGGGAGTGGATGGGGGGGGAGCAGCCCCAACCTTCCTCCGAGAGAGTGGGCCCTTCCATCCTTGGGGCAGTGGGGAGGGGGAGCAGGGGACTGGGCCCCCCCCATCGTCTGGGGAAGTGGGAGAGCAGGGGGCACGGAGCGGGTCCACCCCTTTCAGGGAAGCAGGGGGTCAGGGAGGGGCCCCACACCCCAACCGTTGCTGGATACTCACTGCGTTCTCGCCCATCACCACAGATGCCCAGAATGGGCAGGGGGCGCTGCCCTCCCCTCTGCCAGCCCAGAGCCCCCCGGCATGCGGGATGAAGATGCTGGTGCCCTCCCGGCCGGAGCTGCTGCTGCTAGACGGCGACCTCAGTATGGATGTCGATGCCTTGAACCCTTCCATCACCGGGTTCGACCTGCAAGGTAGCCCTTCGCTCTGGATGGGCCAGAGGGCTCTCCCCGCCCCTGAGTCTGCTTTTCCGCTCCACTTCCTTCCAAAAGCAGTTCGTGGGAGCGGCTGAGAGAAAGGGGGGCAGCCCATCTCTGCTGGGGGACTGCCATCCGGTCAGCCCTGGCAAGGGCAGCCATGGGGGACGGTGGCATGATCCAAACTCTCTTTTTATGGCTGGCACAGATGCAGGGGACCCCAGGCATGGCTTCGCTCTCTCAGAGGGCTGTTCCCAAATGCGCTTCGTCCCCAAACGAGGACTGCCAGTTCTCCCCTTTCTCCATACAGGTAGTCCTCGAGTTACGACCACAATTCAGCCCCACAATTCAGCTAAGCGAGACAGTTGTTGAGTGAATTTTGCCCCATTTTATCACCATTCCTGGCACTGGTTGTTAAGTGAATCACTGCAATTGCTAAGTTAGTAACACGGCTGTTAAGTGGATCCGGCTTCCCCATTGACTTTGCTGGTCAGAAGGTTGCAAAAGGGGATCACGTGACCCCAGGACACTGCAACCGTCGTAAACACGAGTCAGTGGCCGAGCATCTGATCACGTGACCATGGGGATGCTGCAGTGGCCGTAAGTGAAAAACGGCCATCGGTTGTAATTTTGAACGGTCACTAAATCATCATCATCTTCTTTTAAGGACCTCATAATCCCTTGCAGGGTGGAGTCTGGGCAACTGACTAGAGCTAGCAGAGTGTTTTTTACTGGCCGGATGCCCTTCCTGTTCTCAGTGCGGAGTTTTGTTCACCAGATACATTCTCATTGTGCCCAGAGAGTGTATCGATCTCTACCTAGGATCGAACTCATAATTCATAGATTGCAAGGCGAGAGCTTCACCTCTAGGCCACCGCACCACTCCTTTTTTTTTTTTTTTGAATTTATATCCTGCCCTTCTCCGAAGACTCAGGTCGGCTTACACTATGTCAAGCAATAGACTTCATCCATTTGTATAATTATATACAAAGTCAACTTATTGCCCCCAACAATCTGGGTCCTCATTTTACCTACCTTATAAAGGATGGAAGGCTTTGAACAGTCACTAAATGAATGGTTATAAGTCAAGGACTACCTGTACTGTATGCCCCTTTCCCCCGCCCTTTCTGGCTTTCTTGGGGGAGGGAGAGGAAACTGGTCCCCCCACCCCCTGCATCTGGTCTCTTGTCAACCCCTCCCCCGCAGGGAACCTTTGGGAGGCGCTGAAGGACGATAGCCTGGCGGTGGAGCCCCTGGGACTCATCTCGGCCTCCCCGACAGCTGCCCAGCCGGACTTCCTGGCCCCCTGCCTGGCGGATGCCAACCACAGCAGCGGTGACAAGCTCCCCCAGCACCAGAACTTCCCTGACGTTCAACTGACCACGCTTTACTCTGCCTTCCTGGAGCTGGACACGGGACTGCCGCCCCCCTACCTGAACCCTCCGGGCTCCAAACCCGTTGCTCTGGTTTAGGCCCTGAGCCAGACCGAGGGGGGAGGGGAGGGCACAGTTTGGCTGAAATCCTTCACCAGGCTGTGCCAACCAAAAGCCGGCTTCCCACCAGATCCTCCAGCCTTACCTAAGTGCCTCTTGAAATGCCATCATCCTGCATCAGCTCGTGATGCCAGGGACCAAGGAATGGCTCGCCACCAGCCAGGATCATCAGGAAGCACTTTGGCCGAGACTCCAGACCAGACCTGGGCATTTGACAGCTCTCTGGCCCTTTGGCTGTTCCTGTTCGGCCCCGGGGATTGATTGCTTTTATTTTTGAAGGCAACTGTTTTTTTTCCCCTTCAATTTACGTATGTTCAGGTGTGCGTGACTACACACTTTCCCAGCCCCTCCACAAGAGTCCCAGATGCTCATGTGGCACCCTGGAAAAATTAACTGGCCACCCGTCTTGCAGACAAAGGACCGAGACCACCAGTGACGCTGTTTGCAAAACAATGTTCAAATTATGCTCCGAATGGCTTTCTCAAAAACTAGCCCAGGGAGGGGAAGATAAGGGGAAGGGAGGAAAGAGAGGCTGCCTTACCCAGGTGGTGCCAGGGCTGAAGACTCAACACAACTCACTTGGGTAAGGCTGGCATGGAAGAAGACGTAGCGCCAGGAGGAATCCAGGCGCCATAGCCTAAGAAAACTCACCCCTACCCAGCACCCGGTGCTCCAAAGACAGGCGACGGACGGGGGCAAACCTCCCAGGAGACCATGTTTGTCAAAAGCAATTTTTATAAAATGTTCTTATTAATGTACAGATTAGGATTGTAGAACTTTGGACCAAAGTATTCACCCTCTGGGCCATTTTAATCTTACAAAGACAAAAGTAGGTTTGAAGGTGGTGAAGAAAGGAGCAAAATCTTTGGGAAGACCTTCGAATGAATTTTATTTATGCAACTCGCATCTCCAAGATGCGTTTACCCCAGGAGTGGCTAAGACGGGCCACTTGAAGACCTGTGAAGTCCACAAGCCTTAAAGTTGCCAGCATTACACACCTTTGGTCCAGCTAGCTGGGGAATTCTGGGAGTTGAAATCCACAAGCCTTCAAGTGGCCCAGGTTAGACACCCCACCCCCGTTTGACACCCAAGTGATGCTTGATTAATGTACAACAACCTCAATTTTCACCTTTAATGAAACCCTGCAAAGGGTATTCATCTCACAGCTTGTTTTCTTCGACTTCCGAGCACTCTGAATTTTATCAAAACTCAGCACAATAAATTCTCTATTTGCACAGTTCATTTTAAAGGGAAGGACGCCCTCTAGTGGAGCTACTGACCGGTGAGGCTGCGGATGTCACTGGGGTTGTTCCTTTGACGCCATCTAGTGGCCTCTTTGAGGGATGTGGTGGCTCAGTGTTTAAGATGCTGAGCTTGTCGATCAAAAACGTTGGCAGTTGAAATCCCTAGTGCCATGTAATGGGGTGAGCTCCCGTTCCTTGTCCCAGCTTCTGCCAACCTAGCAGTTCGAAAGCACGTAAAAAATGCAAGTAGAAAAATAGGGACCACCTTTGGTGGGAAGGTAACAGCATTCCGTGCGCCTTTGGCATTGAGTCATGCCGGCCACATGACCACGGAGACGTCTCCAAACAGCGCTGGCTCTTCGGCTTTGAAATGGAGATGAGCACCACCCCCTAGAGCGGGAACCACTAGTACCTATGTGCAAGGGGAACCTGTACCTGTACCTGTAGTGGCCTCTTTGGGGAGGCGCTACAGAGTTAGAACAGAATAGAGCTGAAATGGACTTTGGAGGTCTTCTAGTCCCACTCTCTGCTCAAGCAGGAGACCCTCTACCATTTGAGACAAATAGCTGTCTGCTCGCTTCTTCAAAACCTCCAGTGATGGAGCACCCACAGCTTCTGGAGGCAAGTAGTTCCACTGGTTAATTGTTCTCACTGTTAAGAAATTTATCCTTAATGCCAGATTGCTTCTCTCCTTGGTTAGTTTTCATCCATTGCTTCTCGTCCTGCTCTCTGGAAACTAAGTTGACCCCCAATTCTTCTTTGGGGAAGCCCCTCAAATACTGGAACCCTGCTATCCTGTCCCCCCTACTCCTTTTCTCTCCCCTGGCCAAACCCAAGTCCTGCAACCATTTCTCATGTTCTAGTTTCCGTATTTGCTTTTTTTGGAAGAAAGCAGAGCGGGAGGGAAGTTTCCCTCTGGAAGGAGCAAAGGTCCCGTCCTGATGTTCCCTCTGGGGGCCCCTTCAGCCTCTACCCTAAAGAATCAAGAGGAGGCAGAGGGCAGCAAAGCATGGTGCCAAGGGGCCAGTTTTCCTTGACCTGCTGGTGCCCCTCTGCCCCGAGGCATGCAAGGAGTGCTCACTACAAAGGAGCTTCTGGCTCAAGCCAAGGGGGCCGAGAAATGGGACTCAAGGGGGCTCAATCGACCCTGTGTTTGCCCAGGCAGTGAGGACAATTAACCAGTGGAACTGCATGCCACCAGAAATCGGTGCTCCATCACTGGAGGTTTTTAAGAAGAGACTGGACAGTCACTTTTCTGAAATGGTATAAGTTCTCCTGTTTGAGCAAAGGGCTGGACTAGAAGACCTCCAAGGTCCCTTCCAGCTCTATTCTATCTTATTCTAAGACCGGCTATCTCCCCCTCCCCCGATACCTTGGCATCCTCCTCTTCAGGGTCCTCAGCAAACCGAGGGGGTCTCGGCATTGACCGAGAGCGAGAAGCCGTGTAAGCCCAGCAGGATTCCAGGCGTCCATCAGAGGCTTTGCAAGTCACACAGGGACAAGCAGTTCAGAGCCTAAAAGCCCCCCTCCCCCCCCCCCCCGTTAATCCTGTGAACTGGATTTATGCAACGTGTGAGGTCATCGGCAGCAGCCCAATGCATTGACCCACAAACTAGCCAGTCCCTAAGCAGCAGCAACTGCCCCCCCCCGCCCACCACATGGACAGCCGCCCCACGGCACTCAGGGGTGAGGGAGGCCCATCCCTTCACCCCCAAACGAAGCAGGGCACCCCAACCCCCCACCATCATGTCTGAGCAATAGGTTCATGAACAGGTTTTGGGGCTCCTTCACTATCAAAAGGATTGGGGTCTGTCAGCAGTAGAGTGTCCCCATTTGAAGGGGGCAGATGTTTGGGGGGGCAGATGTAAGGATGGGCAGAACCTCTGCCGTATCTTACATCCTTTTTTCCCCCAAGTACTACCTGTTAGAAATAGCCTGCCTAGGTGGTTCGGTGGCTAAGACGCTGCGCTTGTCGATCAGAAACGTTGGCAGTTCAGCGGTTCAAATCCCTAGTATAGGTCTCCTGCTTGAGCAGCGGGTTGGACTAGATGTCCTCCAAGGTCCCTCCCAACTCTGTTAGTGTTACTGAAATGTGTACTTCCCTTGGCATCTGAAGTTGGGGGGTGGGAGGAGGAGGAGGAGAGAAGGAGGAGGAGAAAGAAAGAAAAGGGAAGGAGGAGGAGAAGAAGAAGAAGGGAAGGAAGGAAGGACAGAAGAAAGAAAGAAGAAAGAAAGGGAACAAAGGAAAGATTGTTCTGTCCAACATTCTTAAACTTTTCCTATTTGCCTTGAAATTCATTAAGCTCCTCTTAAGATGGGATGCAGCCAGGGGGTCTCATGGCCCAACCAAACCCAAGTCTCACTCCAGACCCATAAGCCACAGCCAACACAGAGGTTGTGGGGAGTGGTGGATAGCAGCTGATGGGGGCACCCACCCGGTTCCTTCTTTAAAACCAAACTCCAAGCACAGGATACCCGGTGGACATGCTTCTTTTTATTACAGCTTTAAATATACCGGTATATTAATCTTTTCTGTAAGAAAATGGTCTTCGCCCAAGTAAAACCCACCTCACCTGGGAGCAGAGGGAGGGAGGGAGGCAACGGAGTCCAGTCCTGAGAGAGGAAATACGAGATCCGTGTATTATCTCGGTTGTGCTTTTAAATAACTATGCAGAGGGGCAGACTTTAAAGCAGGGGTCTCCAACCTTGGTCCCTTTAAGACTTGTGGACTTCAACTTCAGCGAAGCTGGCTGAGGAACTCTGGGAGTTGAAGTCCACAAGTCTTAAAGGGACCAAGGTTGGAGACCCCTGCTTTAAAGCACCATCAGGGTTTTTTTGGGGGGAGGGGGGCGTCCTAGGCTGAGGAGGGGGCTCAAATTCCCATACAGATGGCAACCTATGATAGGTTTTAGATGTTTTTCAGGCCGTGGAAGCCCTGATTAAGAGGCAAAAGTCCCAGGAGGGTTGTAGTTTGAGAAAAATATTTATTTAAAATAAATAATTTTAAAATAATTTTTAATTTCATTTGGATCTGCTAAAAGATGCGTGGGGGGATTTTTGTGGGTGCTCGTGCTGGAAATGCTTTTAAACCTTGGGAACTTGAAGACGCGTGGACTGCAACTCCCAGAATTCCCCAGCCAGCAGAGCTGCTCTCTCTTTTTAGCCTATTTTCTCTGTGATCTCTCCAGCCTCAAAGATCTGGGCTTGGGGCCAGCCCCCCTTGGCAGATGCCCCCCCCCCGATTACCCACTTCCTTTCGATGACCTTCAGGCATCTTTTCGATGACCTTCAGGCTACAAAGGAGACCTCTGCTCCGGGGAACATCCAGCCTTTCTCGAAGAGCGAGACCTGGATTTGAAAGACCGGAGGCTCCCTCCATTCCTGTTTCCAAATAAAGATGCTCCCATCCAGCCGGGCTGCTGTGGCCCATTAACCACACCACCAGGAGCAAAAAGGTCCAACATGCACAGCCAGACAAGGGGGAGTTTCCTCCCTGGCACAATAAAACAAGTTCAGTCAGTCTAGCTAGCAGAATATTCATAGCTCAGGAGTGAATTGGGGGCCCTTGGTGCTCTTTCGTCTCTTGCAAATGTTTTATGACCCAACTAGGTAACATCATCAGTGCAAATGGGACAAATGTTTACCACAGGGGACTAAAAACAGACTGGACGGCTGCTTTTCTTATTTTGCCTGCTTGAACTTCCAAGGCGATGCTTTGTTCATGCAGGTCACATTTGGGGAGGGGTGAAAAACCCTCCCCGCTACTCAGGAGGGGGAGGGCAGCCAAGGTTGTTTTGCACGCCTGGCCTGGTTGTATTTTTGGCTCTCACACCTTGCACCCCCCCTGCAAGGAAGGTGGCTGCCCATCAACTTTAATCCTGATTTAATTATCCTCCCTCACTGGATTATCTGTGCATCCAGCTGGCGAAGGTTGTCTGCTTTAGAGGGGGTCAAGATGGGGCTTCCTGGTACCCCAGAATCCAGCAATGACCACCTGACCAGCAGGGCTGAGAGTGGGGGACCACAGGCCTCTCCTAAATCCAGGGCATCACTGTGGCCCTCTGCTTGAAGGCCCCCTCCTCAGCATCCCACTGGACGGTCCGAAACCCTCTGCAACCAACACATAGCAATTCCCACCCAATGTGTGCACACAACAATAAATCACCCAGAGCACAACTGATTCTATCACTGAGATTGGACAGCCATTTGTCCAGAATGGTAGAGGCTTGAGCAGGGGGTTGGACTAGAAGACCTCCAAGGTCCCTTCCAACTCTGTTATTCTGCTATCCTTCCTTTCCTTCCCCATCTCTGGAGGTTTTCAAGAAGAGATTGGATAGCCATTTGTCCAGAATGGTAGAGGGTCTCCTGCTTGAGCAGAGGGTTGGACTAGAAGACCTCCAGGGTCCCTTCCGACTCCACTTTTCTGTACCTTCTGCTGACTCAGAATCTGGTCGTGGGGGGTGGGGGAGAGAACATCCTCACACAGCAGCAAGGAGGGTCTCAAAGTTAACCCACCCCAGACAGCCCTCAGCTAGGAGTCCTCCCATGGATATTGGCTTTCTCATCCAAGCCTGTCCCAGCCCTTAAGCAATGCCAGGACCTCAACACCTCAACGCCAGGCAGCAAATGTCTGAAATAGGGAAACAAGAGGTCCTCGGACTAGGAGGAAGCCAGCTGGACAGCCGGTGGCCACCCAGGGTCCACCTGGCTCTTGGACCACCACCCCTTGGGCATCAGCACCATCCGACGGTCAACTGGGCAGGACAGGCTGGACCAAATGGATGGTTCCCTCCTTGTCTTCAGAGAACCAAAGACCAAGCCTCCTTGCCCGCCTTCAATGCCACCCAGACTGAGGCTCCCAGTTCTCCCACGGGCTGTTTTCTATTCACTTCCATTCTGGTTGGTTTCCAAGCCCTCTTAGGGTACAGAATAAGGTGATGTCTTTGAATGACTTGGCACTTCCATCTCTCTCTCTCTCGGAAGGTTGTTTTTAATAAACTGGCAAGTGAGGCTCTCGGACCGGCGAGGGATCTGGCGAGCTGGGATTGGCAAGGCCGTGCCTGGCACCTGCCTGGGTGACCCACAACCGCAAGCGGCCCAAGATGGCTATTTTTAGTCCCTCCCTGCCTGAGCCTCTTAGCTGTCCGAGAGAAGGGAACGAAATGTAACGGCCGTAAATTCCTCCCAGCTCAGCCTGGGATAAAGAATTGGGCTACCTGCTCAGCCACCTCTCCAGGAAACAAGCATGGCAAAAATAAACCGGGTTTTTGCAAGCCACCATCGGCAGCACAGCGACAGAAAGTGAGGAGTGGAAGGAATCTTTTTTTTTCTTTTCCTTTTCCTTCCTTTCTTCCTTCTTCCCTCCCTCATTAACAACTTTGGAAAGAACCTTGAAGGTTTTCAAGTCCCACCACTTGCTAAAGCAGGAGACCCCACGCCAGTTCAGACAAGTGAAAGACCAATCTCTTCTTAAAAACCTCCCAAATCCACCCTTTCTTTCCTTCCTTCCTTCCTTCCTTCCTTCCTTCCTTCCTTCCTTCCTTCCTTCCTTCCTTCCCTCCTAGCACTGATGGCATTACTTAGTTGGGTTATGAAACATCTGCAAGAAAACACCAAGCTCAGAGAGCACCCAGGACCCTACAGTCGTTTCCTCCTCCTTCTCCTCCTCTCTACAAACTCCAGTCCTTTCTAGCACTGATAGTGTTACCTAGTTGGGTAATGAAATGCCTGCAAGAAAACCACCAAGCTCAGAGAACACCAAGCACCCCGCAGTCTTCCTGGCTGAATAATCTCCCCCTCCCAACCATTCCTGCCCATTTGCCTTTCCTGGGAATGAGCCCCCCCACCACAACTCCAGAGTTGCAGTGCACCAACTGATCCTGGAGCTGGGCAGAAGCAGAGACAGGTCCTAGCAACAGCCAGAGAGAAATTGAGGAGGGGGGTGTGTTGATCCGTTTTCCCTGATTGGGGGGGGGGCTGTGGGGGCAGTCAAAGAGCAAAATGAGCTGCAAGGAAAGGATTCCTGCTTGCATCATTTTGTGTGCCGCGTTTTTGGGGACACTCCAGATTCTATCCTATTCAGAATAAAACAGAGAGATTTACAATTTCAGTCTCAATCTGATAATGCTGGCTAAACTTTCGAAGCAGGACACAACCAGTAAAAAGCTCCTTTTTCCCCTTATCTATCCCTTCAGTCTCTGCTTTTACAGCCAAAGCACATCAGCTCCCGGGGGGGGGGGCGCGGAGGATGGCAACTTCCAGAACTTGGTGGCACAGAGTCCCCCTGCCCCCCCCCCGCCCTCAGGGGCACTTTGGGCTTCCTGCAGCCCAAGGCTGCTGCCCAGTGGAGAGGAATGCTGAGCCTGTCTCCAAAGGCATCTGAAGGTTGCCTGAAACTGTCTGAAGACTGAATCATTGCAACTGGACTAACTTTTAGTTGCAGAGAGTTGCAGCCCTCAGGTGACCCTGAGGACACAGACAATCTCCAAGTGGCCTCAAGGACCCTCTAAAAAGGATGCAAATAACCAGCTGTCTGCAAGGAGTAGAAATCCTTCCCTTCCCCCCCACCCCACATCCAGTCAGACTGAAGAAGCTTCTTGGGTGAGAAGGGAAACATCTTCAAAGGAAAACCAGAAAGTCCAGTTGCCTCTTGGAAAAAAAGCCCCTTTGGCATCTTTTCAGAGACGTTTTGCTGCCCATCCAGTCAGAGCAAGGCGGGTAGCCAGAGAGTTGTTAAGAGTGGACCAGCTCCTGCCACAGCAACCTCTGGGGGTCCTTCCCCCAAACTCACTGCAAAATGCCCCTGAAGACTCTCAGTCATCCAGGCAAAAACCTCTGAAGGCTGTTGGAAGGTCTAAAAATCAGTTGAGTTGCAACGTTTCAGCCTTCAGGCAACCTTCATACATCTTCATGGGATTTTGATTCAGAATCAGAATAGAGCTGGAAGGGACCTTGGAGGTCTTCTAGTCCAGCCTCCTCCTCAAGCATGAGAGCCTAGACCATCTCAGATAAGAGACTGTCCAGTCTCTTCTTAAAAGCCTCCAGCGATGGAGCAGCCATAACTCCTGGTGGCCAGCTGTTCCACCAGTTAACTGTCCTCACTGTTAGGAAGTTCCTTCTTAATTCCAGGTTGCTTCTCTCCTTGGTTAGTTTCCATCTGTTGCCCTTCCTTCCTCCCTTCCTTCCTCCCTTGCAGAATCCTAGAGTTGGAAGGGACCTTGGAGGTCTTGTAGTCCAACCCCACTGCTCAAGCAAGAGATTCTAGAGCAGGGCTGTCAAACTCACGGCCCGGGGATGCACCATAAACTGGCCAAACCCACCCCCGGTTTAGTGAAGGGGGGGAAATCGCCATACGTCATGTAACACCACCATGACGACGTGAGTTTAACACACACACACACACCCCGCCCTCGACCATTTCAGACAGGTGGCTGTCCGGTCTCTTCTTAAAGGCCTCCAGTGACGGAGCAGCCATAACCTCTGAAGGGAAACCGTTGCACCGATTAATTGTAATTGTCAGGAAATTAGTTCCAGGTTGCTTCTCTCCTTCCTCAGTTTCCATCCATGGCTTCTTGTCCTGCCTTCAGGGGCTTTGGAGAATAAGTGGGCCCCCTCCTCTTTCTGGCAGCCCCTCAAACACTGGAAGACTGCTACCGTATCACCTGTCGTCCTCCTTTTCTCTAGAAGGGCCAAGCCCAAATCCTGCAGCCGTTCTTCATAGGTTTTGGTCACCTCTGCCTGGATGATGAAGAATCTTCATGGACATTTCTAAAAGTTCCAGTTGACCCACAGCCAGGCTGTACCTTTAACCCCACAGGCGTCAGACCCAGCATCTCCCACGTATTGACAAGCTCCCCTTGCAAGAGGCTACCTGACCTTTGGGGGGGGGGGCTTCCTTTGCCCAACTGGGGGTTTCTCAGTGCCCCCCACACACACAGAAGAAAGTGGCAGCTTCTCAGCTTGTGCCACCCGCCCCAAGGGGCCCTTCCCCTTCTCGCACCCCCCCCCCCAAATTCACAGGTTGCCTCTGTCTAAGAACCAAGCTCAGCTTTTACGGGAGATGCGCACATGCAGATTGTGTCGGATGTGACACAACCACAAGTGTCGATCACGGGTGTCTGCAGGGGATGGAGACAGTCACACTTGGATGGCGTGATTGAACTTGGGCATGGTTTTTACGCCTGTTGTGCTTGACCGCATTGCGGTGCCCGCCAAATGGACTTAAATCACACCCAGCAAATACCCATCACAACACACTCCAGAACAATCACACTCCGAATGCAACACACAGCAGGGCATAAACTAAAGCACCCCCCAACCTGCCCAGTGAAGGGGGCAGGGGCAGTGAAGAGCTGTTCCCCCCGCCCACTTCAGAAGACCCTTCCCCAGATGCAAGGCAAGAGGGGCTTAGCTTAGGGAGGTGAACCATGCCTCTTTCTCTAAAGAAAGGCAGACACCCCAGGGCCCCCCCAGGAATGAGAGGGGGCAGAACTTGCTCCTTTCTGAAGACAGAGGACCACAGAGCAAGGCCAGGTATTTTGGGGGTCCCCAGAGATTTCGGGGGAGGAAACGTCCAATGACAAGGGTTGGAGAAAGCACGTCTTCTATTCACCCACCACCACATCAAACATGGTTTCATGAGCCCTTTTGCAGCAGCAGAAGCCCCCTCCCCTTTTCCCACCGAGACGGCAAAGGGGGCCCACCAGGAGAGACCCTCTCAACAGAGTCTTCGGCTGCCCCCACCTGGCCCTTGGTCCCCCCTGGAGAAGGACTGAGCCGAAAATGGCAAGCAAAAGAAATGGGTCTGGGGTCTTTGCCCACTCCAAAGGGCGTTTGGAGCTGGGAACGAGGGGGGGGGGCTGTGTCACTCTGGAGTTCCCACAATTCCGGCTGATCTTCTTGGGTGGGGGAGGGGGGAGTAGAATCCCTACCAAAACGATTCCTTCCCCAACAATAGGGAGACAAGGAGCTACTGGGAGAGCCTCAGTGCCCAGCAGCTACGGAGGGTGAGGGTCACCGTCTCCCCCCCCCACAAGGCAGGGGGTGAGGGGCACTGCCTCCAAAGTCTGGGGGGGCACCAGGGGGGAGGGAAAGCTTCAGCTAGTCAGTCTCAGAGGCCGGTTCCATCCAGAGTCCAATCCGGCTGCCCCCCTTGAGGCTCCCGGACCACCATCGGGGAGGGGAAGGGGGGGGTCAGGGCCCCCCGCTGTAGGAGTAGTCGGCCTTGTTGTGCATCACCAGCTTGTTGTCCACAAAGTAGAAACTGTCCGACTGAGTCTCGTAGGGGTGAAGGATCATCTCCTGGACTGGGAGAGAAGCCGGGAGGGGGGGGGGAGAGGTCAGCCCTGGCTGGAGGTGGCCCCAACCCCCCCCCAAGGGCCGCGACCCCAACCCCCCCTCCCGCCTCCCTTACTGAGGTCCTCCGAGAGCTGCGGGAACTCATAGATGTGCTCGCAGGAGTTCTTGCTGGTGGGGATGCAGAAGCCGAACTGGAAGTCGAAACTCTTGAGCAGCTGGTCACGGAAATAGTGCCTCTCGATCATGCGGAAGTTGCTGATGGGCTTCTCCCCCACGGTGAACTCCACCCTGCGGTGGGAGGGAGGGGGGGAGGATATTACAAGAGAAAGAAAGAGGGTGGAAGGGAAAGAAGGGAGGAAAGAAAAAGAAAGGAAGAATGGAAGGGAGGGGAAAAAGGAGGGAGAGAAAAAAGAACAAGAAGGATCTTATTCCCAGCTGGGATTACTTCCCACAGTTGCCCTATTTTGCACATCGGGAGAAGGGCAGTATAAAAATTAAAATATTATTATTATTATTATTATTATTATTATCATCATCATCATCATCATCATCATCATCATCATCATCCCATCCTAAGGGCTCAGACCAGAGCGGAAACAATCCCTGGCAGAGCTTTGCCGCGCGACACTTGCACTCAGAGTTGGAATTGGGCCCTGTCAGGAATCGAGCTGGGGGCAGATGGGAATGATGGGAACTGTAGTCCAGGACCCCTAGAAAGCTCCAGGACCAAAAAGTCGTGGGTTCCCCATCCCCATCCCTGGAGGTTTTCAAGAAGAGACACTGGACAGCCATTTGCCTGGACTGCTCTAGGGTCTCCTGCCTGAGCAGGGGGTTGGACTAGATGACCTCTGAGGTCCCTTCCAAGTGTGCAGTGCTGAAACACCGGCCTGGGGCGGGTGGAATAAAAAGCAAGACCATCCTTTTCACGTCCAAAATGTTTCTCTGCAGTAACGTCCCAGCACTTACGTGGCTCCCACCTGCCTCAACCGTAGAAATGCCGGGGTGAACTGGTACCGCACAAATCGTCCGGCGTTGGGGTCGCCCTCTTTCTTTTCGTTGCGCTCACGTTCTGGGAGGAGACAAGAAAGCAGCCCAGTTGCCCCGTGGCCGGATGGCGCCTAAACCTCTTTTGGAAAGCCATCCTGACCCTTGACCCCTTACGGATCTCCCCCAACTGATCTACACACGCACATGTCTGCAAAATGTGATGCCCTGGCATGATGGGACTGGCACGCCTTCTTTGTGGCACCAGAGATGAAGCCAGCAGGGAAGAATGAGAGCCTAAGACAGGGCTGTATAACCCTGTGGCACTTTAAGGCTCCTGGACTTCAACTCCCAGAATTCCCCAGCCAGCTGGTCGTAAGTCGAGGACTACCTGTAATTCCTCCTACACAAAGTGACGGAAGTCACCAGCTGACTCCAAAGCGGCCGGAATGGCAACTCTAATTGCGTAGTTGTGTGTCTTGTTTCAGCCCTTCCCATTTAAGAAATCGAAAAGTTTCAGAACATTGCAGAACAAGAACAGCGGTGCAGGAGATCCATCGTTTAGTGACCATTCAAAATTGCAACCGCACTAAAAAAAAAAGTGGCTTATAGCCAGTCCTCAGACTTACAACTGTCATAGCATTTCCCCCAGTCACATGATCAAAATTCGGTTGCTTAGCAACTGGCATGTACTTATGACGGTTGCACTGTCTCTGGGTCACGTGACGGCCGTTTGCGTCCCTTCAGTGCTGGCTTCCGGCAAGCCAAGTCAAGGGGAGAAGCCGGATCTGCTTAATGACCCTGTGACTCACTTAAGAACAGCACATGTTCTCATCCCAATTCTGGTTGTAATTTGAGGATCACCTGCGTTGTTGATTTTGCTCTAATTTGAAAGAGGTCTGGCAGGAGAAGGAAAATGGTCACCATCAAAAATTGGTAAAGAAGGGGAGGGGGAGAGAAAGGGGAGCAGGAAGAGGGTCTTTCCATCTACCGCAATCTCACCTGAAGCGGGGGGCTTGGTGATCTCAAAAAGGACTGTGCCGGATTCCATATCCCGGATCTTAAACCGGGTGAAATCGATCTTGTAAACATTCTCCTCCGGGCTGCACAGGTAATCTGCATAAAATATGAAAAATGTCACCATTCAAAATTACAACGGCACAGAAAAGAAATATCCAGTCCAGCATCCTCACAGGCATGTGAGTAAAATTCGGACACTTGGCAACTGGCAGGCATTTACGAGGGTTGCAGCGTTTTACACCTGGACAGGGAAAACCAAAGGCCCAAGTCCAGATCAGGTGAGACCTGGCTCAAAGACAGTCCCTGGGAGAGGGACCTTGGAGTCCTAGTGGACGATCACTTAAAGACAAGCCAGCCATGTGTGGCAGCTGCCAAAAAAGCTAATGCCAATCCTGGGTTGTATAAACAGAGGCATAGAATCAAAATCACGTGAAGTATTAGTGCTGCTTTATAAAGCCTTAGTAAGGCCACACCTAGAATACTGCAACCAATTTTGGTCACCATACTAAAAAAAAAAGGGAGTTGACTTGGAAAAGGTTCAGAGAAGAGCAACCAAGATGATCAAAGGCCTGGAGACTCAAACATTACAAAGAACGGCTGCAGGATTTGGGTTTGGCCAGTCTAGAGAAAAGAAGAATTAGGGGGGACATGATAGCGGTCTACCAATCCTTGAGGGGCTGTCACAGAGAGGAGGGGGTCAAATTATTATCCAAAGCACCAGAAGGCAGGACAAGAAACAATGGGTGGAAACTGATCAAGGAGAGAAGCGACCTGGAATGAAGGAGAAACTTCCTAACAGTGAGGACAATTAACCAGTGGAACAGCTTGTCACCAGAAGCTGTGGTTGCTCCAACACTGGAAGTGTTCAAGGTGAGACTGGACAGCCACTTGTCTCAAATTGTGTAGTAGGGTCTCTTGCCTAAACAGGGGGTTGGACTAGAGGACCTCCAGGTCCCCTCCAGCTTTGGGATTCTATGTTCTATGAGATTAGCTTCCCCTTGGCTAAAAGATATTATCTGGCCATAAAGTCCACCATGTTGGAGGGAGAGGGAGAGGAAAGGGGTGTCCAGATTGAAATAGCCGCTCAGGATTTGCAATCCCCTGGGATTGCTTGGGGGCCTGCTTCAGAGCCTCCCCCACCCCCCCACAAGCGAGGGGAGCCAGAGAGAGGAAGCCAGCTGACACGGCCCTGTGGGCAAAGCTGCAGAAATGCCATCACACTCTGGGCCTGCATCTGCGGGGGTGTGGGGGGTGTGGGGGGCATGTCAGAAGAGGGGCTGGTGCTGCCTCCCTTGGTTGCCTGCTCTGGAGGGGCTGCGACAACCCCAAAATCCCAGCCCAGTTTCAATACACACACCTGGTTAGGGCTCCCTCTTGGTGTTGGGCACGCCTGCCTGCCAACCGGCTGCTGGTGCCATTCTCACCCACTGCCATGGCAACGCTCTTCCCCTCCCTTGGCAGCAGAATCGCCATAGCAACCACATGGAGCACTGCCCAGAGGTGTCAGAGGGGAGAGATGCTCAGGTGCCAGGGCAGCCCCCCCCCCAAGCCCTTTAGCCTCTGAGCTATCCCCCAGGAGCAACCGGCAGCCCCCCCCAGGCTCTTCCAGCTGTGGCTGAAACCAGGGAAGGAGCCCCTTGGGCTGTTGAGGGGGGGCTTCCATGGGGCAGCAATGGCCCCTCACCGAGGTCCCAGATTCCTCATTGGGACTTCCATGGTGCACAGCTGGGAATGGACAGGCTGGAGAATGAGGAGGAGGAGGAGGAGGAGATCCCCAGACCCTACACCTGGCAGGCACAGGTGTCATCCAGGGTGGCCTTCTCCAAGTCAGTTGGGCAGAAAGATGGAAGAGGATCAGCAGAAAAGGTGGGGGGAAGAGACCCGGCTCAGCTCTTGGGGGCTGGGAGGGAGGGAGGGAGGAGAGGAAGGGGAGGGAGAGAGGGGAGAAAGAAAGGAGGAGTGGAAGGAAGGGAGGGAAGGAGGAGAAAGAGAGTGAGAGAGGAAGGATGGAAGGAAGGAAACAACGGAGAGGAGTGAGAAAGGAAGGAAACAGGGGTTGGAGGCGAAGGAAGGAGGGAGGAAGGAGGAAGGAAGGAAGGAAGGAAGGAAGGAGAAGATGGGAAGAAGGAAGGAAGAGAGGAAAGATGGATAGAAGGGAGGGAGGAGGGAGGAAGAAGGGAAGAAGGAAGGAAGAGAGGAAGGAGGAAGGAAGGAGGAGGGAGAAGAAGGGAGAGAGGGAAGAGAAGAGGGGAAGGAAGGAGGGAGGATGGGAGGATGGGAGGGAGAAAGACAGGGAAAAAGGAAGAGAGGGAGGAAGAAGGGGAAGAAGGAAGGACAGGAGGAAGGGGACAGGAGGAAGGAGGATTAGAGGACTGGAGGCTAAAACATATGAAGAACGGTTGCAGGAACTGGGTATGTCTGGTTTAATGAAAAGAAGGACTAGGGGAGACATGATAGCAGTCTTCCAATATCTCAGGGGCTGCCCCAAAGAAGAGGGAGTCGGGCTGTTCTCCAAAGCACCTGAAGGCAGGACAAGAAGCAACGGGTGGAAACTAATCAAGGAGAGAAGCAACTTAGAACTAAGGAGAAATTTCCTGACAGTTAGAACCATTAATAAGTGGAACAATTTGCCTGCAGAAGTTGTAAATGCTCCAACACTGGAAATTTTAAAGATGATGTTGGATAACCATTTGTCTTAAATGATATAGGGTTTCCTGCCTGGGCAGGGGGTTGGACTAGAAGACCTCCAAGGTCCCTTCCAACTCTGTTATTATTATTATTATTTTGAAGGATGGGAGGAAGGAAAGGAGGGAGAGGAGGGAGGGAAGGAGGAAGGAGGGAGAAGAGGGAATGGAGGAAGGGAGGGAGGATGGGAGGGAGGAAGGTGAAGAGGGGAGGGAGGAAAGATGGGAGGGAGGGAGAGAGGATGGGAGGAAGCAGTAGGGAGGAAGGAAGGAGGAAGGAGGAAATGAGGGAGGGAGAAGAAGGAGGAGGAAGGTGAAGAGGGAGGGAGAAAGACAGGGAAAAGGAAGAGAGGAGAGATGGATGGGAGGAAGGGAGTAGGGAGGAAGGACGGGAGGGAGGGAGGGTTCTGGCCAATGGGGTTGCTTCCTTAAACCAGAGGCTCTGGCTGGATCCCCCCCCCCCTGCCTGCATCCCTGTGTCCCACTCAGCCCCTCCTCCCTACAACCAGAACGTCCAGTGAGCGGCCGCAGAAACAGCCTGGGTCCACCTGGCTGGCCAACCGACTGACCGCCAGCCTTGGAAAAAGAGGAGGGGCTTCCTCCAGGCAGAGCCATGGGGGGGTGGGTGCTGAAAATGCCCCCTCCCCAAGAATGGAGAGCCGGGGTCTTTTGCAAGCCAGAAGAGGAAGCGAGGCCACCGCCCAGGACTGAGCCAGTTGCAAGCCCTGAACAGCTCCAACCGCCTGGGAGGAAGAGAAACCAACCCTGCAGGGCATCTCCCCAGGAATCTGGGTGCCTGTTGGGCCGCCACTGCCTCACATTGCCACTGCCCAGATGAGCAGCTGAGCCCTCCACGCAGATGGGCAGCCTGATGTAAGAGAGAGCCCCCCCCAGAAGCTGTCGAAGTGCTGTCCCGGTGTCTGGAGGCCGTACGGGTCTGGATGGGAAGAAACAGGCTCAAACTCAATCCCTCCAAGACGGAGTGGCTGTGGATGCCGGCACCCCGGTACAGTCAGCTGCAGCCGCGGCTGACTGTGGGGGGCGAGTTATTGGCCCCAATGGAGAGGGTGCGCAACTTGGGCGTGCTCCTGGATGGACGGCTGTCTTTTGAAGACCATTTGACGGCTGTCTCCAGGAGAGCTTTTTACCAGGTTCGCCTGGTTCGCCAGTTGCGCCCCTTCCTAGACTGGGATGCCCTATGCACGGTCACTCACGCTCCCGTGACATCTCGTCTGGATTACTGCAATGCTCTCTACATGGAGCTTCCCTTGAAGAGCACCCAGAGGCTCCAGTTAGTCCAGAATGCGGCTGCACGAGTGATAGAGGGAGCCCCTCGTGACTCCCATGTGACACCACTCCTGCGCAGACTGCACTGGCTGCCTGTGGTTTTCTGGGTGCGCTTCAAGGTCTTGGTAACCATCTTCAAAGCGCTCCATGGCTTAGGGCAGGGTTACCTACGGGACCGTCTGCTGCCACCAACTGCCTCCCACCGACCCGTGCGCTCTCTCAGGGAGGGACTCCTCGGGGTGCCGTCCGCCAGGCAGTGCTGACTGGCGACACCCAGGGGAAGGGCCTTCTCTGTGGGGGCTCCTACCCTCTGGAACGAACTTCCTCCGTCAACTTCCCGACCTTCGAACCTTTCGCCGCGAGCTTAAGACACATCTATTTATTTGCGCAGGACTGGACTAGGATTTTAATTTTAATTTAGTTTTTAACGGGGTTTTATTATTTTAATCATAATTTTAAATTCGGCCTTATTCAGTAAGTTTTTTAATTGTGTTTTACCTTGTATTTATATCTGTGTTTTTAATAGGCTGTAAACCGCCCTGAGTCCCTCGGGAGATAGGGCGGTATAAAAATGTGATTAAATAAATAAATAAATAACTGCCTAACCCAGCCCCGATCCAGACTGCAGAACGTCTAGTAAAAGAGCAGGCCAAAGACACCGCCCCCCCCCCACACTTCTAGGGAGCCCCCAGGCCACGAAAGGCTGCCCTGGTGCCCATGAGTGACTCCAGCACCCAAAATCGGCTCAGGGACAGGAGTTGCCTTGAGCCCCTTTGATTTGTTGCTTGAGACACTCGCTGGGGGGCAGCCCAGGGCCCTTTCGGGACCCAGAAAGACCTCCCACCCCCACCCCAGGAATCCTGAAGACCATCCGCAAGATGGCCTCAAGGGCTGCAAGAGGCCTTTCGTAGACCTAATCTACCTTCAAGTTTAAGTAGCTTAAGGTTTTGCAACCGTGGACTTCAACTCCCAGAATCCCCCAACTGGGGAATTGAAGTCCACAAGTCTTAAAATTAGCCCAGGATTTGGAACCCTGACTTTTTTTTTAATAAAATTTTTTATTTTATACACATTAAAGACAAAAGGCAAGACATACAACATTCATATCACTATCACTGAGTCCTTCGGGAGAAGGGCGGTATACAAATTAAAACATTATTATTATTATTATTATTATTATTATTATTATTATTATTATTATTATTATTATTATTGTTATTGTTATTATTATTATTTATCAGCTATTTTAAGGTGGTCCATTCCTATTATTTATACATATTTTAATTCTATCTTATTTTACTCTTATTCATCTATTGTTCTTTATTTCATCTACATTTTACTTTATTGTTCAGTTTTCTTATCTTGCCTATTTTCTAACCATTCGTACCATTTGCACCAGATCTTATAGTAGTCTGTTTCTTCTTTCTCCTTAATTTCTTTTGTAAGTTTGTCCGTCTCAGCACATTCTAGTATTTTTTTGATTAATTCTTCCTCTGTTGGTGGGTTTTCTTTTTTCCAGTTTTGAGCGTAAGCTATGCATGCTGCTGTAAGTACATGGAGTATTAAGTATTGCGTATCGTTTGTATGATTTTCTGTCGGGATCCCTAATAAAAATTGTTCTGGCTTTCCTTTTATTGGTTCCTGTATTATTTCCTGTAACCACTTTTTGATTTTGGCCCAGAATTGTTTTGCCACTCGGCAGGTCCACCAGAGATGATAATATGTTCCGTAGTTGCTCTTACATTTCCAATACTTTGGTGAGTTGTTGGGGAACATCTTTACTATTCTAGCTGGTGGAACCCTGACTTAAGTGGAATTTGGACACATTCAGCCAAGGGGAGCTCACCTGCCCTCAAGATCTGACGTCCTGCCTGTGGACACAGAGAGAGACAAAGCAGATGCTGATCTCCTTTGGTGTGACACCCTCTTAGTTCTCGAGAGGGCAGTTCATCTCCCCTTGGTCCCCCCCCCCATTTTTTTTTGCATTTATATCCCGCCCTTCTCCGAAGACTCGGGGTGGCTTACACTATGCCAAACAATAGTCTTCATCCATTTGTATATTATATACAAAGTCAACTTTTATTGCCCCCAACAATCTGGGTCCTCATTTAACCTACCTTATAAAGGATGGAAGGCTGAGTCAACCTTGGGCCTGGTGGGACTTGAACCTGCAGTAATTGCAAGCTGCTGTGTTAATAACAGACTGTCTTAGCAGTCTGAGCCACCAGAGGCCCTTTCCTCAAGCTCCCTTCCCTCTTTTCAGCACTTTGTTACCTGGTTATCCTGGATCCTTCTACCCTCTTCCGGATGCTCCTCCGGACATAGGATTTGGGGAGGGGGGGGTCTGTCCAAAGAAAAACCAAATAGAGCCACAATTTTGATCTGTAGACATTGGAGGGAGAACCCTGTGTGTTAGTCTATGGCCGGTGTCGCCAAACATGGCCCCTTTAAGGCTTGTGAACTTCAACTCCCAGAATTCCCTCGTCACATTGAAGTCCACAAGTCTTAAAGGGACCACGTTTGGAGACCCCTGGTGTAGAGGAAGAAGAAAAGTCACCTTTTCTAGATCAGGGGTCTCCAACCTTGGTCCCTTTAAGACTTGTGGACTTCAACTCTTTGCTGTCTGAGGGACTCTGGGAGTTGAAGTCCACAAGTCTTAAAGGGACCAAGGTTGGAGACCCCTGATCTAGATAACTAATTTTATTGAAATTTAATACAATAAATAGAAGAAATGTAATGACATTCATTAGCCGGGAAAGATGCTCCTGATTCGGAAATTGTTCTTCTGCTGAGGGAACTAAACTGCCTTTCCTCTTTCTTCAGATTTCTGTGTGTTGCCACAGCTAAGCCCCCCGCCCAGCCATCTCCCACCACCCAGGAGCGCAGAAGCACAAGCAGGCCAAAGCCACAGCTCTGAAACTTTTCTTTCACGACATTACGGGCCTTCTATTTTTATTTATTCAGCTGTATCCCATCTTTATTATTTTTATAAATAATAATTTATAAAAGCACACCTAATGCGCCTTTTTTCTCCTATTTTCCCACAACAACAACAATTACAACCCTTTGAGGTGGGTTGGGCTGAATGTGAGGGGTTGGTCCAAAGTCAGCCAGCCACCTTTTGTGCTTAAGGTAGGATTAGAACTCACCATCTCCTGGAGATTGGCCCAAAGTCACCCAGCCTGCTTGCTTTCATGGCTATGGCGGGACTAGAACTCCCTATCTCCTCCTTCTAGCCTTAATCACTAGACCAAACTCTCTTTATTTTCTCTTTACCATCCTTCAGTGAGCCCTGAAGGGGACCCCTCCCCATAGCCAAAGCAGCAAAAGAGAACGTTTGTAGGAATTGGGAAGGTCTGGTTTACTGAAAAGAAGAACTAGGGGTGACATGATAGCAGTCTCCCAATATTTAAGGGGCTTCCCAAAGAAAGGAGGGGTCCACCTGTCCTCTAAGCACCTGAAGGCAGGGCAAGAAGCAACGGATGGAAACTAATTGAGGAGAGAAGCAACCTGGAATTAAGGAGAAACTACCTGACATAATTAACCAGTGGAACAACTTGCTACCAGATGTTGTGAGTGCTCCAACACTGGAAGTTGTTATGAAAAGACTGGACAACCATTGGTCTGAAATGATCTATGATCTGAAATGCTTGAGCAGTGGGATGGATTAGAACAGGGTCTCCAACCTTGATCCCTTTAAGACTAGTGGACTTCAACTCCCAGAGTCCCTCAGCCAGCAAAGCTGGCTGAGGAACTCTGGGAGTTGAAGTCCACAAGTCTTAAAGGGACCAAGGATGGAGACCCCTGGACTACATGACCTCCAAGGCCGCTTCCCACTCTGTTATTCATCACAGAAGCTCCTTTGCCGAGGCAGAGGGTGGGCCTGGTGCCAATTCACATAGCCTACCTCAACCCTCATCGTCTCCCTGACACCCACCATCACCGTCTGGGTTGCAAGCACACAAGGAAGGGACAACTCCAACTGGTTGCGAAACCACCTCCTCCGAGCAGCAGCCGTGTCCCACCAGCCGCCAGTCATTTCCTCTGCCGAAGCCACAAACTCTCTGGAGACTTTCAAGGGGTCTGGGAGGGGCGGGCGAGGACCTCGCGCCCAGGAAACGGGGACGGGCAGGCCAAACGAAATCTTAATGCAATTCAAAACACAGACTAACAGAGTCGGAAGGGGCCTTGGAGGTCTTCTAGTCCAACCCTTTGCTCAAGCAGTACACCCTATAGCAGAGGGGGTGTCGAACTTTGGAACTTTAAGACTTGTGGACTTCAACTCCCAGAATTCCTCAGCCAGCTGGGGAGTTCTGGGAGTTGAAGTCCACAAGTCTTAAAGTTCTAAACGTTGAACATCCTTACTCTGGTCTATACCGTTCCAGAAAAAATGGCAGTACGAGAAGTTTCAAATTCAGTTGTGTGAATAAGATCCCCATTTTGAGAGGCAACTCTGCGTCCCAAGCCAGAATTTTAATCTTTAAATTTAATTTGGTCACAATTTCCGCCGTTTGCACGTCTTCGGCTCGAAAAGTGACTTGAGAAGAGACTTTTCCTCAGTTCCAACTGAGCAGCAGAGAAATTGTGCAAAACTAGGAAATGCCTCACAGCTATTTCTGCTTCAAGACAAACGTCATTTCCGGACAGAGCAGACCGAAAGCGGCTTTGTTCTAAACAAATAAGTTTCATAGTTTTAAAAAATTAAACGGAGTAACAAGTGGAAAATCATTAAACAGAGACCAATACTAGAACGAAGGAGAAACATCCTGACAGTGAGGACAAGCAACCGGTGGAACGGAAGTTGCCTCCAGGAGTTGTGGGTGCTCTGGGAGTTTTTAAGAAGAGATGGACTTGTCTGAAATGGAATAGGGGCCCCTGCTCAAGCAGGGACTAGAGGACCTCCATGGTCCCTTCCAGCTCTGTGTTTCTGTTATCAGTGGGCACAACAGAATAAACCCGAAATCACCACAAAGGCTTGCAAGTTGTGTTCCACCAAAAACTGGCAGGAAAAGAAATACACAATAAGGAGACAGACCGCCTTAGACCTGAATTCTTTGCCCTCCGCTGGCACCTCTTGGCAGCTGCTGGCTCCAGAAGATGCCCCCCTCCCCAGGCCCTGGTCAGTGCCCCCACCTCAGGCAGAGAGGATTACGTCCTACCTCAAAGGGATTTGGGTAAGATAAGTTCATTAGCACGGCTGAGGGACAAGGACAAGAGCCTCAAATAGACAGCTGATCTGTCAAGGAAAAACAGCCGGGCGGGGGAGCAGGAGTAGCCTCAGTGCCACCAGCCCTTCCAGAAATTCAGGGGGCATCAGGTTTGGTTGCCCACCTACCCACCCAGGGACTGCATGCCGGAAAGTGTGCATCCCCCCCCCAACAAGCCATCTTTTCAATTCACACATTCTGGCTGGCTTCTACAGCAGACCTGGGTATTTTTACATCCCCTGGGCCATATCTGGCCCTTTGGCTATCCCTATCAGGCCCACCTGTACAGGTAGTCCTCAACTTACAACGGCTCGTTTACTGACCGTTCAAAGTTACAACAGCACTGAAAAAAGGGACTTATGACTGTTTTTCACACTTACGACCGTTGCAGCATCTCCATGGTCCCGTGACCAAAATTTGGACGCTTGGCAACTGACTCATAGTTACGACGGTCACAGTGTTCCAGGGTTATGTGACCCCGTTTTGTGACTTTCTGACCAGCAAAGTCAGTGGGGAAGCCGGATTCACTTAGCAACCGTGTGACTCACTTAACAACCATGGCAAGAAAAATCGAAAATGGAACAAAACAAATGTTTTACTTAGGAACATAAATTTTGGGCTCCATTGCGGTCGGCGACTACGTGTATTGCTTTTATTTTGAAGGGAGGATTTTTTCCCTAATTGATGTAGGTGTGAGTGCAGGCCGACACACCTTCACAGCCCTCCACAACAATCCCGATTTCTCAAGTGACTCTTTGGGGAAATTAATTGCCCATCCCCGTTCCAGGACGGCACAGCCAGGCAACAGGGCAGGGGGCACAGCCACGGAGGCCATCAGTGACCTCAAGTAAATGACACAAATTGTCACCTGTGTCAGAGCGGAACAAGTGACGTCATTTCCTCCCCCAAGGGGAGAGGAAACCAAGGACAGAAAGCTGCTTGCACAGAATGAAGCAAGACAAAAAATGAATATTCTGATTTTAGGTGGCAGGTGAGAATTCACCCTCAGGTTGCATCACACGTGCTCTGGACTTTTCTCTGACAGAGAGTGTGAATTTCTCCCCACAATTATCATACAGTAATGTTTCCCAACCTTGGCAGCTTTAAGAGGGGTGGACTTCCACTCCCAGAATTCTCCAGCTGGTATGATTTAAGATGAATGGACTTCAAACTCAGCATGCTGGCTGGGGAATTCTGGGAGTTGAAGTCCACGCATCTTAAAGCTGTTAAAGTTGGATCCAGAATGGCAATCCTTATGATTTATATTGACCATCATTTGTGTTGTAAATGTTGTACCTTGATGAATGTATCTTTTCTTTTATGTACACTGAGAGCATACGCACCCAGACAAATTCCTTGTGTGTCCAATCACATTTGGCCAATAGAAAATTCTATTCTATTCTATTCTAAAAAAACCACTGTCCTAGAGTAAACTAAGCAGCCAAACGCCCAGAGACTCTCTTGAAGTCTCCAAGCCTGCTTATGAACTGGCTTAATTTGGGGGCAAAGTGATGCAACTCGGTGCCCGCTGGGTGTCCTTTGGGGCCAGGGCCCCTCTAGCATTTTCTGGAAAGGCCTTTGCAACCAGCGGGATTAAGGATTGGCTGAGATCTGTTAGGATGATTCTAAAGACAAGGCTCACCACTAAATAAGATGCTCTTTTGCTCCCTGATCCACATCCCCCTCCTCCTCAGCCCCCAGTAATCTTGGCTGATCAGAGTGACCTCAAGGCGCAGGAAAGCTGCACATGGAGGGGCACCTGCTGCTTCAGGATCAGCAGTAAGGGGGAGGGGGTTAAGCCAGGGCCATGCCAGGGCTTGGAGGGCAGAGCTGCCAGGCTCAGGGAAGGTCTGTATACCAGGGGCAGCAACAGCTAAGCTCATCTCTCAGGGCTGGAGCCCCCAGGGGCCTGTCTTCAGCAGCCTTTCCCTTGTGTGTGTGGGGGGGGGATGATGATGGGGGGGATGGTCCCCACCTGTGGATTCTCCTTTTTCAAAACTGGGTCGATCTTTGCACTGGAGGGGGGGGGGTCCCAAGGGCCACCTCGACCCAACACAAAGAGTTATTCTCTGGGTTCACACAAAGCCTGAACCACAGCTTAATCCTGGTTAAGACTAAGGCGCTTAGCAAGGGGTCAAGGCAGCCGAAGAGCACTTGGGAAGAGGAGCCCTGGGAGGGAGGGAGGGAGGAAGGGAAGGTGGGGGGCTGCAGGGCAGGGGGTCCCACCTTTGGGGCCAGCCTCTGCCCGGGCTCGGAAGGGGAACCGGCCCGGCACCCCCAAAGGACCTTGGAGACGCCTAAAACGCCCCACTTCGCCCTCGGCCGCTCCACCCCGGAGGAGCCTCTTCCGCGGGGCCCGGTGGCAAGGTGCCCCCCTCGCCCTCCGGCCCTTCCCTTCCCATCCCCGGGCAGGCCAGCCCCTCCGCTCCCCGGCCACGGACTGGCGGAGCCAAGCCCACCCCGGACGCCCCCCGAATCCTGGCGGGGCTGGGAGGCAGCGGACGGGGGGCCCGAGCAGCTCCGCGCGCCCGGCGTCCGAAGCGGCTTCTCCATCCTGGGGGTCCCCGACTCACCCGAGGTGATCTTGCCCAGCCCCAGCACGTCCTCCGGGCTGATGGCCGCCTTGCGCAGCAGCTCGTCCTCGCTGCACAGGCCGACAGTGGCGGCGGCTGCGCCCGCTCCGGCTGCCCCGTTGGCCGCTGCGCCGCTGCCCTTCTTCACCTTCATAGCCCCGCCGGAGGTGCCGCTGCCGGTGCTGCTGCAGCCGCCGAAACTGGAGCCGCTGGAGCTGCGCGAACCCCGCCGCCGCCGCCGCCGCTCCTCCTCCCTGCCCGGCCAGGCCCCGCCGCGCGCCCTAAGCCCTGGGCGGCTGCGAGTCCCCCCGGCCCGGCTCCGCCCCGGAGGGAGGACCAGGGCGCCCCGGAGCACGTGCAGAGCGCCGCCCACCGGCTCGCCAGCTGAGGAGGGGCCACGCCCACCAGGGATGGAGGGACAAGGCGGCACCTGGCCATGTGCAGAGAGCTCGGCTTGCGGGAGGCTGGGCGGGCGAGCAAAGGGCAGAAGCGCTCCTCTTTGGCCGGGGCTCCTCGCCGCTCGCAAGTAGAATAGAATAGAATAGAATAGAATTTTTATTGGCCAAGTGTGATTGGACACACAAGGAATTTGTCTTGGTGCAGATGCTCTCAGTGTACATAAAAGAAAAGATACCTTCATCAAGGTACAACATTTACAACACAAATGATGGTCATAGGGTACAATTTAACACTTAATGATAATCATAGGTACAAATAAGCAATCAGAAACAATATCAATATAAATCATAAGGATTACCAGCAACAAAGTTACAGTCACAGTCATAAGTGGAAGGAGATGGGTGATAGGAACGATGAGAAAATTAATAGTAGTGCAGATTTAGTAAATAGTTTGACAGTGTTGAGGGAATTTTTTGTTTAGCAGAGTGATGGCCTTCGGGGGAAAAACTGTTCTTGTGTCTAGTTGTTCTGATGTGCAGTGCTCTATAGCGTCGTTTTCACGGCCCTCTTCTTGATTCGTGCAGTATACAGGTCCTCAATGGAAGGCAGGTTGGTAGCAATTATTTTTTCTGCAGTTCTAATTATCCTCTGAAGTCTGTGTTTTTCTTGTTGGATTGCAGAACCGCACCAGACAGTTATAGAGGTGCAAATGATAGACTCAGTAATTCCTCTGTAGAACTGAATCAGCAGCTCCTTGGGCAGTTTGAGCTTACTGAGTCGGCGCAGAAAGAACATTCTTTGTTGTCCTTTTTTAATGATGTTTTTGATGTTAGCTGTCCATTTGAGATCTTGTGATATGATAGAACCTAGAAATTTGAAGGTTTCTACTGTTGATACTGTGTTGTCTAGTATTGTGAGAGGTGGAAGTATGGAAGGGTTTCTCCTAAAGTCTACCACCATTTCTACGGTTTTGAGTGTGTTCAGTTCCAGATTGTTTTGGTTGCACCACAAGGCTAGTCGTTTGACCTCTCGTCTATATGCGGATTCGTCATTGTCTCGAATGAGACCAATCACTGTTGTGTCATCTGCGAACTTCAGTAGCTTAACAGATGGATCATTGGAGATGCAGTCATTGGTATACAGAGAGAAGTGGGGAGAGCACACAGCCTTGGAGGGCCCCTGTGCTAATTGTACAGGTATTTGATGTGATCTTGCTTAGCTTCATCTGCTGCTTCCTGTTTGTTAGGAAGCTTGTGATCCACTTACAAATCTGTTCCGGTACCTGTAGCTGGTTTAGCTTAGTTAGAAGAATGTCTGGAATGATGGTATTGAATGCTTAACTAAAGTCTACAAAAAGGACCCTTGCATAGGTCTTTGGAGACTCAAGATGTTGTAGGATGTAGTGCAGAGCCATATTAACAGCATCATCTGTTGATCTATTTGCTCGGTATGCAAATTGCAAGGGGTCTAAGAGCGGATCCGTGATGGTTTTCAGGTAGGAAAGCACTAGCCTTTCAAAGGTTTTCATGACTACAGATGTTAAAGCAACTGGTCTGTAGTCATTCAGTTCCTTGATGGTGGACTTCTTCGGCACTGGGATAATAGTAGAGCATTTGAAGCAAGAAGGAACATAACACATCTCTAGTGATTTATTGAAAATATGGGTGAAGATGGGGGCCAATTGGTCAGCACAGACTTTTAAGCAAGAAGGAGTTATCTTGTCTGGGACTGGAGCTTTTCCTGGCTTGTCTATGAAATAGGTCCTGCACTTCCTTTTCTGTGATCACTAGAGGTTGTGAACCCAATGAAATGGGGTCAGTTGTAGGAGGCTTGGCTGTTTTTGGTGTGTCTGAGATGGGGGTTGTGGAGATAGGTGGCTGTATGGACCTCAATTCCCAGAATTCCCCAACCAGCTGGGAGTTGAAGTTCCCAGGCCTTCACATGGCCAAGGGTGCGTTCCCAATCTAGACTGTAAATCTCAGTTTGCAAATCCTTATTTCTGGATCCAAGTTACTCCAACGTGATGTAAGCGGGACCATCTCTGAAGAGCTGCCAAATGCCATTCAACAGCCAAAAGGCTTCTGGATGCCCGTTTTAGCTGGAAAGCCCCGTGTGGCATGGGGTGAAGCTGTTTGCGGCTCCACAGATACAGCCAGGAAGGCCTGCTCCGGGCCCCTTCCATTGAGGAACCCCATTAAGTGGGACCCTGGAGTGGTGTCCCTTCTGTTGGCAGCACCCGCCCCCTGCAACCCCGAGAAATGTAGGTGCCCCCAATCTGTTGGCATCGAAGTCCTGAGCTTTTTCCCAGCTCAGTTCAGGCTGTTTCTGAACTTTGGGGGTAAAGTCAGTCGAGGTCAGTCTGGGATGCTATTTTATGAATAGGGTGTATCGTTTCTCCATTGTTGGGCCCCCGAATCACTGTTAGGAGATGGGAGCCACATTGTCTTTCCACGATTGATTAAATTTACAGGACAACGAAGTTTCTGGCTGGGATGGATCCCCCAAGATAGCTGTGTTGGAAGAGAGCCAGTCTGGTCTAGTCCAGGGTGGAAAGCAGGAGACGGTGAGTTCTAGTCCTACATTAGGTATGAACATCGGCTGGGTGACCTTGGGCTAATGAGTTCTAGTCCCGCCTTAGCAATGAAAGCCGGCTGGGTGACTTAATCTCTCAATGTTGCCCTCAGGTTCTTTATTGTGCTGTTTGCCCCTATGGGAAGGAAAAGGGAGGCCGTCTGTGGGCCTAATTGTTTTGATGTTCTCAGCCACATCCTTGAGTTTTGCTCCAGGGAGACAACATGCCCCCCTAGACCAGGGGTCTCCAACCTTGGTCCCTTTAAGACGTGTGGACTTCAACTCCCAGAGTCCCTCAGCCAGCAAAGCTGGCTGAGGAACTCTGGGAGTTGAAATCCACACGTCTTAAAGGGACCAAGGTTGGAGACCCCTGCCCTAGACTGTACGCAGATGGCCGGTTCTGTTCCCCTGAGGATAGAACCTCCTGTCTCCCACACTCGCCTTCTCTTTGTTGGGGGGAGGGAAGGGGAGGGGCAGTCTGGGGAGCTTTTCTCTTTATCACAGGTGTGCTTGAGGTTGTGGTTTTTCCAGGGACATTTGTTGATGTCTTAAGTTTCTAGGTGTCAGCATGTTTTCTTTGAGGGGGAGGCCGTGTGTCTGTGGGTTTTCATCGATTGCTCGGTTGTAATGGTGCTGCGTCACAATTGGGCAAAAGGGCTCCCTCCGCTAGATGCACGCGGCTCCTTCCTTGGATCGTGTGTGACTGGCCTCCATTGCTCTTCCTCCAAAGGCTCATCCACAGGGCCCAATCCTCCGGGAGTCGTTTGTCCCTTTCGTGGTTCAATTTGAGTGCAGCCTTCTGGCGTAGGTGGGAGTTTTGCCTCTAGATCAGGGCTGTCAAACTCAATTTCATTGAGGGCCACATCAGGGTTGTGTTTGACCTTGGGGGGAGGGGGGGGCGTGGCCAGCTTGACATCACTCCAGTCCGGTGGAGGGGGGCACCTGTGATGGCCCGAGGGCTCCTGCAACTCTCTGCCAGGGAAAAGGGAGCTTCCAAGGGCCGTGGGAGACCCTCCCGAGCTCCCTTTTCATTGGCAGAGGCACTGCGGGCCCCTCCTTCACCCTTTCCAGGTCAGCCCAGTGGGCCTTGAGTGTGACACCCCTCCTTTAGATCCTTTACTTTTTCTTCTAGTAATTCATATAGTTTACCTTTAATACATTTATAATTTGGGTGTCCTTTGGGCCAATCACCGGGAGACGGTGAGTTCTAGTTTTGCTTTAGGCATGAAAGCCAACTGGGTGTCCTTTGGGCCAGTCCCCGTCTCTCAGGGTTGTGGTGGGAAAAAGAGGAAGAGGTAGGTATTGAGTTATTTGTAAAAAATAATCAATGCAAAATACAAATAAATAAATCAAATTGTCCACAGGCCTTAAGCTTGGACATCCCTAGAATCTCCTGGGTTGCTTAATACCCAGCATTTTTGTTTTACTTTTTATATTGTAAGACATCTTTTGTATCAGTGAGCTGGGCGGTATAGAAATTTAATAAACAAACAAACCAACCTACTAAGAATAGAACAGAATAGAATAGAACAGAACAGAACAGGAATAGAAGTTGGAAGGGACCTTAGAGGTCTTCTAGTCCAACCTCCTGGTTAGGCAGCATTCCCTATACCACTTCAGACCAATGCCTGTCCAATCTCTTCTTAAAAACTTCCAGCGTTGGAGAATTCACAACTTCTGGAGGCAAATTGTTCTACTGGTTAATTGTTCTGTCAGGAATTTTACCCTCAATTCCAGGTTGCTTCTCTCCACCCATTGCTTCTTGTCCTGCCTTCAGAGAACAGGTTGACCCCCCTCTTCGTTGGGGCAGCCCTTCAGGTACTGGAAGACTGCTATCTTGTCCCCCCCCAGTCCTTCTTTTCATCAAATTAGACATATTTTAGCCTCCTCACTGGCTGCCCCACCCACCGAGAAAACACGGTGGAGCTGCAAAGCAGGCTCAGCGCTTCCACCAGTCAGCCAGCGCAACTTTAATGGAAGATCAATCCAACACTTGCTCAGGAGACAAAGGGGGAACCTCCCCATTCTGCTTTTGGGGAGGGGGGAGGATTGTGCCCTCCAAGTGGCCTCATGTGCATCAGCTGGTTAGATTTCATGAGAGGGAAACTCCCCCCCCCCTTGCAGCTGAGCCTTGAGCCGAAGTTGTCTCTCCATCCTGCCTGGCCAGCAAAGGAGTTTCTGAAGTCCTTCTGGGCTCGTTTGCAGCAAAAGGGATGTGCTCTTTTAAAGAAGTAGACAAGTGGAAACATCAGCTCCTCTCCTCAACAGGGAGTCCGCCATGCTGGCCGGACCTACCATTAGGGCAGATGCCCCGCCAAGAGTCAGACACCCGCCTGGGTGTCCAGAGACCCCTCAGTCCATCTTGGTGGGCTCCTTGTGCTGTTGCTTCCTCTCCCAAACCATCTTTGCCAGCGAGAGAAGGATGGGGACAGCCATGGGGAGGAAGAGCGGGATGTAGATGGCAAACTTCTGGTCGTCGGGGAAGTAGAGCAGGTGTAGGAGGGAGGGGTCGAAGAAGGCCCGCTCGGACGAGCTGGCTGCAGCCTTGCTGGCCTGGAATGCCGAGTCCAGATGACCCAGGCTCAGCTCCGTCATTGCCTGCCGGGCAGACTCCACGGCGCGGTAGACCTGCAGGGGAGGGCAAGGCACCGACATGGCATCCTGAGGAGGGCTGGGACCCCTGAACCCCTGAACCTCCCGGAAGGCCACTGACCCTCAGGTGCCCAGCCTTGTACCTCCGAAGCCACGTCGTCCTTGATGACGATGTTGCTGATCTTGTCCAGCAGCTGGGCCAGCGAGGTCAGCGTGGTGGAGACGGTGGCCACGTTTTCCACCGTCCTGCTCCACAGCAAGCGGTCCAGCTCCCAGTCGGTCAGGCCCTCGTTCCCGGGGGTGTCCAGCAAAGCCCCTTCTGGCAGAGGCCCGGAGGAGATGCTGAACAATAATCTGGGGGAGGGGTGAGCAAAACATCACGTGGGGGCTGAACCCAGCCCGCTGTGCCCCAGAGCTTTTGGGGGGAGCGGCAGAGCCCAGAACTGGCCGGTCATCTTTCTGGCCAGTGGTCAGGTGGGCTAAAGAGGTGTCCCCGAGGAGCTGTTGGAGATGCTGATATGGGGAGAGGGGCAGACCCAGAACAATCAACCTGGGCCCTCCATGCAAGCTCACTGGGGTGGGTGGGGGGGAGGGAGGATGGGACAAAATCTTGGTGCACCACCTACCCAACCCAATACAGGTAGTCCTCGACTTATGACCACAATGGAGCCAAAACGTCTGTTGCTAAGCAAGACATAAGTGAATTTTGCCCCATTTTACAATCTTTCCTGCCACATTTGTCAAGCGAATCACTGCGGTTGTTAAGTTAGTAACACGGTTATTAAGTGAATCCGGTTTCCCCATGGACTTCGCTTGTCAGAAGATTGCAAAAGGGGATCACGTGACTCCAGGACACTGCGACGGTCATAAATACGAGTCAGTCGCCAAGCGTTTGATCACGTGACCATAGGGATGTGGCAACGGCCATACGTGTGACAAAACGGTCCCGAGTTACTTTTTTCCCGCCCGTTGTAACTTCGGTCACTAAATGAACTGTTGTAAGTGGAGGACTACTGCACTGGCTTCTATTCCCCAGTGGAATGTCAGACCTCTATCTGGGGAGGGGGAGGGAAGGGGAAGCAACCCCCAGAAGGCCAGAACTAGGGATGAAGAGCAATTCCTCTCTGCTCAGTCTTTAACCAGATTCCCTGCATTCAATGGGGTTGGACTAGATGACCACTAAGGCCCCACCCTCCGAGTGCATTAAACCAAAGGGAGAAAGAAGGCTGCGTTTTAAGAATAGAATAGAATAAATAACTGTAGCTTTGAATGTATACTAATCAGAACGCATTAAAATGATTTTTAGTTGCATAGAGATCTCAAAGGGTCCCCAACTTCTCCTGCCTGAACAGAGAGGTAACCATGACAGCCCCCCCAAACGCTCACCGCAGCTGGGCCAGGAAGACCTCCATGGTGCCCACCATCTCCACCTCAACTCTCCTGGGCAGGGAGGTCTCGTTGCCGGCTTCAGGCTCAATATTGTAGACCTGGCAAAAAAGGGGCAGCAGCTCAAAAGGGAAGCGGAGTCTGTGTGTCCCCCTCCCCCCCTCCCGATGCCACCGAAGGACCCCCCTCTGCTGCCCTTTGCTGGGGCAGAAACCCGGTTCAATTTCCCCCCCCCCCCCAATTAATTCTGACGGGCAAGACGCCACGCTCGCTCCTCACCATGATCCCACCCCAGCGGGGGCTGTGGAAGGCGTTGGTGGGCACCGGGGCACCGTCCTTCCCGCGGATGTAGAGGGGCGAATGCAGCCGCTCGGGGACGTAAAGCAGGAAGTTGAGGACAGGATACAGCGAAGCAGCACTGGAACCTGCGAAGGAAGGAAGCCGGAGAGATTGGGAGCCGCGGGTGCCCGAGGGCAGAAAGGCTGGCAAAGGCAGTTGGATCAGAGGGACAGCTGGACTGAGGAGGAGGAAGAGGAGGAGGAAGAGGCCCCCACGAGTGATGGAACTTCCCTCTCCCTGGAGGGTTTCAAGGCGAGAAAGGCATCTCTCTGGCAGGGCCTCCGGGAGCGTTTCTCAACCCTGTCCCAAAGGAGCGTTATTTTCCCAAGAGGCAACCGGACTGTCTGGTTTTTCTTTTGAAGGCGCTTCGCTTCTCACCCAAGAAGCTTCTCCAGTTCTGACTGGGTGGCGGGAAGGGAAAGATTGATATCCCTTTGCAGACAGCTGGTCATTTGCATCCTTTTTAGAGGCCACCTGGAGGTCTGTCTGTCTAGACCTGCTCCAGTCCGGCTTCCGGCCCGGATACAGTACGGAGACAGCTTTGGTCGCTGGTGGATGATCTCTGGAGGGCCAGGGATAGGGGTTATTCCTCTGCCCTGGTCCTATTAGACCTCTCAGCGGCTTTTGATACCATCGACCATGGTATCCTGCTGCGCCGGTTGGAGGGTTGGGAGTGGGAGGCACCGTTTATCGGTGGTTCTCCTCCTACCTCTCTGATCGGACGCAGACGGTGTTGACAGGGGGCAGAGATCGACCCAAGGTGCCTCATGTGTGGGGTGCCGCGGGGTCGATTCTCTCACCCTCCTGTTCAACATCTATATGAAGCCGCTGGGTGAGATCATCAGTGGCTTTGGGGTGAGATACCAACTGTCGCTGATGACACCCAGCTGTACTTTTCCACCCCGGGCCACCCCAGTGAAGCTGTCGAAGTGCTGTCCCGGTGTCTGGAAGCCGTACGGGTCTGGATGGGGAGGAACAGGCTCAAACTTAATCCCTCCAAGACGGAGTGGCTGTGGATGCCGGCACCTCGGTACAGTCAGCTGCAGATGCGGCTGTCTGTCGGGGGTGAATCATTGGCCCGATGGAGAAGGTACGCAACTTGGGCGTGCTCCTGGATGGCGGTTGTCCTTTGAAGACCATTTGGCGACCGTCTCCAGGAGAGCATTTTATCAGGTTCGCCTGATCCGCCAGTTGCGTCCCTTCCTGGACCGGGATGCCTTATGCACAGTCACTCATGCCCTTGTTACCTCTCGCCTGGACTACTGCAATGCTCTCTACATGGGGCTCCCCTTGAAGAGCACCCGGAGACTTCAGCTAGTTCAGAATGCGGCTGCGCGGGTTATTGAGGGAGCGTCTCGGAGCTCCCACATAACACCTATCCTGCAGACTGCACTGGCTACCTGTTGTTTTCCGGGTGCGCTTCAAGGTATTGGTTACCACCTTTAAAGCGCTCCATGGCTTAGGACCGGGCTATCTACGGGACCGCCTACTGCCGGCTTCTATCTCCCATCGTCCGGTACGCTCCCACAGAGAGGGACTCCTCAGGGTGCCGTCAGCCAAACAGTGTCGACTGGCGGCCCCCAGGGGGAGGGCCTTCTCTGTGGGAGCTCCGACCCTGTGGAACGAACTTCCCCTCGGACTCCGACAATTACCTGACCTTAGGACCTTTCGCCGCGAACTTAAAACTTATTTATTTCATATGGCTGGACTAGCCTGATTTTTATTTTTATTGGATGGGTTTTTAAAATTGTGTTATTTTATAGGGGAGTATGTTTTTAACGTTTTGGGCATTTAAATTAGTTTTTTAAGGGTTGTTTTAAATTATTGTGTGTATTTATATTTTATCTGCCTGTTCACCGCCCTGAGTCCTTCGGGAGAAGGGCGGTATACAAATTAAAATATTATTATTATTATTATTATTATTATAAGATGGGTAGACTTCAACTCCCAGAATTCCCTAGCCAGCTTTACTGGCTAGGGAAATCTGGGAGTTGAAGTCCACCTGTCTTAAACATGCCCTGGATGAGAAACACTGGATTATAAAATTGACCCAGGTTTAGGAGTTCTCCCAACCCACTCAAAGGAGAAGAAGGCTGGGCTGAATTGGGAGCAAAATTCATTTTTTATTGTTTTTAACTGTTTCTAGTTTCAGAATTGCAAGCCACCCAAAATCTCTTGGCTGAGAGATGGGCAGCGATAGAAACTGGATAAATGGGTGGGTGGGTCCAGTGGTGAAATCCAATTTTTTTTACTACCGGTTCTATGGGCGTAGCTTGATAGGTGTTGCAGGGGAAGAATGCTGCAAAATCTCCATTCCCACCCCACTCTGGAGCCACCCAGGTGATATTTGCCGGTTCTCCGAACTACTCAAAATTTCCGCTACCAGTTCTCCAGAACCTGTCAGAACCTGCTGGATTTCACCCCTGGGTGGGTCCTTCTCTGAAATCGTCTTGCAACTGTAGGCAAGAGGCCTTTCCTTCACAGCCTAACCTTCAACTCCAGATCTCCTAGTGGCCTCCTTTCCATCCATTCTTGCTCTTTTTAATTAAACCAGAAGAAATAAATTACTTTCTGATCCAGCGGTGCAGCCACCAACCCACTTCCCAAGGCCGCCCCTCTGCCTGAAACCAGGGGTCCCAATAGGGGCCTGGGGGGGGCGGCTAAGCAAGCCCCTGATCGAGATGGCATCGCCCTCACTTACCCAGCCGGGCTTCCACGGGGTTAATGACATGCGGGAGGCTATGCACACTCAGGGTGTAGCTGGCGGAAGTGGGGTCAAAGCGAGGCGTGACTCCCAGTGCTGCGTAGTAGAGGATCTGGGGCAGGGGAGAAACAGGGCCCATCAGCCTGGACCTGGCAGAAGGTCCGACTCCCGCCACTGACCCCACGGCCTCTGGCCTCACCCACTTGAGAGTCCACCGAGAATTCGGCCAGTGGGCTCAGCTTCTTGAGCAGGGGCTTCACGAAGCGCTGGAGGGCTCCCTCGATGTCCCAGTGCACGTCGTGGGCTTTGGGGTCAGGGTTTAGCAAACTGAAGGTGATCTCGTATCCTGTGGAGGAAGCAAGAGTGGGGTTGGGTGGGTCAGGAGTCTCCCCAGGCCACTAGGAAGGGGCCTCGGCCAGGTGAGGAAGGTACACCTCACCTGTGAGGACTGGATCAGGCCAGGTCTTCCAAGGACCCCAACAGCATTCACACGTGCCCCCCTTCCGAACTGCCCTGTTCCCTAGGCCATCCGCCTAGCAAACTCGCAAGATTCCTTTTTCTCGCCTTGTACATGGATACCTCCGAACTAGATTAAGCTGTTTCTCTGTGTCACATAATATATGTGGGTATATGCATCGTTTTGTATTTTATTTCTTTATTCTGACCTGTTTCTGTAGTGGTTATTGGACAGGGTGGCCCTTTAAGAGCTGTCCCAATGCACGTCAATTTCATTTTAATGTATGCCGATTACCGTACATTCAAAGTGACCATAAAGTTATTCTAAGTCTGTTTTCAGCCCTCTCTGCCAGTCATGCACCAAGGAGGTTTTTAACCAGAGATTAGACAAACATCTGTCTGAAATGGTACAGGGCAGAGGTCTTCAAATTTGGCAGCTTTAAGACTTCTGGACTTCAACTCCCAGAATTCTCCAGCATAGCATAGCTGGAGAATTCTGGGAATTGAAGTTCACAAGTCTTAAAGCTGCCAAGGTTGAAGATCTCTGGTGTAGGACTTCCTGCTTGAGCAAGGGGTTGGACTAGAAGACCTCCAGGGTCCCTTCTGACTCTGTTATTCTGTTACAGGTAGTCCTCGACCTACCACTACCATTGAGCCCAAAATTTCTGTTGTTAAGCGAGACACTTGTTAAGTGAGTTTTGCCCTGATCTTTCTTGCCACTGAATGACCGCCGTTGTTAAATTAGTCACATGGCCGTTAAGTGAATCTGGCTTCCCCCTTGACTTTGCTTCTCAGAAGGTCGCAAAAGGGGATCACGTGACCCCAGGACTCTGCAACCGTCATAAATCCAGTCTGCTAGTCCAGGGGTCTCCAACCTTGGCCACCCAGAATTGGAGTTGAAGACCGCCAGTGGCCTAAATTGGCCGAGGTTGGAGACCCCTGTTCGAGTCCTACCTCCTGCTCAAGCAGGAAGCCCTCCCCCCTTTCAGACAAATGGCTGTTCAACCTCTGGTGGTTGGGGCTGAAAACAAGCCAGCTTGGGAGGGAAGCACCTGTGAACTCACTTAACAACTTCAGAACAGAAACTTTGGGCTCAATTATGATTGCAAATGGACGATTCTCTGTATTTTTATTTTTATTTTATTGAACGGATGGCATCCACAGGGGTTGGGAAGGGGGAGAGGTTAACCCTTCAGGAGAAAGGCCTGATGCACAGTGGGCCTCCTCGCCTTCAGCTCCCCCTACACAACACACACACACCAGGGTTTGGCCGTACCGAAACTGGACTTGAAGGGGCGTTTCCACTCGGCTCCTGGCTGGCCCAGCGGGACCCGGTCGGCCAGGGCCTCCACGAGGGTCTCGGTGGTGAAGGACATGGCCTGGATCAGCTGCTGCAGCCGGTCATTCAGGGCTCCCAGGACGTCCTTTGCCCCTGGGGGGGCTCTGAGGATGGCGCTCCGGCGCTTCCCGATGAACATCTCTGAGCCCTGCCGGAAGATGACAGGCGGACTTGCAAGAGGCCTTCGGCCCTCAGCCAGCCGGACGGGGCTGAATGATCAACCGCCCCTCCAAGGGGAATTTGCACCAGCCCAACCCTGGCACTGAAGTCCGAGCGTTTCTAAGGCTCCGTTCCAACCAGGGAACACTTCCATCTTCAGCAAGGTTGAGGCTTTTCTGCCAAACTCTTGTTTTAACCGTTTAAAAATCATACAAGCTTTTTCAAAAATTGTCAGAGGAAATGCCGGAAGGAATGCCAGGAAGGCTTTTGGCCCATAAACACAAAGAACCATCTTGTTTAATAACCGAAATTCTGTTCCCAACTGTGGTTTGTAAGTCAAGGACCATCTGTAAATTGAATGTCTATCTGTCTGTCTATCAATCATCTTCCAAACTGAGTTGCCCTGTTACGCCATGGGGCATCCTTCTAGGACCTTTCTAGACCCCCCCCCCCGAAATTAAAACATACATTTCTGTCCGTCCATCCATCCGTCCACCCATCCATTCATCCTCCCAGATTTCAGTTGGATTGCCCTGTTAAGCCATTCTAGAGTTTTTCTAGACCTCCCCCCCTCCCCCGGCAGAAGCTGCAACAGAGCCAAGAATGCCAGCCTTCTCCTCCTCTAGAGCTGGGTGGGGGGTGGGGAGAACCCTGGCCACCTTAAGACCTGTGAACTTCCTCCCAGAATTCCCTGGTCAGATGTGCTGGAGGAGGAATTCTGGGAATTGAAGCCTACCAGTCTTAAAGCAGCCAATCTTGGACACCCTTGCTTAACTGTCCCATCTGTTTGGAGTCTGAACCTGCTTCTACTCCTCCCCTCTCAATTGCTGGCAGTGGGGGAACGTCCAGCTTCGTCCTTCCCCACCCGTCACCCCACCCCAAAAACAGGCTACCCGGAACCAGAGCTGGAGCCAGAAGGGTGCCAGGCAGCCTACCTGGGGCAGGAGAAGAGAGCCGGCGGGGATCACGTAGATGGCGAGGGAGCCCACCGGCAGGCCTTCCACTGGCTGCAGCCCCTCGTCTGCCTCTGGAAGGAAAAGGAGGAGGCGACACTCAGTTACACAGGGGGACCCAGCCCTTAAGCGCCCCTTTCCTGACCCACACAGAACTCTGGGGAAGCAGGTCCGATAGCCAAGAGCTGGCTCCAGTCCCTGGATGTGGTCATGCAGGAGCTGGACAGCACACCCACCCCGGCCGGAATCAGAGCCGTAACTGTCCCACCACCCTTGGCTGTTACCTTGGACCGAGGCCTGCGACAGGAACGCCTGCTCCTGGGAAGTGGCGAGGCGAAAGGAAAGGTCGTAGCGAGCAACCACACCTGTCTTGGCTGAAATAAAAAGTGGGGGGGGAGACTAAACACCTGGCTACGAAAAGGACAGGTGCTGTGTCCAAGTGGGAGGAGGCTGCTCCGTGTAAAAGATCCTGCAAAAGGTGTGTCAAAGGACCCCCGTGTACGTCTCCAGGTGAGACGAGGGCAACGGACTGCAGAGGCCAGTGGGAGCGTCTCTGGGGTGAGACTCTTTCATCTGCTGTCTGTTGCACTGTCACCAAAACTATGTTTTCCCTGCACCTCTGGCACCCTGGATGTATGTGCCCACACTGACTGGTGAAGCCCTTCCCGTTGGCAGGGAAAGCTGCACACGGCACAGGTGAGATGGAAGCAGGTAACCTATTCTGGACCTTCTCTCTCTCTCTCTCTCTCTCTCTTCCAATTTCTGTCTTTATTTCTCTCTTTTTTATCTGCCCTCTTTCTCTCCTTTCTTTCTCTTTTCATCTTTCTTTCTCACCCTTTTTCTTTCTCTATTTATTTCTCTTTAGGTGCCTTAATTTTTTCTCTCTTCTTTCTTTTCTCTCTTCTTTCTTTTCTCTCTTTTTATCTGCCCTCTTTCTCTTCCTTTCTTTTCTCTCTTCTTTCTTTTCTCTCCCTCTTTTTCTTTCTCTTTTCATCTTTCTTTCCTTCTTTCTTTTCTCTCTTTTTGTCTTTCTCTCTCTCTCTCTCTCTGTTGGATGGTTGACCCCAAAACTAAAGTCCAGGTGACCCAGCCATTTCGTGCACCAGAGTGGGACAGGGGAGCCTGGCCTCAAAGTATTGCTCAGCTCTGGAGCTCTGGCTGAAGGCCAGCCTGGATGCCTGTGTGCCACGCCAGCCCCAGCCCAGAAGCAGCAGCCCCCCCACCACGAACCCCTTACCATTCAAGGGGATCTCCGTCTCCTGCACCTGCTTGAAGGGGACCTTGCGCTCCTGGTCTTTTGGGAGGACCCCTTTGACAAGGACCACTGAGACGGGCACCGTCAGCTGGAACTGAATCAGAGAGCAGCCATTAGCCAGAGAGAGGCACAGCCCCATGCGAAAGGCACTTGGGGTCCCTGCCCTTAGACCAACTGGGAATCCTCGGAACTGCTGGCCAAGACATATGGAAGCTCCGGGATGAGGAAATTGGGTCTAAACAAGGAATGTGGCTTCAGACAGAAGAGGGGAATCGGTGGTTTATTGGGGGGGCGGGGGGCGGGCGGTCCAAATTTCTCCATCTAAAACCACAGCCGGAAGGGGTGAGTCCAGGGCCCCTTTCTTTGGCTTCCCAATTTCTTCTTCTGCCCCAAAGGGGCTTTTTTTTCAAGAGGCAACTGGACTTTCTGGTTTTTCTTTGAAGACCTTTCACTTCCCGTCTAAGAAACTTCTTCACCTCTGACTTGATGGGTGGTAGTGGGAAGGGAAGGATTCCCCCCACCCCACCCCCACAACTTGCTGAACAGTGCATTGTTTGGGTCAATTTGCTTACATAATATTTACCATATTTTTCGGAGTATAAGACACAGCTTAGTTTTTGGGGAGGAAAATAGGGGGAAAAAAATCTGCCTACCAGGTATTCATCTGGCTAGCGTCTGGTCAGCTTCAGAAACATTAGTTCGCTGATTTTGAGCACATGGGCTTTTTATCCCTTGCTTGGGGGTAAAGAACGGCTTCTAAAGCAGGGGTCTCCAACCTTGGTCCCTTTAAGACTTGTGGACTTCAATTCTCAGAGTCCCTCAGCCAGCAAAGCTGGCTGAGGAACTCTGGGAGTTGAAGTCCACAAGTCTTAAAGGACCAAATGAGACTGCTAGAGCAAAGCTGGCTGAGGAACTCTGGGAGTTGAAGTCCACAAGTCTTAAAGGGACCAAGGTTGGAGACCCCTGTCTAAAACACAGCTGATCTTTGGAGAGAGAAGCAGTGATTGGAAGATCACTCGCTAGCGCCTCGTTAGGGCTGAAAAACAGCTTCTAGCACAGCTGAGAATCGGAGGGAGCAGGCAAAGCACAGAGATTGCTTCACTCGCTAGTTTTATTAGGGCTGAAAAAAAGCTTTGAAAAAGCAACATTCAGAGTATAAGACACACCCAAATTTTCAGCCTCTTTTTTTGGGGTGGGGGAGCGCGTCTTATACTCCGAAAAATACAGTATACAATTTCTAATCTCTACTTATTATCAAGCCATTGATAAAACAAGTTCCATGGTTTTTTTTTGTTTTTATTTGCATTTATATCCCGCCCTTCTCCGAAGACTCAGGGCGGCTTATACTATGTTAGCAATAGTCTTCATTCTATTTGTATATTTATATACAAAGTCAACTTATTGCCCCCAACAATCTGGGTCCTCATTTTACCTACCTCATAAAGGATGGAAAGCTGAGTCAACCTTTGGCCTGGTGGGACTAGAACCTGCAGTAATTGCAGGCAGCTGCTGTTAATAACAGACTGCATTAGCAGTCTGAGCCACAGAGGCCCTAACCTCTGAATGTTAAAAAACATTCCGTATCTTTTTTATCCTTTCTGGACAAAAATGCACACATGGTTAGGAAAAAATGTTAAAGCAACACTTAGAAATATTTTTGTTAGGCATAGTACCAGAAAAGTATGATAAAGGGAATATATACTTAATATTGCATGTCTCGATAGCAGCAAGGATTGTATGTGCACAACACTGAAAAAATGAGGAAATACCTACAGAAGAGAGTGTCATTAGGAAAATGCTACGGTAGATTGTTCAGAAATGGATAGCTTGACATTAGAGATAAAGGGAACGGAAGGATTTATACTCCTTGCAGACAGCTGGTCATTTGCATTCCTCCTCCGAATGGTGCAGAAGTATGAGTGGATTTTCAGAAAAACTGCAGAAAAATGGAACCATTTGCACTTCAGTTTGAGATGGAGACTTCAGCGGCTCTTAAAAAGAATGGAAATGACCAGCTGTCTGCAAGGAATCTAAATCCTTCCCTTCCCCACCATCCAGTCAGAGCTGAAGAAGCTTCTTGGATGAGAAGGGAAACGTCTCCGAAGAGAAACCTGAAAGTCCAGTTGCCTCTTGAAAAAAAAGCACCTTTGGGACAACCATGGCCTGGGTGATGGAGAATCTCTACAGACATTCTTCTCCTGACCTTTTCCTGCAGCTCTGGCCTCACCTCCCTGACAAGGAGCCAGATTGCTCCGTCTTGCACAGGTAGCTTGCCCAGCCCCTTTTCAAATACAGGGATTCCTTGACTTACAACAGGTTGTTTAGTGATCGTTTGAAGCTACAACAACCCTAAAACATGAGTTACAACCACTCCTCGCATTTATAACCGATGCAGCGTCCCAAGGACACTTGGCAACTGGCATGTGTTTATGACGGTTGCAATGTCCTGGGGTCATAGGATCAACATTTGCAACCTTCCGAGCTGCCTTCTGACGAGCAATGGGGGAAGCCGGATTCATTTAACAACGGTGTGATTTGCTTATTTTCCAAAGCACGTGAGGGCAGGACAAGAAACAATGGCTGGAAACTCATCCAGGACAGAAGCGACCTGGAATTAAGGAGAAACTTCCTGACAGTGAGGACAATTAACCAGTGGAACAGCTGGCCACCAGAAGTTATGGGTGCTCCAACACTGAAGATTTTTAAGAAAAGACTGGACAATCACTTATGTGAAATGATATAGGATCTCCTGCTTGAGCAGGGGGTGGACTAGAAGACCTCCAAGGTCCCTTCCAACACTATTCTGATTCTTGGGCTTAACTGTGGCAGAAAAGGTCGTAAAATAGGATGCGACTGACTGCATTGCTGAGCCACAGAAAGCCTGTGATCCCAAGTGTGGTCGCAAGTCGAGGATCGGCTGATATTTTTGGGGCCCATGGCCACAACCTCAAGGGCCAAAGAGCCGGGGGCCCTTGGGAGATGGCTTGCAGCCAGGGGCTCCGCAGCAAAGGGCAGGAGGAGCAATGTTGTGGGGGGGGGGAAACACACATAAGACCTACCCCAATTCCGCCCCTCCCTCACACCCTCCTTTCAGTGCCGTTGCAACTTCGGTCGTTAAACGAACGGATGTTCCATCGAGGACCACCCCTGGTCAGTCCTTCGAGGTCAAAGGGAGCAGAGTTCGAAAGCTGCCCTCCTCTAGCACAGCCAGCCCCAGAAGTTCCTGGACTACAACGCCCACCGCCCACAGCCACCGAAAAGGCTGGGGATGATGGGGTCGGGGGTCCCTTCTCACCAGAAGCGCGTCCAGCTCGGCGATCTCGGAGTCCGGCAGCGCCGCCCGGTAAGTCTCGGTCGTCTTCCACCAGAGGGGCAGCCCCACCAGAACGGCCATGGCGGCGAAGGAGAGGGCGGCCTGCTTGCCCCGCGCCTTCTCTGCAGGGAGAAAAGGGAAGCCTCCCTTCGTTCATTCATTTCCAGCCCATCGCCCGCCTCTCCCGTGGCAGGGAGTTCCGCAGGACGCCCCAGGCGGGGCAAGGGGGGACCCCAACGCGGGGGGATCAGTGGAGCTCCCCCTCCCCGACTCCCCACCCCCACCGTGTCGTGGCGGCCCCCCCCCCCCGGCTCGGCCCCGCACCTGCCGCATCCCGGGCCGCCGCGCCTCTCGCCTCGGCCGCCATCGCTCCGCGCGGAAGTCGCCTTCGAGCCTGGCCCGCGCGGGGTCGGAATTACGAGCCTTGGAACGCGAGCCAGCCAATGGAAACGAGCCTCGACTGATCGGCAGAGAGAACGCCCAATGGAAGGCTCGAAAAGACACACGCCGCGTGAAGGAGCGCTTGCCCATATTAAGGCAGGGCAGCGGGGGAAATAGACGCGGGGGGGTTGGTCTCAGAGGAGCCTATCAAGGCTTCCTCAGACCTGCAGTAGCGCCGACCAATGAGCAAAGAGAGGACCTGCCTTCCCTACGGCAAGGGAAAAGGGATAAATCAAGCAGTCTCCGATGCGCGCTTTTTTGTTTAACCCTCTCCTGTCCGTGAGTGAGAGGGAGGCAAGTGTTTTCCCACGGGAGGGAATTTATTTATTTATTTATTTATTTATTTGATTTCTATACCGCCCTTCTCCCGAAGGACTCAGGGCGGTGTACAGGCAAAAATAAAACAAACAGTGCAATATATAATTTAAAATGCAATTAAAAAACTTATTTTAAAATTGGCCTGGAAATTAAAATATACAGTGAGCTAAAAACCCCATTTAAAATTAGTTCATAAGAATTTTAAAAATTTGATAAAATTCAATTTAAGCCAGCCCCGCGCGAATAAAAAGATGCGTCTTCAGTTCGCGACAGAATGTCCGAAGGTCAGGTATTTGGCGTAAACCCGGGGGAAGTTCATTCCAGAGTGTGGGAGCCCCCACAGAGAAGGCCCTTCCCCTGGGGGCCGCCAGCCGACATTGCTTGGCGGACGGCACCCTGAGAAGTCCCTCTCTGTGAGAGCGCACGGGTCGGTGGGAGGCATGTGGTAACAGCAGGCGGTCCCGTAAGTACCCGGGCCCTAAGCCATGGAGCGCTTTTAAGGTAGTAACCAAAACCTTAAAGTGCACCCGAAAGACCACAGGTAGCCAGTGCAGTCTGCGCAGGAGTGGTGTTACGTGGGAGCTACGTGAAGGTCCCTCTATCACCCGCGCAGCTGCATTCTGGACTAACTGAAGCCTCCGAGTGCACTTCAAGGGGAGCCCCATGTAGAGAGCATTACAATAATCCAAGCGAGAGGTAACGAGCGCGTGAGTGACTGTGCACAAGGCATCCCGATCAAGGAAGGGGCGCAACTGCCGGACCAGGCGAACCTGGTGGAAGGCCCCCCTGGAGACGGCCGTCAAATGATCTTCAAACGACAGCCGTTCATCCAGGAGGACACCTAAGTTGCGCACCCTATCCTTTGAGGCCAATAACTCGCCTCCAACAGTCAGCCGCGGCTGCAGCTGACTGAATCGGGATGCCGGCATCCACAGCCACTCCGTCTTGGAGGGATTAAGCTTGAGCCTGTTTCTCCCCATCCAGACCCGTACGGCTTCCACTTACTGAGGAAGCCGGCCTGGGACTTGCGTGACAGCAAAATATTGTCCAGCGTTTCCAGTTTGAAAAAAGTACAGGTAGTCCTCGATTTATGACCGCAACTGAGCCCAAGATTTTTGTTGCTAAACGAGACAGTTGTTAAGTGAGTTTTGCCCCATTTTACGAAATTTCTTTCCACAGTTTTTAAGTGAACCTCTGCAGTGGTTAAGTTAGTCAGACGGTTGCTAAGCGAATCTGGCTTCCGCCATTGTCAGATGGTCACAAAAGGGGATCGCCTGACCCTGGGACACTGCGACCGTCATAAATACGAACCAGTTGCCAAGCAGCTGAATTTTGATCATGTGACCATGGGAATGCTGCAACAGTCAGAAGTGTGAAACATGGTCATAAGTCTTAGGAATGGTCACTAAATGAACTGTCATAAGTTGAGGACTACCTGTAAACCTCTGTGCCATCCCTGCCTGGAGGGGGGAATCTGAGTGGAGGAAGGGGCTTCTCCACCTTCACCTGCAGCCTCTTCATCCCTCTGAACTAAGTCCTTTGTTTGAGTACAGACGCAACTTTGGTCACTAAATGAATGGTTGTAACTCGAGGACTACCTGTAAAATTCTCCTTCCCGGCAAGCTGAGTTCCTGGAGAGGACATAGAATCAGTGTTTGAGGGTTTCCCAGAGGTCATCCAGTCGACCCCCTGACTGCCCACCAGAGCAGGGTTTCTCAACCTCACTAGTTCAAAGTTCAAAGCCTTTATTGTCATTTTACATCGTGTATGCAATGAAATTGGTTTAGCCTCTCCTGGTGCAGTCCATACAAGACAACATGAAGACAACATGAATAATGTAAAGGATAATCCTTTATGCAAGTAGTTAGGGATAAAAACTAGTCATACGTTTCCATACGTAAATCATATTCTGTGCAACATGTATATTACTCTGGTGTATGATCTTATACCATGGTATATACATATTACACACTACACTGACACCAGTGAAATTCGTCATATTAATCTGTGGTGCTATATTGTGTTTCGGAGTTTGACAGCCCATGGGCAGAAGTTAAACCTGTTTGTCCAGCTGGCTATATGGATATACTTCCGGATGGTAAAAGTGAAGAGAGACCCTGGCCAGGATGTGAATCATCCTTAAGTATCTTCCTTACTCTGCTGAAGCAGCCAGACCTGATGATGTCATCCAGTGGTGTTAGGGGGCAACCAATGGTTGCTTATCTTGAATTACCTTGAATTCTGGGAACTGAAGTCCCATTTTCAAGTGGCTGTTGAGAAGCACTGGAGCATCTTAGAACTGAATGATAGAATAGAATAGAATTTTTATTGGCCAAGTGTGATTGGACACACAAGGAATTTGTCTTTGGTGCAGATGCTCTCAGTGTACATAAAAGAAAAGATACCTTCATCAAGGTACAACATTTACAACACAATTGATGGTCAATATATCAATATAAATCGTAAGGATTGCCAGCAACAAGTTATAGTCATACAGTCATAAATGGAAAGAGATTGGTGATGGGAACTATGAGAAGATTAATAGTAGTGCAGATTCAGTAAATAGTTTGACGGTGTTGATGGAATTATTTGTTTAGCAGAGTGATGGCCTTCGGGAAAAAACTGTTCTTGTGTCTAGTTGTTCTGGTGTGCAGTGCTCTATAGCGTCGTTTTGAGGGTAGAGTTGAAACAGTTTATGTCCAGGATGCAAGGGGTCTGTAAATATTTTCACGGCCCTCTTCTTGATTCGTGCAGTATACAGGTCCTCAATGGAAGGCAGGTTGGTAGCAATTATTTTTTCTGCAGTTCTAAATATCCTCTGAAGTCTGTGTCTTTCTTGTTGGGTTGCAGAACTGAACCAGACAGTTATAGAGGTGCAAATGACAGACTCAATAATTCCTCTGTAGAACTGAATCAGCAGCTGCTTGGGCAGTTTGAGCTTACTGAGTTGGCGCAGAAAGAACATTCTTTGTTGTCCTTTTTTAATGATGTTTTTGATGTTAGCTGTCCATTTTAGATCTTGCGATATGATAGAACCTAGAAATTTGAAGGTTTCTACTGTTGATACTGTGTTGTCTAGTATTGTGAGAGGTGGAAGTATGGAAGGGTTTCTCCTAAAGTCTACCACCATTTCTACGGTTTTGAGTGTGTTCAGTTCCAGATTGTTTTGGTTGCACCACAAGGCTAGTCGTTCAACCTCTTGTCTATATGCGGATTCGTCATTGTCTCGAATGAGACCGATCACTGTTGTGTCATCTGCGAACTTCAGTAGCTTAACAGATGGATCATTGGAGATGCAGTCATTGGTATACAGAGAGAAGAGAAGTGGGGAGAGCACACAGCCTTGGGGGGCCCCTGTGCTAATTGTACAGGTATTTGATGTGATCTTGCTTAGCTTCACCTGCTGCTTCCTGTTTGTTTGGATCTGGAAGGGACCTTGGAGGTCTTCTAGTCCAGCCCTCTGCTCAAGCAGGAGAACCTATATTATTTGAGATAAGTGACTGTCTAGAGAATAGAATAGAATAGAATAGAATAGAATAGAATAGAATAGAATAGAATAGAATAGAATTTTTTATTGGCCAAGCGTGATTGGACACACAAGGAATTTGTCTTGCTCTCAGTGTACATAAAAGAAAAGATACATTCATCAAGGTGCAATATTTAAGAGTAGATTCTTCTTAAAAACATCCAGTGATGGAGCGCTGGATGTTCTCTGACACAATATGGGACCTTGGAGGTCTTCTAGTCTAACCCACTGCTCCAGCATGGAGCACCCACAGCTTCCGAAAGCAAGCCATTCCACTGATGACAGACGTCACCTAGCCTCTTTGAAGCCCTCTAGTGAGGGAAAATCCATTTCCTTTCATGGGGCAGCTCGTTCCTCTGGCCAGCAGCTCCCAAGTTAGGAAATTCTTACTAGTGTGCAGCCTGAATCTCCCTGCCCTTGGTGCCCCCCCCACCCCCGGCTCTGCTCCCACTTTCTGGGGCCAAAAGAGAACAGATCCCTCCGTCTTTCCTCTAATAACAGCTATTCTATCTCCCTTCTTTGGGGACTAGGAAGTATTTCATAACGCTGTTTAGAAAATCGACCTAGAAAATCGACCTCTTTAGGAAGGAGCTCACGGCCTCTTGGCTTGGACACTGTGCTCTGGGACTGGGTTCCCTGTAGTTTGTTTATTCATTCATTATCCCAAAGGTTCTTTTTTTTTCAGGAGGCAACTGGACTGTACTTTTTCTTTGAAGACGTTTCGCTTCTCATCCAAGAAGGTTCTTCAGCACTGACTGGATGGTGGGGAAGGGAAGGATTCATACTCCTTGCAGACAGCTGGTCATTTGCACCCTTTTTAGAGAGTCGTTGAGGTCACCTGGAGGTTTGTCTGTGTCCTCAGGGTCACCGAGTGGTGCAAATGGGTGTGGAGCCTTCTTGGAGCTGCTGAAAGTTGTTGGAATGGTTAGCAACCATACCTTAAGACCAGGGTTTGGGAGAACAGGAGCACCAGGGACCATCCAAACAGTGTCTCCTCGAGCTTGCTTGGAGGGGTCCCCATGCCCCCCAGCCATGCTGGCCTGTGCAGAGGTCACCCCCTGCTCTGAGCTGATCCGTCCGGTCATTTTGTGCCAGGAGAAGGAAAACCCGGAGGCAAAATTGTGATGGTATCTCTATGGTTTATTAGTTAGGAGGCTACTGGTACATCAGGTGCAGAGAGAGCACACGGGCCCCCTCCCCTCCCACTGGCCAGGCTGCTGCGGGGAAGGGGCAGAAAGGCTGCACCACAAAGCCACAATTCACAGTGCGCAGCCAAACAGGGTTGGTTATTGGTCCTCAAAGAAATGAAAGGCGCGCGGGGGGGGGGAGGTGGAGGGGTAGAGATGACCACACAGCAATGACCCCAAATCTCTAGGCCGCCAAAGCCCTTCCCTCTGCAGAAAGACCCCTGCAATGGATTCACCCCCATGCCTTCCTGTGTGGTGACACAAAACCTTTCCAGGGATCGTTTAAGAAAACGTTTAAGACTTGTGAACTTCAACTCCCAGAAGTCCCCAAGTCTTAATGTTGACTATGGAATTCTGGGAGCTGAAGTCTCCAAGTCTTAAAGCAGTCAAATTTGAAGACTTTTGTTCTAGAGGGATTGTTCAGCTTTGAATCCGTGCTGAGGCTTTCATGCTCAAAACATCCCTGCGAGGGAGGCCTGGGCTCTCCTCCCATCTCCCTCCACTTGCAGGACTCGTGTCCCCCCCACTCCACCCAGCATATAACACTCTTCTGCCTACTTTGCTGCTGTCACGGCTACGCTAAAAAAAGCTGGGAGTGACAGGGGGGCCGGGATGGAAAGCAGTGGAGGAGCCAGGGGCCCGGTCATCGGGACCCAAGACTTCTGCCGGGGCTAGTAGGCATGGTTGGCCACGTAGAGAGACTGTCCGGCCGCCCCTGAGCTGTCCTCGCTGGCTTCGTACTGGCCGAGAGCTGCTTGACCGTTGACCTGCAAGACAGAGAGGGATGCTGAGGGCCACAGCTATCCTTTGGGGCCCTCCCCACAAGGGTCCACATCTGAGCTGGGCAGAACCAGAGGGGCCTTTTGCAATTTGAAACCAGCCTGGTTTGTGCCCTGCTGTTCCTCCCCGGCCATCAACTGGGCACCCCAGAAGAGACCGAGGGACCCCAATTAGGACCCCCCCCTCCTGGGCAGTGGGGCGTACCCCCCCTCCCCCCTCCCAGGTCACCCACCTCGGCTCTCTTAAGAAACTCCTCGGTGGCCAGCTCCTCGTTCTCCCGCTGGCCCCGCCAGGTGTTGAGGGCCGATGCTTGCAGGGCCCGGCCGTAGGAGAAGGTCAGGGCCCATGGCCGGGGCAGTGGGCAGTTGTTGATGGCATTGAGGTTGAGGGAGGCCTCCTCCTCACTCTGGCCGCCAGACAAGAAGGTGATTCCTGCAGGGGCAAAGGGAAGAACTGAAGCCTCAGACCCTGTAGTGCACAGGTCTCCAACCGTGGCCACTTCAAGGCTTGTGGACTCCAGTTCCCAGAATTCCCCAGCCAGCAGAGCTGGGGAATTCTGGGAATTGAAGTCCACAAGCCTTCAAGTGGCCCAGGTTGGAAACGCCACTGATCTAGAAGCATCTCTGGCCCTGGCCAGCCCTTCCTAAGCCTTCAAAGTGCCCGGCTGGATCTGGCCAGACTGGCCGACGGATCTTGAACAGCATCTGGTGACCCACAAATCTCTCAGCCTCCCTGGATTTCTCTCGGTCCCTTTGAGGCCTCTGAGTTGGCAGCTGTCCCATTCATCATCCTATGGCAGTGAGTTCCAGGGATTCAAACTAGAAGCCGTATGGCAAAATCCTGGGGGTATAATACAGGCTCGACCTACGACCGCAAGAGAGTCCAACATTTCTGTTGCTAAGCAAGACAGCCGTTAAGTGATTTTGTCCTCCTTTTGCGACCTTTCTTGCCACCGTTGTTAAGTGAATTGCTGCGGCTGTTAGAAGGTTGCAAAAAGGTATCACGTGAGCCCGGACACTGCAACCGTCATAAATATGAGTCAATTACCAACAGGCTGAATTTTGATCAGTTGACCACTGGGAGGTTGCCGACAGTTGTAAGTGTGAAAAATGGCCATAGGTCGCTTTTTTCAATGCTGTTCTAACTTTGGGCAGTCACTAAGTGAATTGTTGTAAGTCGAGGACTACTGTTGTGGTCCGCCAGCAGCCTGCGGATCTGGCAATGGAGTCGGACAGCGATGAGGCTGAGGTGGGGCCAGGGCCATCGGGGAGTGAGGTATGGACTCCAGAGCCTCCAGAGGCTGATAGTAGTGAGGCAGAGGAACAGGAAGAGCCTGTTCCTAATTCACCCATGAGAAGAGCTGCCAGAAGGCAAGAGCAGCTCAAGCAGAGAGGACAACTCGGGATAAGGGCCAAGAGATGATTGGCCCCTCCCATAAAACAACGTTGGTAGCTTCGTCGTCTTCTTCATCTACGTCTTGCATTTATTTCTGTGACTTCTGAACGTTTGCCAAGAAAGGCCTTTGGCAGTTTGCCTAATTGGACCAAGGTTGGTGATAGGACTGAGGAATTTTTTATTTTTTTTTTGGTTTACATTTATATCCCACCCTTCTCCGGAGACTCAGGGCGGCTTACAGTGTGTAAGGCAATAGTCTCATTCTATTTGTATATTTACAAAGTCAACTTATTGCCCCCCCAACAATCTGGGTCCTCATTTTACCTACCTTATAAAGGATGGAAGGCTGAGTCAGTCTTGGATTTGTGTTGGGAGGAATTTGCTTTAATTTAGCTGAACTACGATTTATTTATTCAAATTTATGATGGCAGTGAAGTAATTCTCAGCTGTTCGAATAGTTTGTTTTTTCACTGACTGAGTTTCCAACCACCTACTGGGGCCTCGGTCACAACAACTACCTGATTTCTCTGATCCCACCTGGACTGGTCATGATTCTCAAGGAGAAGCCGAAGCAAAACACAATTGTTCCGGAATAATTGCTTGCCAGGATCCGGAAGCCTAAGACGGGTGACCTTCTCTGGACAGGGGACAGGTGTGTGAGCTTACCTGGTGGTCACCTTACCTGGCACGGCAGGCGGCACGGTCCGGCGCAGGGCAGTGACGGTTGCCATGGCGATCTCTTCTGGGCTGTACTTGGTGGGGCAGGCATGGCCGGGGGTCACCATGTTGGGCTTCAGCAGAGTCCCTTCCAGGTAGATGTGGTGGTCACTCAGGGCCTTGTAGACGGCAGCCAGAACCTGGGAAGAGAGTCAGAGCCAGGCTGGTCAACCTCGAAGGGACCGGCCGTCAAGGGAGCAGGGTCCACCAACCACCACCAAGTAATTAAAGGGAATCACAGAAAGGGAAGAGTCACACAAAAACGATTTCCTGTTAAGCACATCTGTTAATCCAGCATCTGTGCAATAAATGACCAAGGGCTTCAGCCTTGTTGGCATTTTACTTTCTGCTTTAGAGCAGGGCCATTTTAAGCCTGGTGGACTTCAACTCCCAGAATTACCCTGATAGCTTTGCTTTGCTGGCTGGGGAATTCTGGGAGTTGAAGTCGGCCAAGCTTAAAGTGGCCAAGCTTGGAGAGCCCTGCTTGAGAGAACTGCACACTGGTTAATTCCACCTTCTAAGAACCCCGAGCAGCATCACTCCCTTCGGTGTATCCCGCCAACCACTCCACTACCAACGGTTGGGCTAGAGAGCCATTGAGCTACCATGGATTATTATTATTTATTTATTTGAATTTATATCCCGCCCTTCTCCGAAGACTCAGGGCGGCTTACATTGTGTTAAGCAATAGTCTTCATCCATTTGTATATTATATACAAAGTCAACTTATTGCCCCCAACAATCTGGGTCCTCATTTTACCTGCCTTATAAAGGATGGAAGGCTGAGTCAACCTTGGGCCTGGTGGGACTTGAACTTGCAGTAATTGCAAGCAGCTGTGTTAATACCAGACAGACTTAGTCTGCTGAGCCACCAGAGGCCCTAATTGGGATTGGGAGGGACCCCGGTCGCCCCAGACTGTGACCAGGACTCCAGCCTGGCTCTGAGTGAAGAGAGCCAAGAGTTCCCCTGCCCTCCTTCAGGCCCTCTTCCCTGTGTTCTTATGGGCAGCCCACCAACTCTACGGCGACCCCCGTAATCCACAAGCCGAGGCAGCCCTACCTTCTCGGTCACATACTGGCAGCGTTTCAGATCGTGTTCCCCGTCCGGCAGGATCTCCGGTTCCACGATGGGCACGATGCCGTTCTGCAGGGAAAGGACAGCAAAGCACTGAGACCCCCGTGGAGCCCAAAAACCCAGAGCAAAGGGGCGGGGTGGGGGGAGGTGCCTCACCTGCTGGCAGATGCTGGCATAGCGGGCGAGCACGTTGGCGTTCTCCAGGATGGCCAGGGCGGAGGGGGTGTTCTCGCTGATCTTCAACACGCAGCGCCACTTGGCGAAGTCTGCGCCATCCTTCTTGTACTGGGCACAACGCTCTGCCAGCCCATCCAGCCCTGGCAGGAAGGAAGGAAGGAAGAGAAGGGAGGGAGGGAGAAAGTAGGAATTGTGGCAGGAAGGGAGAAAGGAAAGAAGAAAGGAAGGAGGTAAGTAAGGAGAAGGTGGGAATTGTGGAAGGGAGGGATGAAAGAAGAAAGGAGGGAGAGAGGAAAGAAGGAAGGGAGGAGGGAGGAGGGAGGGAGGGAAAGAAGAAAGGAGGAAGGGAATGGAGGAAGGGAGGAAGAAAGAAAGGAGGGAGAGACAGGAATGGAGGGAGGAAGGAGGGGAGAGGGAGGAAATGAAGCAGAGGAAGGGAGAGGAAAGAAGGGAGGGAGGGAGGGAGGAGGGGAGAGGGAGAAAAGACAGAAGGAAAGAGGGAAGGAGGGTGGGTGGGAGGAAGGAAGGAAGGAGAAGGAGGGAGGAAAAAATGAACCGTAGGGAGGGAAGGAAGGAGGAGAGAGAAGGAAGGAAACGACAAAAGGTGATGGCAACCTTGCAGCCTGCCCTAGACCTTATGCCCCACCAAGGCCTGATTGGACCACAGACCAAATTCAAATGATGAGCTCAGCCTCCCCCCACCCCATTACCCCGCTGCCTCTTCCCCTACCTTGGGTGGTGGTCTCGCCATCCGTGCCGGCCAGGGGCACCACCCCTTTGTCAACCTGTGAAGGAAGCGGAGGCCTGATTACGGCTGCAGCCTCCCCCCCCCACCCTGGGAGGATTGCAGGGGGATGCCCGGGTGGGGCGGGGCTGGGGGCTCCTCCTGCCCAGGGTGGCTGGCCCTGACTCCGCTCTGGGGCCGGGAGGAGGATTTCCGCAGCTTCTGCTGCCCCCAGAGGGCAATTCTGCCAGATCCCAGGATCATTCAGGAAAGCCAGCGGGGGCTTCTGCCTCTGTTCCCCCCTCTTCCTTCTCTAATGGAGGAGAATCCTGGTAGCTTGAGTTGAACATGAGGGGTCCTGGGGGGTCTCGGAGCTTGGCTGCTTTCTTGCAGATGTTTCATGACCCAACTACGGAGCATCATCAGTGCCAGGGAGGGTGGGGTTCGCTCCCTGTTTATGCAGGGGAAACTACTGGTGTGTGTATACACACACACACACACAAACATAGAAGGGAACAAACCCCAGCACAATTACAGCACTGATGATGTTCCCTAGTTGGGTCATGAAACATCTGCAAGGAAGCCTCCCAGCTCAAGAGAGCACCCAGGACCATGGGATTTTCTGTCCGATTGGCAACTTGGGTCAGCTTCACCCCTCCCCTCCTGGGCTGCAGAGCAGCAGGTGGACCCCAATTTCATGGCCTCCTGACAGAGCTCAGGCAGGCAGCTGGTTCCCTGTAGCAGTCAGATGGACCAGAATTGGACTAGAAGACCTCCAGGGTCCCCTCTGTTATTTTGTTCTTCCTTCAACAGCTCCGTTTGGGGGGGGGGCATGGAAGCTGCTTCCTAGCCATCAAACAGCCCTGTCTTCAGGATCCGAACCCAGAACCAGTGTTCTTGCTCTCCAACATCCCTTGCTGCCCCCCACTCTGGACAGGGAAATCAGAGCTCCTGCAGAGAGGAATGCTCCCCATCTTTTCATGAGGGCCGGTGAATGGCGCAGGCTGGTAAGGCCTGTTATTAAGAACAGCCTGTTATTAAGAACACAGTAGCCTGCAATTACTGCAGGTTCGAGCCCGGCCCAAGGTTGACTCAGCCTTCCATCCTTTATAAGGTAGGTAAAATGAGGACCCAGATTGTTGGGGGGGCAATAAGTTGACTTTGTAAAAAAAATATACAAATAGAATGAGACTATTGCCTTATACACTGTAAGCCGCCCTGAGTCTTCGGAGAAGAGCGGGATATAAATGTAAACAACAACAAAAAAAAAAGCTGGGAGGGGAGGGGGGCAGAGACTGCAGGGAGGGGTCCCGAAAAGCACCTTAATGCCCACAACGATGCCCTTGTCCTTGATCAGGTCCACGAAGGGCGTGCCGTCATCCGCCTTCTGGTACAAGGTCTCGTGGAAGAAGATGACTCCCCCGATGCACTTCTTCACCCGGCTGTCGGCGCTGAAGAGGATCTGGCGGTAGAGACGCCGGTTCTCCTCCGTGTTCTCCACCCCGATTTGGTTCAGCCGCTTGGCCATGCTGCCTGCGCGAGGCGGGAAGAAGCCGATGCGAGTTTGTCCCCCCCCTGCACTCTGACCATCTTCAGGGAGGCAGAAACCAGCCCAGACTCCCGGAGGAGGCCAGGCCTTAGAAATGCAGATGGCATCATCCATTCAGAAAGACTGGCTCAGACGGAAACTCCAGATAAGCAACACAATTAGACAAGCCAAAGTTGACAAGATTAGCTCAGACAAACACCTAGGATTTCCATTTCCCCTGTTGCCTATAGAGCCAGCCATGACCCCTAGGAGTCCTATGACTAGGTACTCCTAGGGCCCCATAGGAGTAGAGAAGGTATAAAACCAGGGGTGAAATCCAGCAGGTTTCCTGAAATTTCCGTACAGTTAGAACAATTAATCAGTGGAACGACTTGCCTGCAGAAGTTGTGAATGCTCCAACACTGGAAATTTTAAAGAAAATGTTGGATAACCATCTGACTGAGATGGTGTAGGGTTTCCTGCCTGGGCAGGGGGTTGGACTAGAAGGCCTCCAAGGTCCCTTCCAACTCTCTCATTATGTTATGTTAGGTTCTGACAGGTTCTGGGGAACCGGTAGCGGAAATTTTGAGTACTTCAGAGAACCAGCAAATACCAGCTCTGGCTGGCCCCCGAGTGGGGTGGGAATGGAGATTTTGCAATATCCTTCCCCCAGGAGTGGGGGATTTTGCAGTATCACTTGGAGTGGAATGGAGATTTTGCAGTATCCTTCCCCTGCCACGCCCACAAGCTACGCCCACCAAGCAACACCACGGCCACCCAGCCACGCCCACAGAACTGGTAGTAAAAAAAATTGGATTTCACCACTGGTTCAACCCCTGCCTTTCCCAAGACGTCCCCTCCCTTTTCCCACTGGGAGGGGGGAGGGGCCTCTGGACCCACTTCCCAAATGCCGGGCTGCTCGGCCCCTCCCCTCCAGCAGACACTGCCCACAATCCAGACTCACCTACGGATTCATCGGCTGCCAGGATGCCCTTGCCAGGGGCCACGATCCGTTGGGCGATGTCGGAGAGCGCCTTCTTCTGCTCGGCAGTGAGTGCGGGATACTGGTGCGTCATCTTGGCAGGTGTTTCCTGGAAGGGCATCCAAGCATGTCACTCAACAATGGCCAGGGCTACCGTGTCTTTATCATCCGGATCAGGGGTGGCCCCTTTACGACCTGTGGACTTCAGCTCCCAGAATTCCTGAGCCAGCCATACATGGGAATGGCTAGTCTATATTGTTATGTCAGAGTAAAAAATTTAAGTTGTATGTTATGACCTTATTCTATTGTGCCAAAAAGAGTTGGAAGCCAATGCTTTTCTTTCTCTTTTCCCTTTTCCCTAACACGTTTTCCTCTTCTCCTCTCCTATTTCCCCATTATTCTCATTTCTCTTCATATTTCTGTCTTTTTATATTTGGATAAACTAAGGGAAAAAACGTAATTCCAGATGCTTTTCTTTTGTCATGGTTTGCGAGCGCAGGAAAAGCCTTCTCGAGAGTAGGAAGAGAAGACAGAATAACAGAATAACTGAGCGGGAAGGGACCTTGGAGGTCTTCTAGTCCACCCCCCTGCTCAAGATGGAGACCCTACCAATCCAGACAACCTAGTTCCAGGTGGCTTCTCTCCTTGAATATTTTCCATCCATTGCTTCTTGTCCTGCCCTCTGGTGTTTTGTAGAATAATTTGACCCCCAACTCTGCTTTGTGGGATCCCCTCAAATATTAGAATTCTGCTATAATGTTCCCCAAAATTCTTCTTTTCTCTAGACTGGCCAAACCCAAATCTTGCAACCGTTCTTCACATATTTTAGTCTCCAGGCCTTTAATCATCTTAATTGCTCTTCTGTGCACTTTTTCCAAAGTCTCAACTTCTTTTTCATATTGTAGCGACCAAAATTGGATGCTGTATTCCAGGTGTGGTCTTACTATTAGTATTAGTATTAGAGTTAGTATTAACTCCTCGCGTGATCTTGATTCTATCCCTCTGTTAATACAGATGAAGATCAAGTAAATAAATTGTGCTCAGAGTCACAATTGCTGTTCCCCCTCCCAATGCAGGCTGTAGGAGAAAAACGAAACCACCATTCTGCAGCATCCTTGGGAACTGTCCCCGTTGTCATGGCATTGGGGCCACAATCGGCCTCTCTGCCCAGGGCTCCGTTCTGCCCTCCTGCCAACTCGGCCTTTGCAGAAGATCGGTTGCGTAAAAGGAGCAGAGTGGCCTATTTCGGGCAGCCGCCACAGACATGCGCCCGGCCTCGTGGCCCAGCCAGGCAGATGGGAGCCTTGCTGCTGACCCCTCCCCCATGAAGGCCGGCTCCTGTTAATTACGATGCAACAGGATTAGCTTCATCCCTTGTCTGCCAAAGCCGCTTCCCTGGGCGGCCTCTTGTCTGAAGCCCACGGGCACACAAAATGCCATTTCAATTTTACCAGGCTGCTGAGTCAGGTTGAGGCCTCCGGTGCTCAATTGGAACTCTTCTCTGCTGCAGATGCTGTTTTGATTTTGTCTTTGTAAAACCCGGCCGGTAGGTTTTAAAGGTTTAACCCTCTGATTCAGGGGTTTCCAGACTGAGGAAACCTGAAGACTTGTGGACTTCAGCTCTGGGAATTGAAGCCCACAAGTCTTCAAATTGCCAAGGTTGGAGACCCCCCTGTTCTAATTGAGGGTCTGCCATAAAGAAGAGGGAGTGGGGTCAACTTATTCTCCAAAGGCTCAGAAGGCAGGACAAGAAGCAACGGATGGAAACAAACCAAGGAGAGAAGCAACCTGGAATTAAGGAAAAACTTCCTGACAGTGAGGACAATTAACCAGTGGAACAGCTGGCCACCAGAAGTTGTAGGTGCTCCATCACTGGAGGGTTTTAAGAAGAGCTTGGACAGCCATTTGTCTGGAATGGCATAAAGTCTCCTGCTTGAGCAGGGGGATGGACTAGAAGACCTCCAAGGTCCCTTCCAGCTCTATTCTGATCGATTGATTCTTGCTTTCCTATCCTTGCATTTTGAGAAGGGAAAGAGAGTAGCATTACACTAGGATAGGATAGGAATCGGATGGGGAGAGGAGGGGAAGCCAGGGAATTTTCAAAATTGGTTGGACTGTCACTCGTGCCAGAGCTGGGCAGTTGAAGAGAGATGCATTTCAGCTCAGACACCCTCTTTGAACATCTGGACGCAGCCAGCTGGGCACAGAAAGCCAGCCCCCCCCCAATGTCTGCCTCATCGTGCCCAGACGTTCTTAAGGCCAAGCGGACCCTCCCCACTTTGCAAAGATTGCAGCCGTCAGAGCCCCCTCATCACTACTGACAGCATCAAGGGGAGGGGCCAGCAGGGTAGCCAGACAGGCGTTTGTTTTCCTGACTGCTTTGGCGCCTGTATTCCCCCACCCCCACCTTCAGCTAGACTCCACTAGCAGCACAGACTGTCCTTCTCCTCACCACTTAGTCTAAAGGACGTTTGCTGCAGCCACTTAGAAAGCTTGAAATCAGCCAGAAGGATGCCCTTGATCAGAAGGATCTGCCCTTCCCACCCTCTGCCCGGTTTCAAAACAAGCCCCCAGCCTCAGGATGGAAGGAGACAAACCCCCCACCCAATCCTCCCTGACCCTGGAGAGCCGCCAAGACACCTTAATCTCACAATAAAGGAGAATATTTGTAGAACAGGGTTGAAATGGGGGGAGCGGGGGTGGGGGTGGGGGCTTGGTGCTGTCTGAGCTTGGTGGTTTTCTGGCAGACGTTTCATGACCCAAAGTAGCACTGATGATCTTACCACGTCTGGATCATGAAACACCTGCAAAAAAACAACAAAAAAACTCAAGAGAGCACCAAGGGCCACCTCCTCTTTGCAACCCCCCTGCCCTCTAGCACGGACGAGGTTCCCTAATTAGATCCTGAAATCTCTGCAAGAAACCCCCCGCAAGTTCAGAGACCACCAGGGACCCCCCCACCTTAATTTCCCAGAGGCACCCGGCTGCTTCTCCGCTTGCAAGCTTTCCTCCTGCGATGCGCACTTGCATCAGAGCAGCCACTTTGGAATTAACACATGGAGGCGGGGGGGGGCAGCAGGAGCGCCAGCCCAACCGCTGGCAGGAGGAAGGGTCGGTCCAGACCGAGACTCGGGGTTCTCACCACGGAATTCCCAGGACTGGCGCCCCGGGCAAGAACGAAGCATCTGCGGAGGGAGACCCTCCCAACGCCCCTCCCTGCAAAGAGCCCGTGGGGGGGACGACACGCAAAACGCTGCAGCTGTCCTAGCCGCGCCCGATCCGCAGCCCTCTCCGGCCAGGAGGCCGCCCTGCCTCCGGCACTCCCGGGGATGCGACGGTTCCCGACTCGGCGACCGAAGGTGAGCCAGCTCCGCTCAGCTGGGCAGGCGAGGGTCTCCCGGCTCTCCCAGGGGCGCGACTGACCCTCGGGGGGCGGGCGCAGGAAACGCTCGGCTGGCGACCCCCGTCCGGGCCCCTCCAGCCCCGGGAGCGCCCCGGTTAGCGGCCGCCTTACCGGTCGAGGCTGCTTTGTCCGTCCGTCGTCAGGGCTGCCTCCGCGGCTTGTGCGGTGCCGGTTCTCGCGCGGGGCTGTAAAGGCGCTGCCGGTGCCGCAGAGCTACGTGACCGAGGGAGGCGGGGGCGGGGCGGGGCCAGACGGCGGCCAGACCTCCCCCCGCCAGGAAGGCGGCGGCGGCTGCTCGCCCTGCCGCTCCGGGGCTCGGAGCATCCCGGAGGACCCCTCCTCGCCTCCTGTTTCCCAGCCCGCTCGGACGCCGCAGGGGCTCAGCCTCCCTCCCACCCCAAGGCGCCCCTGGACGGGCTCCGAGGAAAGGGCGCATCTGAGCGCGTGAAGAGTGCATCCCCTCCCCCTCCCCAGGCAAGGGGTCGCCCCTTGCCCACTTTGGCTAAACGAGCCCGCCGTCCTGCCTGGCATCGGGGGACGCCAGTTCAGCCGGCCGGTCGGACAACCGGCGGCCACCTCCACATTTTCTGGCTGGGGAGTCCCGGGGGTCGCCCCGAGACCTGTAGCCGAGGGAGAGAGCCTGGAGAGACGCGGGAAAAGGCTCGGGGCTGGCGGTGGGGCGCATTTCCCTGCACCGGAGGTTTAAATAGGAACTGGAACCAACGCCCTCCGGTGGGGAAGCCACGGTTGCATTCCTGCCCTGGGTAGGGGGTGGGCTAGATGATCTCTAAAGTCACTTCCTTATGTGACCCACTGTTCTTTTGTGCTGGACATATCTTTTCTTTTATGTACACAGAGAGCGTATGCACCAAGAGAAATTCCTTGTGTGTCCAATCACACTTGGCCAATAAAGAATTCTATATTCTATTCTATTCTATTCTATTCTATTCTGAGAAGCCCCCAACCCACGGCTGGCATGGGGGAGGGGGGGCTCAGCACCGAGGGCAGGGCTGCAAAGTCCAAAGCTGCACTTCCTCCTGGCCAGGCAGCCGAGGGAGGAGGGACAGGGCCAAGGGGGAGGGTTCTTGGGGGCTGTGCTGGGACAGAACTGTGGCTCCCTGTCCAACTGGTGACTTTGCAGCTTTTGTGTGTGTGTTTGTGTTGTGTGAGGGGCCACGGGAGCCTTTGCTTTGCTGGCTGTCAGCGCCTCTTGTAAAAGAAAAACAAATGCACCAAAAGGCAGGAACGTCTCTGCCCTACTGCAGGCTGTGGGGCTGGCAAGGCCGTCAGCAGGAGGAGGGAGGGTACTTGATGCCCATAAGCCCCCCAACCCTCCATCGCTGTGTCCCCGACCTGGACCTGAGCAGAACCACCCAAGAAATCCCTAGACCAGGCCGCAAGTAGAGGAATTGCCCCAGCAGCCGTCTTTTAAAAGCTGCCTCCTGCCCTTCTCAGCACCTGCCCAGGTGAGTGGGGCGCCAGTGTAGCTGATGCCCGGGTCTCCCATCTCTGTTGGAGGTGCTGCCTGGTTGCATCATTCAGACTGCTGATGGGGGAGTCAAGCTAATGCAGGAACACCTGTCTGTGAAGGGGACCCTGTCAGGTGTGTTTGTCCTGTTGGGCCTAAGAGATGGGGGCTCTCCCCCACTGGAATCCTCTCCTGCAGAATTCGCTCACTGGAGATTTTATTGATAAACCGTTTATAGGGTTTTATTGGTGGGACTGACTGCAATGCGTCTCGATTGAAGGACAGGAAGTCCTCGATTTACGACCTCAGCGGAGCCCAAAATGTCTGTTGCTTAGCAAGTTAAGTTTTGTCCTGTTTTACAACCCGTGTTGCTACAGTTGCTAAGTGAATCTGGCTTCCCCATTGACCTTGCTGGACAGAAGGTCACAAAAGAGAATCATTTGACCTCACAACATGGGCAACCGTCACATGTGCCCTCCAGTGGCCAAGGGTCCAGATTTTGATCCTGGGAACAGGGTGTGTGTGTGTGTGTTGCTGCAACAGTTGTGTGAAAACCAGCCGAAAGTCACTTTTTTAAGTACCATTATAACTTCCACTAAAGAAATGGTTATAAGTTGAGGACTACCTGTATAACCTGCCACGAGTCTTGGGAAATACAGCAAATACAGGTAGTCCTCGGCTTACGACCGCAACGGAGCCCAAAATTTACGTTGCCAAGTGAGAACTTTGTTAAATGAATTTTGACTCATTTTACGACTTGTTAAGCGAATCACCCAGCAAAAGTCAGTTGTGAAGTCAGGAACACGGTCGTTAAGCGAATCTGGTTTCCCCATTGACGCTGCAACCGTCACAAATGTGAGTCCGTTGTCAAGCATCTGAATATAAATTACTTGACCCCGGGGATGCTGCAACGGTCCCGAGTCACTTTTTTCAGGGCTGTTGTAACTTTGAACGGTCACTAAGTGAACTGTTGTAAGTCGAGGACTGCCTGCAGTTAGCTCCAAACTACAGAAGAAACAGGGAAGGTGCTGACTAACCTCTCCGTGGATCAATCCTGGGATCAGACTTTGCATTTGGATTCATTTCACGAGAGAAGCAAAAAGCCACTGATTGCAAAGATCCAGATTTACACAACCATTTTGCACTTTTTGGCTGAGAGGGAGAGAGAGGGAGAGAGACCCCTTTTGCAATCTCCCCCAAGCAGTACAGGTAGTCCTCGACTTACAACAGTTCATTTAGTGACCATTATAAAATCACAACGGCACTGAAAAAAGTAACTTATGGCCGTTTTTCACCCTTATGACCGTTGCAGCATCCACCACGGTCACGTGATTTAGATTTGGAGACTTGACAACTGACTCGTATTTATGACGGTCGCAGTGTCCCAGGGTCACACGATCCCCTTTTGTGACCTTCTGAAAAGAAAAGCCAATGGGGGAAGCCCGATTTGCTTAACAGCCGGGGAACCTGATTTAAGAACTGCATTGATTCACTTAAGAAAAAGGGTGAGAAAATTAATAAAATGCAGCAAACTCACTTAACAAATGTCTCACTTAAAAACAGAAGTTTCGGGCTCAGTTGTGGTCATAAGTTGAGGACTACCTGTGTAAGTTGAATTTACAGGTAGCCGTCAACTTATAACCATTTCTTTAGTCATTGTTTGACGTTACAACGGCAGTGAAAAAAGTGACTGATGATCAGTTTTCACACTTACAACCACTGCAGGATCTCTAGTCGTGACCAAAGTGTGGTCACTTGGCAATTGGCAGGTATTTAGATAGTCCTCAATTAACAACGATTCCTTTAGTGACCATTCAAAGTCACAACAGCACTGAAAAAAGTAAATTATGATCATTGCTCACATTTACGACCGTTCCAGCATCCCTGCGTCCAGGCTATCAAAAGTTGAATACTGACTCATATTCATGACGGTTGCAGTGTCCTGGGGTCATGTGATCCCCCTTTGCGACCTGACAAGCAGTCAACAGGGGAAGCCAAATTCACTGAACAAACTGGTTACTAACTTATCAACTGCAATGATTCACTTAACAACAGTGGCCAGAAAGTTCCTAAAAGGTCTTGCTTAAAGAAAAAGAAATTTTGGGTTCAATTTTGGGTCGTAACTTGAGGACCTCCTGTAATTCCTGGGAGGAGCCGCCCTACGAAAAGGAACGGAGCCCTGCCAGGGGGCAGATGGGCACGGGATCGCTGGTAGCCCATGGCACAGAAGGGAGAGAATGCCAGGTGTCGTGTCCCACTCCTCCGCTGACGGCCGGGTCAGGGAAATCCGAATCAGGCTTGCCTCTGCAGCTCTGCCCAAAGTCCTCAGAGCAGGCAGGAGACCAGTAAGTGACTTCAGCAAGATAAGTTCGACTTTGCCTGACTCAGAGACTGCCAGAAAGCAGGTCCTTTATATAGGCCATGGGGTGTGGCTCCATGACTCAGCACTCATTAAGGCCTGCCCCTCCCTTCCTTCTGTTGCCTCCGCCTATCCAGTCTTCTGATGCGAGGGTCACTCCAATCAGCAGCTGTTGGAAATAAACTTTCCTCAGGCTCACCTGCTGTGGAGGAGGGGGAGGGGTCTAGCTGCTCCGTTTGCCTGGGCATGGAGCCAGGGCTGGGGCCGGGGGGTGCTCCCTCCTCTGCAGCCTGCTTGGGCATGGAGCCAGGGCTGGGACCGGGAGGTGCCCCCTCCTCTGCAGTTTGTGTGGGCATGGAGCCAGGACTTGGGCTGGGAGGCATACATTCCTCCGTGTTCGGGAGCAGATAAGAAGGCCCCAGCTGCTGTGAGAGCGGGCAAGACACAACACCAGGGCTTTTGCCAGCCTGGTCTGGCCAGGAAGCTGGACTTGCACCCCAATAGGCAGAGCTTTGACCACATGGTCCCAGCCGCCATTGTGATTTTTTTGACCTTCTGGCCACACCTTTTAGGCCTGAGATAGGGAACGTTGGCCCTTTTATGACTGATGGACTTCAACTCCCAGAATTCCCCAGTCAGCTATGCTGGCCCTTTTCTGACTGGTGGACTGCTGGCTTAGGAATTCTGGGAGTTGAAGTCCACCAGTCATAAAAGGGCCAGCGTTCTCCACCCGTTTTAGGCAAACCCAGGGGTACCTCTGCTCAGTGTTTACAAGCAGTTGTATACCAATCCAGAATAGGAAAAGAGCAAATGCAGGAGGGGTGGAAGATTAGCTGCCCCACCTGGAGATGGTGGGAGAGGGGGTGTCTCCCCACGTGGGCTTGAATGCGGCCTACAATTGGCCCAGATTGGTGGTGAGAGGAAGAAGGTGGGGGGGGGGGAAGAGAGAAAGAGGGAATAAATCTTATTTCCACAAAGCTGCCACTTTAAGGACTTCCACAGCCGCTTCCTTTCTCGCTGGAAAATAAAAGGCGCTTTTATCATTTGTGCCAAAGCAACGGAGGGCTGGCCTTGTGCCCAGGAGGAGGGGAGGGGGCTTCCTCTGGTTAGCCATGCCCAGCAGACAGACTGGCACAGACCCACCCAAGGCAGCTGCCGCAGCCCCTGTCCCTTCTGGAGCGGGGTCCGGACCCCCACTCAGGGACAGAAACTGCCACCCGGTAGCTGAAATCTAGGCTGGGGTCCCGAGTAAAGCCAGGCCACTCAGCCCCCCTCCCATGGAAAGAAAGGTGGGGGGGGGGCAGCACCATCCGGGCATCAGAGCAGGCAGGGGATGCCAAGTAAAAATATGGGGAGGGGGAGAGGCAGCTGGGCTTGTAACCCCCACCTTTGAAAGAGGGAAGCTGGACGATGTCCTAAGGGAGAGACCCCTCACCCACCCGCCAGCCAGTAAAAGGGCAGCCTGGCTCTGGAGGGGGCTGCTTCCGCTGAGGCCAGCAGTTGCGCTTCCCGCCCCCCTCCCCCCTGGCCCCAGACATCTCTCTACTGCCCCCACCTTTTCCAGGCAAGGCTCTGGGCTGTAGACCCCTCCCCTCCCCCGTAATTTTTCTTAGAACAGGGGTCTCCAACCTTGGTCCCTTTAAGACTTGTGGACTTCAACTCCCAGAGTCCCTCAGCCAGCAAAGCTCTCTGGGAGTTGAAGTCCACAAGTCTTAAAGGGACCCAGGTTGGAGACCCCTGTCTTAGAAGATCCTGGTTCCTTTGCAAGAGAAAACGAGGCCAGTCTTGGGATTCCACTCAAGGGGGGGGAGGGGGTCTTTTGCCCCCCAACTAAACTGGTGCTTCAGATCAGGGGTCTCCAACTCCCAGAATTCCTCAGCCGGCTATGCTTAAAGTGGCTCCGTTTGGAGACCCCTACCCCAAATAAAGCTTCTAAGCTGCCAGGGGAGCCAAACCAGATGCTACCAAGACCCCAAGGGAGGGATGGGACGCACGGCTTCCCACGTCCTTGACTGCCCCATGGGGCTTCTTTGGCCAAGCAGGGAGCCTGGACCCCCGTGACCCCAGAAGAGAGGCCAGGCGGAGCAGGGTCTCTAGTGGTGGGTCAGAGGGAGGGCAGGCACAGTTGGGGTGTGGATGGGTGTCTACAAGGACACAAAGCCGAGGGCATCACATGAAGCAGACGGGAGGGGCCCGGCTGAGGAGAGGAGGGAGGACGAGTCACTACACAGGGAGACAAACTGCCCGAGCCTTGCAAACATAACAGACATAACATTTACTTCATCAGACAATTGAGAACAAACTCGTGCTTTTGCCTCTGTGGCCTCTTCAGACCAAGAGATCCACAAGGCGCTGGATCTCAGTGAGGCTGGACACTTCAGTCGGCAACCTGGAGAGGGCCTGGAGGGGAAACAGGACAGCAGCATTCAGGCCACTGGGCTCCGGCCTGCAACAACCATGTGAAAAACAAGCAGCGGGGGAAGGAGTGTGTATGTGTGTGTGTGGGAAACGACACTCTTCTCTCAGGGGGTCTTGAACCCAGGGCTGAGAGCAGGACTGTTTCTGGTGAGGCTGAGCATTCAGGCATTTTGGGCACAGATGCTGTGAATTTGGCTGAAGGCTGTGGCAGCCGGTCCCTTAGCCAGCAGGTCGAAGGGAGCACGTGAATCTCAGAAGGTAGGAGTTGGAAGGGACTGTAGAGGTCATCTAGTCCTCCCCTTCCTATACCCAAAAGGTGGCCATCCAGCTGCCATTTAAGCCTCGCCCCCCCAAAAGAAAAGTAACTCTGATTCTAGGCAGAATCCTCTATTTGGGGGTCCCAACCTTGGCCCCTTTAAGACTTGTGGACTCCCAGAATTCCCCAGCCAGCTATGAAGGGTGGGGGAGGGCTGTGGGGTCCTTGGGCCTCTCTCAGCTTGGTTGTTTTCTTGACCCAAGTAGGGAACACCATCAGTGCTCCAAGAGAGTGGGGCTTCAGGAGTGGAGGGTCTTAAAGCATGCTAGCTGGGGAATTCTGGGAGTTGAAGTCCATAAATCGTAAAGTGGTCAAGGTTGGATATCCCTTCTCTATATGAAGCTTAATCTACTGGGTGGGTGGAAGGTCTGTTCAAAACAAGAGGACTAGCCCCTTAGGCGCCCCAATGGATTTTGGTCCATTCTAGAGACCTCAAAATTTGTCCCCAATCTTATTGCTAGTTCTGGTCTTTCTCAGAATAAAACCACCCTGGTGAATTTCCGCCTGCCTCCAGGACACCAGGCAGGGCCCAGGCCACTCACCTGCTTCAGGTTCGCCTCCACCTTTTCCTGGCGCCTCAGCAGCTGCTGGGCCTGGCACAGCCGCTCCTCCAGGCACCTCACCTGTGGGCGCAACCCCAGAGTGGGGAGTCAGAATGGGAGCTGGGGAGACCCCGGCCCACCCAGCGGACACTCACCTGTGTGACGTGGCTGGTCAGGGCCTTCGTGTGCTCGGTGTCCTTCTGCAGAAGCAGCTCCTTTAACTTCCCAACCTGTGGGGGATGAGAAGTGGCCGTGAGCCCGAGAGGGGCACCTGGGCATCACATGAAGCAGACGGGAGGGGCCCGGCTGAGGAGAGGAGGGAGGACGAGTCACTACACAGGGAAACAAATTGCCCGAGCCTTGCAAACATAACAGACATAACATTTACTTCATCAGACAATTGAGAACAAACTCGTGCTTTTGCCTCTGTGGCCTCTTCAGACCAAGAGATCCACAAGGCGCTGGATCTCAGTGAGGCTGGACACTTCAGTCGGCAACCTGGAGAGGGCCTGGAGGGGAAACAGGACAGCAGCATTCAGGCCACTGGGCTCCGGCCTGGAACAACCATGTGAAAAACAAGCAGCGGGGGAAGGAGTGTGTATGTGTGTGTGTGGGAAACGACACTCTTCTCTCAGGGGGTCTTGAACCCAGGGCTGAGAGCAGGACTGTTTCTGGTGAGGCTGAGCATTCAGGCATTTTGGGCACAGATGCTGTGAATTTGGCTGAAGGCTGTGGCAGCCGGTCCCTTAGCCAGCAGGTCGAAGGGAGCACGTGAATCTCAGAAGGTAGGAGTTGGAAGGGACTGTAGAGGTCATCTAGTCCTCCTCTTCCTATACCCAAAAGGTGGCCATCCAGCTGCCATTTAAGCCTCGCCCCACCAAAAGAAAAGTAACTCTGATTCTAGGCAGAATCCTCTATTTGGGGGTCCCAACCTTGGCCCCTCTAAGACTTGTGGACTCCCAGAATTCCCCAGCCAGCTAGGAGGGGGGGGGGGGAGGGCTGTGGGGTCCTTGGGCCTCTCTCAGCTTGGTTGTTTTCTTGACCCAAGTAGGGAACACCATCAGTGCTCGAAGAGAGTGGGGCTTCAGGAGTGGAGGGTCTTAAAGCATGCTAGCTGGGGAATTCTGGGAGTTGAAGTCCATAAATCGTAAAGTGGTCAAGGTTGGATATCCCTTCTCTATATGAAGCTTAATCTACTGGGTGGGTGGAAGGTCTGTTCAAAACAAGAGGACTAGCCCCTTAGGCGCCCCAATGGATTTTGGTCCATTCTAGAGACCTCAAAATTTGTCCCCAATCTTATTGCTAGTTCTGGTCTTTCTCAGAATAAAACCACCCTGGTGAACTTCCGCCTGCCTCCAGGACACCAGGCAGGGCCCAGGCCACTCACCTGCTTCAGGTTCGCCTCCACCTTTTCCTGGCGCCTCAGCAGCTGCTGGGCCTGGCATAGCCGCTCCTCCAGGCACCTCACCTGTGGGCGCAACCCCAGAGTGGGGAGTCAGAATGGGAGCTGGGGAGACCCCGGCCCACCCAGCGGACACTCACCTGTGTGACGTGGCTGGTCAGGGCCTTCGTGTGCTCGGTGTCCTTCTGCAGAAGCAGCTCCTTTAACTTCCCAACCTGTGGGGGATGAGAAGTGGCCGTGAGCCCCGAGAGGGGGCACCTGGGCATGCGCAGAGCACCCGCTCTGCTCAGTGAGTCTGGAAGGACCCGTGATTCAGCAGGGGTCAAGTTGTTTGCACAGGAAAGAGATTCCACGTTGGCAGAATTTATAGCATTTGTTTAGTGACCGTTTGAAAGTTATGACCAGTTTTCACACTTATGACCTTTGCCGCATCCCTGGGGTCTCACAATCAAAATTTGAATGCTTGGCAACTAGCCTGAATTGATGAGCCTTGCAGTGTCCCAAGGTCGGCATCTGCAAACACAACGGAGCCCCAAATTTCTGTTCCTAAGCACAATGGTTGTTTTGTTTTTATGACCTTTCTTGCCGCTGTTAAGTGAATCTGGCTTCTCCCTTGGCTTTGCTTGTCAGGTCGCAAAGGGGGATCACATGACCCCAGGACACTATAACCGTCATAAATATGAGTCAGTTCCCAAGGGTCTGAATTTTGATCACATGACCGTGGGAAATTCTGCAATGGTTGTAAGTATGAAGAACGGTCATAAGTCACTTTTTTCAGTGCTGTTCCGACTTCAAAGAATGGCTGTAAGTCGAAACTATCTGTAGTTCATCAGGAGGTTCCAGATCAGAGGTGGGCAGCTATGGCCCCCTTACGACCTGTGGGCTTCAATTGCCGGTAGGCTGGCTGAGGAATTCTGGGAGTCCACAGGTTGTAAAGGGGCCATAGGCTGAGCCCCATGGAGCGGGTCCAAGACGTCATAATTCTTGAGTTATCAAAATCTAGCCCAACTTGAATGCCTTTCTTATCTCCCGCTCGTATGCCTTGACCATTAGTTGGCCAGATTTTTGCAGAGCTTAATCAGTCTTGATAACCATTTCAAGTGGCTGGATCTCTTGATTTCCTCGGGGTCCACCCGTGTTCTAGATAGGAGGGCATCCCAAGAACTTAAGCATGGGCTGGAATTTCAGCCCCAACAAGGGTCCCGAGAGCCAGGACCGGTGCAGCCCCCCCTTGTTCCTGGCACCTCCTGCCGCAGCCAGATCTTCTCCTGGGCATCAGGGCGTCGGGTCCCGCTCATCTCGTCCCACAGAGTGGTGGCTGCCATCTCCGACTTCTGGAGCTCCAGCTTCAGCTGGGCCACCTCCTCTCGCAGGGTCTGGGGGAGAAAGGCCGGTCAGTCACTGACGTGGCAGGGAGCCCACCCCACCCCCACCCCGAAGCTGCCCCCCTCCCAGTCACGTACCGCCACTTCCCTCTTCTGGTCGCTCAGCTGGCATTGCTTCTCTTCCTGCTGACGCAGCAGCTCCTGAAGCTCCTTCTCGCTCTGGGGGGAAAAAGGGGGGGTCACTGGGGCAGGGGTCTCCAACCTTGGTCCCTTTAAGACTTGTGGACTTCAACTCCCAGAGTCCCTCAGCCAGCAAAGCTGGGGGTTGAAGTCCACAAGTCTTAAAGGGACCACGGTTGGAGACCCCTGCACTGGGGCAGCTGGAGGAGGAAGCCTCTCTGGCCTTTGTGAGGCTGGGGGACACGGCAAGCAGACCACAACCCTCCTTTTCAAAGCGGTTGCCCCTGCTGAAGATGGAGGGCACCAGGTTGCAGAAGAGCAGGAGGTGGCCTGGCTAGATGACCTCCCTGAGAACCCCTAAGATGATTTTCGACTTATGATAATTGAGCCCCCAATTTTTGTTGCTAAGCAAGGCTTTTGTTAAGTGAGTTTAGCCCCATTTTACGCCCCTTTCTTGCAGCAGTTGTTAAGTGAATCACTGCAGTTGTTAATTTAGTCACCCAAAAATTGTTAAGTCAGTCTGGCTTCCCCAATTGGCTTTGCGGGTCAGAAGGTCGGAAAAGGGGATCACGTGACCCCGAGACACTGCGACCGCCATAAATGTGAGTCAGTTGCCAAGCGTCTGAATTTTGATCACGTGACCCTGGGGATGCCACAACTGTCGTGGGTGTAAAAAAATGGTCATCAGTCCCTTTTTTCAGTGCTGTTGTAACTTTGAACGGTCACTAAATGAAATGTTATAAGACGGGAACTACCTATAGCAGGGATGGCTAACCTTTTTGGCACACCCACACCCACAATGCAATGCACATGCGACTGCCCCGCACATGCGTGTGCGACCGTGTGCGACCCACCTCCGCGTATGCCTGCGTAACCCCCACCTGTGCCCAGCCCCACCCCTGCGCATAGGCGGCTTGAAAATCAGCTGGCCAGTGGGAGGCACCTGCGCATGTGTGTGGAGCCGAGCTGGGGCGACGGCTCACGTGTCCCCAGGGAGAGCTCTGTGTGCCACCTGTGACAGGCCTGCCACAGATTCGCCATCACAGACCTAAACTTAAGCTTGAAAGCTCTCGGTTATTATAACCATCTATTATCACCCCCCCTGCTTTGGGTAGGGAGGCTGTTGGCTCTGTTTTGGCTTACAGCTTGGCATGAACGAGACTTTTCTCTCGCTGAGTTGACAAATCACGGCTTTTGTGCACTGTAGAAACTCAGATGTTCCCTAATGAACCGTGAGGACTAGAACCTTACATTTAGAACAATCGTTTAATAAGAGAAATCCCTGTAGGATTGGGAAGAAGCCTCTTTCTGGCATGCTAAAGAAGCGGTGTCCAACCATGGCAGCTTTAAGACTTGGGGACTTCACCTCCCAGAATTCCCTAGCCAGCCCTGCTAGGGCTGGGGAACTCTGGGAGTTGAAGTCCCCGAGTCTTAAAGTTGCCAAGGTTGGACAGCAGTGGGCCAGTGTCCCAGGCCATGCAGCCCCCTCCCCAGCACACCTGAATCTTCAGGTGCAGAATCTTGCTGAGCTTGATTTGGGTGGCTCGACAAGCGTCCATCTCGGCCTGGTGCTGCGTTTGAGACGTTTCCAGCTGTTGCTCCATCTGCAAACTGCCGGGAGAAATGGAGCTCAGAGCAGAGCTGCTTCCGCCCTGGACACCCCCCACTCCCCCGACCAGCCCAGCAGAGCCAGGGACCCCCCCCCTCCCTCCAGCCAATGCTCACATCTGTGCCCGCAGCTCTCCAATGTCTTCTTGGCAACGCCTGGCCAGGAGGCGCAGTTGCTCCACGGCCAGGCGCAGGTCCTGGGTGTGGCTGGCCAGGGAGGCTAGAATATCTGCCGAGAGAGTTCCGTCAGGGAGGGTTAGGAAGAGGGGCCGTCCCAGAGCAAGGAGTCAGAATCACAGAGTTGAAAGGGACCTTGGAGGTCCTCTAGCCCAACCCCTAGCCTAGGCCATTCCAGACAAGTGGCTGCCCAGTCTCTTCTTTAAAACCTCCTTCTTTGGAGCCCCTGGTTAATCGTTCATACCTGAGAGCTGGGGAGGAGGGGCCGGGGCTGCGCGCGTAAATGCGGTGGTCTCGCTCCAGAGGCCGGGGGTCTTTGGGGCTGAAAGAGACAAAGATTTCCTCCTTTGACAAACTCCCCCAAACAGCGTCAGTTGGATTTCACTGGTTCTCGACTGACAACCAGTGACTGTTCGAAGTTACATCACTGAAAAAAGGGACTTACGGCCGCTGCAGCATACCCATGGTCACATGATCAGACGCTTGGCAACTGACCCATCGTTATGACGGTCGCAGTGTTCCCAGGATCACGTGATCCCCTTTTTGCGACCGTCTGACCAGCAAAGTCAAGGGGGAACTCGGATTCACTTAACAACTAAGTAACTAACTAACTTAAGATTCACTTAACAACGGTGGCAAGAAATGTTGTAAAATGGGGCAAAACTCACGTAACAAATGTCTCACTTAACAAGGGGAATTTGGGGCTCAATTGTGATTGCAAGTCGAGGAAAAATACCCACGGCACCACTCTAGGAACAAAGAGTCGGCTTCCGTCCGGGATCGCTCACCTCCCTGGGACGCAGCTCGAAGGACGCTGTCCACCAAGGAGACCCCCGGGCGGTGGGGGGTGCGCTGGGCCGGAGTGGATGTGCTGCTCTGGGGGGCCACTTGGGCTGCCTGGGAAACAAACCAGAATTGAGGGGCCCCCTTTGTGAGAAAATCAGGGGCCACCCACATGGCCAAAAAAACCGGATCTATCCTACCGCGCCTGGCCGACCCGTCTGCAGAATGTCGGCAACCTCCAGGAACTGGGTGTGGAGACCGCCCAACTCCAGCACGGCCCGGAAAAGCCCCTCCAGGCCCATTTTGGTGTCCTGGATCTTGGCCCTGGCGCCATCCAGCTCAGCGCGCAGTGACTCCTGCTCCTGCCTGGAGGAAGGGAGGGGGGAGGAAGAGGTCAGAGGTTGGGCTCAGCTGCCCACCCCGAGGGGGTTTGACAGCGGGAGAGCCCGGCCCTTACTGGAGCTTCTGGCGGGCGTCCTTGAGGTCCTCCAGTTGGCTGCCGCGTTCCCGCAGAGCGGAGAGGCTGGCCTTCAGCTCTTCTTCCGTCTCGCTCAGCTGGCGGCGGGCAACCTGGTTCTCCTGCTCGAGAAACTGCAGAGCGGGGGGTGGGGTGGGGGAGAAGGGCACTTCAAAATAAGGCCCATGGCAGCCCAGGTCTCCCCTCCCTCCCCACACTGCCGGCTCCCTCTCTCGGCTGCCAACCTACCTCGCGGCAATCCGAGGCCTCCCGAAAGTCCCGCTGGGCGCCGTCCCGTTCCTGCTGCACCCTCTCCTTCTCCTGTGCCAGCCTGTGGAAGAGAAGCCCCCCCGAAATGAGGTGCCCCCTCCCCTCTGCAAAGCTGTTCCACTGGATGAATCCGGCTGGCTGAGTTTGTGCAACTCAAAGTATCCCAAAGCCGGTTTGCAAGCCAGGATCAAGCCCAAAATTTCTGTTGCTAAGCGAGACGGTTGTTAAGTGAGTTTTGTCCCATTTTATGACCTTTCTCGACACAGTGGAGTCACTGCAGTTGTTAAGTTAGTCACCTTGCTGTTAAGTGAATCTGGCTTCCCCCTTGGCGGAAGGTCTCAAAAGGGGATCATGTCACCCTGGGACACTGCGACCGTCATAAATACGAGTCAGTGGCCCGAATTTTGATCATGTGACCACAGAGATGCTGCAACAGTCGAAATATGAAAAACGGTCCTAAGTCCCACTTTTTTCAGTGGAGATGTAACTTCGGACAGTCACTCAATGAACTGTTGTAAGTTGAGGACTACTTCCGTCCAATGGGTGAGCCAACCGATGGTGAAATGGAAAACGTGCTCAGGGTTTCACACACACAACCCCCAAACGCCCAGGGGTCTTCCCAGCTGCTGCCTCCCCCAAAGCCCCCAAGTGCTGCAAGAGTGCCTCCCCAGAGTCCTTGGGGGGGATGGGGCTGCCTCTGGCCCCTCGATTCCCGGGGGACTCCTCAGGGAAGGAACCAAGGGGGGCAGCCCTTAGGGTCGGGGTCCCTTTATCCAAGACTGGGGTGTGTCCAACCGTGGCCCCTTGAAGACCGGTGGATTTCAACTCCCGGAATTCCCCAGCCAGCACAGGAGTTGAAGTCCACTGGTCTTCAAGGGGCCACGGCGGATAAATAATTCCCAGGTGAAATGAAATAAAAAAAGACCACAGACCGATGCCAGCCCATCCGGAGGTGCTGCAACGGCTGGAATTTTGGCTGAAAACATCTGGAGGGCAACGGGTTGGGGGGGAGCAGCCAAGCAGACTCACCTGGCAGCCTCATCCTGCAGCTGCTGGATGGCCGTCGCCTTCTCCTCCAGCCGCTGGCTGAGCTCCAGCCGTTCTTCCTGCAGCTGCTGCAGCTGCTCTTCCGAGGCCGTCCCTCTTGCCAGAGCAGCCTGCAAGTCTGTGGACAGGGCAGATCCCCCTCAGAAGGAGACCCAAGATCCTGCCCTGCCCCATAACAAGAGTCAACTTCGGCCTCCACCGGAGCGAAATTTCTCTGCTCCAGGCCCGGCATTCCTGGCCACGCACCACAATTCCCGGTGCCTGTTTTGAACCAGGTGCAGGGCTGGCCGCCGTTGTGGGGGCTCACCTCGGTCCAGCCGCATGTTGGTCTCCACCAGCTCGTTCACCCGGCCCAGCGCTTCAACCAGTTCTACCGTCGTCTCCTCCAGCTTCTGGCACACCTACACACGTCATGGAGGGCATGGGCATTGTAGTCCCTGCCTGCCTGAGGCAGTCTGCCTGGCAGCGGGACTGTCCAGTGGGTGAGCCCAGAGACGCTCATCCCTGGATATGGGGTCGGCTCAGTCCTGTCCTCCCACTCTCCCTCCCAAAGGGCCATTTTGCCAGAGAGGGCAGGAATGCTGGGGAGAGGGTCCACCAGACCCCTGCTATAAAACTGCCCAAGGAGCTGCTGATCCAGTTCTACAGAGGAATGATTGAATCTGTCAGACTTAAGAGGATCATTAGAACTGCAGAAAAAATAATTGCTACCAACCTGCCTTCCATTGAGGACCTGTATACTGCACGAATCAAAAAGAGGGCTGTGAAAATATTTACAGACCCCTCGCATCCTGGACATAAACTGTTTCAACTCCTACGACGCTATAGAGCACTGCACATCAGAACAACTAGACACAAGAACAGTTTTTCCCCGAAGGCCATCACTCTGCTAAACAAATAATTCCCTCAACACTGTCAAACTATTTACTGAATCTGCACTACTATTAATCTTCTCATCGTTCCCATCACCAATCTCCTTCCACTTATGACTGTATGACTATAACTTTGTTGCTTGTATCCTTACGATTTATACTGATATTGATGGTTTCCTGATTGCTTATTTGTACCGTATGACTATCATTAAGTGTTGTACCTTATGGTTCTTAACGAATGTATCTTGTCTTTTATGTACACTGAGAGCAGATGCACCAAAGACAAATTCCTTGTGTGTCCAATCACACTTGGCCAATAAAGAATTCAATTCAATTCAATTCAATTCTGAAAAAAAGGGGGAACCCACCCTCTGTGCACCCCACCCCTTTCCTGTGTCCGGGATTCTCAGGAGGTCCTAGTTGTGCAGTATGGTTGATGGGGAAGAATTAAGGGAGCAGCTCAAAAGATACAAGTAGTCCTCGACTTACGATTACAATGCAGCCCAACATTTTACGACCTTTCTTGCACAGCTGTTAAGTGAATCACTGCAATTGTTTAGTTAGTAATATGGTTGTTAAGTGAATCTGGCTTTCCCATGGACCTTGCTTGTCGGAAGGTTGGAAAAGGAGATCACGTGATCCCAGGACACTGAGACAGTCGTAAATGTGAGTCACTTGCTAAGTGTCTGAATTCCGATCACGTGACCATGGGGGCACTGCAGTGGTCATAAGTGTGAAAAATGGTCCGAAGTGACTTTTTTCGGGGCGCTGTAACTTTGGTCAAAGTCAATGGGGAAATGAGATTCACTTCACACCCGTGTTGCTTAAGTTAACAGCTGCAGCGATTCACTTAACAACCGTAACAAGGAAGGTGGTAAACTCACTAAGCAACAGTCTTGCTTAGCAACAGAAATTTTGGGTGCCATTTGTGGTCGTAAGTCGAGGACCACCCTCTGGCACAGCGTCCAGATAACAAAGTTGTAGCTCCAGCCATGTGGGTCTCAGAGGGATTGAAGCAGACCCCACCCCACCCGCCGCCGCCTCTGCCAGGTCCCCACGGCCCCAGGAAAGAGCCTTGCCTCTCGAAACCGGGCGCTTTCAGTCCGGGCGGCCTCCACCTCCTCCGCCATCTTCCGGTTGGCCACGAGGCACTTGCTGATGCTGCTGCGGTACCCCTGGTACTGTGGGGGGAGACCGAGAAGCCCCCCGTCAGCACAGAGAAGCTCCGGGAGGGGGAGGCGGAGGGGGTCAGGGGTCAGGACTCACGTCCAGCCGCATCTGAGCCCAATCGGCCTGGAGGGCTGCTGCAAGGCTGTCTCCTTCGGCCACGTGGCGGCCATAGCCAGACAACAGATCCACCTGCAAAAAAAAGAAGAAGGGGGAGGCAGAGGGAGCTGCAGACATTGGAGGGAGCAAGCAACTCCCCACCTGGAGCCCCAACCCTTCCCCCTCCCCTCACCTCAAGTGCCTTTGCCTTCTGCAGCAGGACCCACAAGCGCTGCTGGGACTCGGCACTCGGCTCCAGCTTCCGGATCTTGGCAGCAGCACCGGCCTGCACCGACTCCCGAACCAGGTTGGCCTGCAAGGGAAAAGGGACCCCCTGTGAGGTCTCTGTCCGAGCTCAGAAGCCACGTTTGGCCCCCATGGGACGTGACAGAAGCAGTCCTTGACTTACGAGCACAAGGCAGCCCCAAGTTTCTGTTGCTAAGTGAGTTTTGCTCTGTTTTACGACCTTTCGTGCCACCGTTGTTAAATGAATCAGCGCAGTTGTTAAGCTGCTAACTGGATTGTTAAGTGAAATGTGGCTCCCCCCTGGACTGGTCAGGAGTTCTAAAAAAAGGGGAAGACCTGAACTCTGGACGCTGCAACCGTCATAAAGAGGAGCCAGTTAGGTGACCTCCAAGGATGCTAGGACGGTCGTACGTGTGAAAGGACCCTTGTTTCAGGGCATATGTAACTTTGGTCACTAAATGAATTTTTGTAAGCCAAGGGCTACCTGTACAGGCACACTCCTGGGTCAGCAGATGGGCAGCCAGGGATGCAATCCCGCCTCCCCAAATCTCAGGCAGCCCCTGCAATCCTGGCCCTGGTATCAATGCCCAGCATTTGCCAGCCCCCCCCTCCCATGCATGGGGCCCTTGGGAGAGGGGGCTGGAGGTGTCTGGCTGGCCTCTTGCCAGCTTTCAACCAGGCTCAGCTTTGGGGTGAGGTGGGGTGGGGTGGGGGTGGAGGAGACCCAGGCCCATCTCTCCTACCGTGTCCTTCGCCTTCAGGGCCGCCTCCAGCTCCCGGGACATCTCCTGTTGCTTCTGGCCCCAGTGCTGGATCTGGGACCTGGCCTGAGCCAGCAGCCGGCCCATCTGCTTCTGCTGCAGGGGGGGGAACAGGTGGGCATTGAGCCAGGGGAGGGAGGGGGGGAGGAAAAGAAAAAGAGAAGAAGGGCAGGAGAGAGGGAAGGTAAAAGAGGAAGGAACGGGAAGGAAGGACGGAAAGAATAAAGGGTGAAAGGGGGAGGGAAGGAAGGAGACGAGAAAGGCAAAAAGAAGAAAGGAAAGAAGGAAAAGGAGAGGGAAGGGAAGGGAAGAGAAGGAAAGAGGGGAAAAAAAGGGCAGGATGGAGGGAAGAACAAGGGTGAAAGAGAAAGGAAAGGGAAAGGAAGGAGGTGAGAAAAGCGGAAGGAAGGAAGGAAGGAAGGGCCACTCTCCTCCCCCTCGGCCAAGGGATGCTCACCTGCTGGCAGAGAGACCTCCGGTCATCCTGAAGCTGCTGGAAGGCGGTGTCCACCTTGGCCTGGAGCTGCCTGGAATTGGATGACCACACTCTCTGCAGAGGCAGGGGGAGGGAAGCGATCCACTGGATATTAATCCCATTCCCCCAAGCAGGGCACCCTCTGCGGTTGGGATGCTCCGGGAAACGTGGCTGCAGCCATCCTATGGCTGGGAAAGGGAGGCTGCAGCACACACTAAAGCCAGGCCTGAACAAGGGGCAGCTGGACCTTCGGACCCCCACACCCCACGCACAAGGGCCCTGCCTGACCCCCAGCAGCAAAGAGGGGAACCTGCCAGCTTCTGATCAGCAGAAAGGGGAGGGGGGGGGAACCCGGTCACACCTCCAGCAAAAGGCAGTTGCGGTTCTTCCCTTAGGGCAACGTTTCTTAAAACAGGGCTCCCCAACCTTGGCCACTTTAAGACCTGCGCACTTCAACTCCCAGAATTCCTCAGCCAGCAAAGCTTCGGAATTCTGGGAGCTGAAGTCCACAGGTCTTCAAGCGGCCAAGGTTGGAGAGGCCTGTCTTAGAGTGGTCCAAAGACCCCTGCGGGGGAGGGGTCTCTTAGGTCTTTCTTAGGAGCCCACAAAATCAAAACCGAAATTATTTGCTGAAAGAGGGTGTTTATAAAATTGAAGACAATGTCATTTTTCCCCCATCATTTTTGTCTGTTTAAAAAAAAAAAAAAAAAGGTCCCCCCCCCCCATTAAGAAATATGGGACTCTCTATATCAGGGGTCACCAACCCTGGCAACTTTAAGCCTGGAGGACTACAACTCCCAGAATACCCCAGCCAGCTTTGCTGGCTGGGGGATTCTGGGAGTTGAAGTCTTCTAGGCTTAAAGTTACCAAGGTTGGAGACCCCTGCTCTATATAATGGGTTTAATACTGTTATTTTTCCATCGTTCAATGGATAAATATTCTAAGCAATGCATCCAGTTAATTTTTGAATACAGTAAATATGGATTCAGAAATCGCAAAATTCCATCCACATCAAAGCTTTTTTGGGGTCCCCCGTAATTTATGAAAGGGAGGGGGGGTGTCAGCCATCGGGACTTTGCAACCAGGTTGTAAGTACTGCACAGAGTCCTCGCAACGGTTTGTTTAGTGACCGTTCCAAGTTACAGCGGCAGAGTGACTTATGACTGTTTTTCACACTTTATGACCGTCGCAGCCCCCCCACGGTCACATTATCAAAATTTGGATGCTTTAGAAAGCTGGCTCATATTTATGACGGTTGCAGAGTCCCCGCGGGGTCATGCAATCTAATGGGGAAGCCAGATTCACTTAATGACCATATTAGTCACTTAACAACTGCAAGTGACTCTGTCGTTAAGTTAACCTGTACCCCCAGAGAGATACGCCATAACTTCAAATGGTTGTTAACTGACCAGCCATAAATTGAGGACTGCCCCCTCCCCAAGACTGAGCCCGGGCTGGGTACTTGCCATCTCCTCGTTGGCGCCTCCAGCTCCCGGGACATCTCCTGTTGCTTCTGGCCCCAGTGCTGGATCTGGGACCTGGCCTGAGCCAGCAGCCGGCCCATCTGCTTCTGCTGCAGGGGGGGGAACAGGTGGGCATTGAGCCAGGGGAGGGAGGGGGGGAGGAAAAGGAAAAGAGAAGAAGGGCAGGAGAGAGGGAAGGTAAAAGAGGAAGGAACGGGAAGGAAGGAAGGAAAGAATAAAGGGTGAAAGGGGGAGGGAAGGAAGGAGATGAGAAAGGCAAAAAGAAGAAAGGAAAGAAGGAAAAGGAGAGGGAAGGGAAGAGAAGGAAAGAGGGGAAAAAAAGGGCAGGATGGAGGGAAGAACAAGGGTGAAAGAGAAAGGAAAGGGAAAGGAAGGAGGTGAGAAAAGCGGAAGGAAGGAAGGAAGGAAGGGCCACTCTCCTCCCCCTCGGCCAAGGGATGCTCACCTGCTGGCAGAGAGACCTCCGGTCATCCTGAAGCTGCTGGAAGGCGGTGTCCACCTTGGCCTGGAGCTGCCTGGAATTGGATGACCACACTCTCTGCAGAGGCAGGGGGAGGGAAGCGATCCACCGGATATTAATCCCATTCCCCCAAGCAGGGCACCCTCTGCGGTTGGGATGCTCCGGGAAACGTGGCTGCAGCCATCCTATGGCTGGGAAAGGGAGGCTGCAGCACACACTAAAGCCAGGCCTGAACAAGGGGCAGCTGGACCTTCGGACCCCCACACCCCACGCACAAGGGCCCTGCCTGACCCCCAGCAGCAAAGAGGGGAACCTGCCAGCTTCTGATCAGCAGAAAGGGGAGGGGGGGGAACCCGGTCACACCTCCAGCAAAAGGCAGTTGCGGTTCTTCCCTTAGGGCAACGTTTCTTAAAACAGGGCTCCCCAACCTTGGCCACTTTAAGACCTCGCTTCAACTCCCAGAATTCCTCAGCCAGCAAAGCTTGAATTCTGGGGCTGAAATCCAGGTCTTCAAGCGGCCAAGGTTGGAGAGGCCTGTCTTAGAGTGGTCCAAAGACCCCTGCGGGGGAGGGGTCTCTTAGGTCTTTCTTAGGAGCCCACAAAATCAAAACCGAAATTATTTGCCGAAAGAGGGTGTTTATAAAATTGAAGACAATGTCATTTTTTTTTCATCATTTTTGTCTGGTTTAAAAAAAAAAAAAGGTCCCCCCCCCATTAAGAAATATGGGACTCTCTATATCAGGGGTCACCAACCCTGGCAACTTTAAGCCTGGAGGACTTCAACTCCCAGAATACCCCAGCCAGCTTTGCTGGCTGGGGATCTGGGAGTTAATCTTCACGGAGACCCCTGCTCTATAATGGGTTTAATACTGTTATTTTTCCATCGTTCAATGGATAAATATTCTAAGCAATGCATCCAGTTAATTTTTGAATACAGTAAATATGGATTCAGAAATCGCAAAATTCCATCCACATCAAAGCTTTTTTGGGGTCCCCCGTAATTTATGAAAGGGGGGGGGGGTGTCAGCCATCGGGACTTTGCAACCAGGTTGTAAGTACTGCACAGGGTCCTCGCATAGCAGTTTGTTTAGTGACCGTTCCAAGTTACAGCGGCAGAGTGACTTATGACTGTTTTTCACACTTTATGACCGTCGCAGCCCCCCCACGGTCACATTATCAAAATTTGGATGCTTTAGAAAGCTGGCTCATATTTATGACGGTTGCAGAGTCATGCAATCTAATGGGGAAGCCAGATTCACTTAATGACCATATTAGTCACTTAACAACTGCAAGTGACTCTGTCATTAAGTTGAGGATTACCTGTACCCCCAGAGAGATACGCCGTAACTTCAAATGGTCGTTAACTGACCAGCCATAAATTGAGGACTGCCCCCTCCCCAAGACTGAGCCGGGCCTGGGTACTTGCCATCTCCTCGTTGGCGCCCTCCAGCTGCTGGGCGAGGCCCTGCAGGTTCTTCTGGCCGCCCTGCAGGGAGCGGAAGCGCAGCCGCTGCTCCAGGTAGAGTCTGTGGTAGAGTCGCTCCCCCGCCTGCCAAAGGAGACCCCACAAGACCCTCAGGCCAGCTGGAGGGGACTGGGGCACGGGCGGGTGGCCAGGAGTGAAGGGGACTGTCAGGACTGTCTCAGCTTGGGCATCTAGGAAAGAAAGACCCTCAACTCCCTGTGTAGTGGAAGGGACAGGGAGTCCTGGACTTACAATCGTTTCTTTTAGTGGCCGTTCGAAGTGACAACAACACTGGAAAAAGTGAGTGACAACCATTTTTCAGAACGGTTGCAGCATTCCCCACGGTCACATGATCAGAATCCGGCTGCTTGGCAAATAAAGAGTTTCCATGTCCCAGTGACCGTCCAACTTCAGAGTTACGACCATTTTTCACACGTACGACTGTTGTTGCAGCACCCCCAGTCACCTGATCAAAATCCGGACGCTTGGAAACTGGATCGTCCTGGGGGTGGGATGGGCTTGGTGTGAGTCATGTGATCCCCTTTTGCGGCCTTCTGACCAGCAGACTCAACGGGGAAGCCAGTCACTTAATGACCATTTATTTATTTATTTATTTATTTATTATTTAAATTTTTATACCGCCCTTCTCCCGAAGGACTCAGGGCGGTTCACAGCCTGATAAAAAATACAAAATAATACAATATAAATACGATTAAAATATAATTAAAAAACTTATTAAATTGGCCACGATTAAAATTTAGAATAAAAACCCATTAAAAACCCATAAGTTTAAAAACTAACCCAGTCCAGCGCGGATGAATAGGTGAGTTTTAAGCTCGCGACGAAAGGTTCGGAGGTCCGGAAGTTGACGGAGTCCTGGGGGGAGTTCGTTCCAGAGGCGGAGCCCCACAGAAGGCCCTTCCCTGGGCGTGCCAGGCGACACTGTCGCGCCGACGGCACCCTGAGAGTCCCTCTCTGTGAGGCGCACTGGTCGGTGAGAGGTATTCGGTAGCAGCAGGCGGTCCCGTAGATAGCCCGGCCCTATGCCATGGAGCGCTTTGAAGGCGTTCACCAACACCTTGAAGCGCACCGGAAGGCCACAGGTAGCCAGTGCAGCCTGCGCAGGATAGGTGTCACGTGGGAGCCACGAGGGCTCCCTCTATCACCAGCGCAGCTGCATTCTGGACTAACTGAAGCCTCCGGATGCCCCTCAAGGGAGCCCCATGTAGAGAGCATTGCAGTAATCCAGGCGAGGCGTCACAAGGGCGTGAGTGACTGTGCATAAGGCATCCCGGTCTAGAAAGGCGCAACTGGCGCACCAGGCGAACCTGGTGGAAAGCTCTCCTGGAGACGGCCGTCAGGTGGTCTTCAAAGACAGCCGTTCATCCAGGAGAACGCCCAAGTTGCGCACCCTCTCCATCGGGCCAATGACTCGCTCCCAACAGTCAGCCGTGGACTCAGCTGACTGTACCGGGATGCCGGCATCCACAGCCACTCCGTCTTGGAGGATTGAGCTTGAGCCTGTTTCTCCCCATCCAGACCCGTCGGCTTCCAGACACCGGGACAGCACTTGATAGCTTCATTGGGGTGGCCGGTGTGGAAAAGTACAGCTGGGTGTCATCAGCGTACAGCTGGTACCTCACACGAAGCCACTGATGATCTCACCCAGCGGCTTCATGTAGATGTTGAACAGAAGGCGAGAGAATCGGCCCTGCGGCACCCACAAGTGAGGCGCCGCGGTGACCTCTGCCCCCGTCAACACCGTCTGCGACCGGTCGGAGAGATGGGAGAGAACCACCGATGGCGGTGCCTCCACTCCCAATCCCTCCAGCCGGCGCAGCAGGATACCATGGTCGATGGTATCAAAGCCGCTGAGAGGTCTAATAGGACCAGGGCAGAGGAACAACCCCTATCCTGGCCCTCCAGAGATCATCCACCAACGCGACCAAAGCCGTCTCAGTGCTGTAACGGGCGGGCTTGGACTGGAGCAGGTCTAGATAGACAGTTTCCTCCAGGTGCAGAAACTGATATGCCACCATACTCTCTACAACCTTCGCATGAGCGGGTTGGAGACCGGACGATAATTACCTAAAACAGCCGGGTCAGGAAGGCTTCTTGAGGAGGGCCTCACCACCGCCTCTTTCAAGGCGGCCGGAAAGACTCCCTCCACCAAAGAAGCGCTCGTAATCCCTGGAGCCAGCCTCGTGTCACCTCCTGAGTGGCCAGCACCAGCCAGGAGGGCACGGGTCCAGTAAACACGTGGTGGCATTCAATCTACCCAGCAACCTGTCCATGTCCTCGGAGCCACAGGGTCAAACTCATCCCAAACAATATCACCAAGACCGCCCTCAGACGCCCGTCCGAATCGCCACAATTTTGGTCCAGACCGTCCCTAAGCTGAGCAGTTTTATCGTATAGATAACCGTTAAACTCCTCAGCACGTCCCTGCAGGTCATCCCGCTCCCCCTGGTGAAGGAGGGAGCGGGCCACCCGAAACAGGGCAGCTGGGCGGTTATCTGCCGACGCAATGAGGGAGGGGGCGTAGCAACGCCTCGCTTCCCTCAGTGCCACTAGGTAGGTCCTAGTATAGGATCTAACTAGTGTCCGATCAGCCTCTGAACGGCTGGACCTCCAAGAACTCTCTAGGCGTCTTCTCCGGCGTTTCATCCCCCTCAGCTCCTCGGAGAACCAGGGAGCCGGTTGGGATCTGCGCCGGGTCAGAGGCCGCAGAGGCACGACACGGTCTAAAGCCCCAGCCGCAGCCCGTTCCCAGGCTGCAGCTAGTTCCTCTGCCGTGCCGTGAGCCAGACCCTCAGGGAATGGCCCAAGCTCCGTCCGGAACCTCTCTGGGTCCATCAGGCGCCTGGGACGGTACCAACGTAATGGTTCCGTCTCCCTGCGGTGTTGGGTAGCGGTCAGAAAGTCCAGGCGAAGGAGAGAGTGATCTGACCATGACAAAGGCTCTGTGACTATATCTCCCAAGTCCAGATCCTTCAACCACTGACCAGAGATAAAAATCAGGTCCAGTGTGCCTCCCCCGATGTGAGTAGGGCCATCCACTACTTGAGTCAGGTCCAGGGCCGTCATGGAGGCCATGAACTCCCGAGCTACTGTCGATGACGAGCCAGCAGATGGCAAGTTAAAGTCCCCCATGACTAAAAGTCTGGGGGTCTCCACTGCCACCCCGGCAAGCACCTCCAGGAGCTCGGGCAGGGCGGCTGTCACGCAGCAAGGAGCCAGGTACGCGACCAGCAAGCCCATCTGACATCTATGACCCCACCTCACAAAGGGATTCACACCCCGCAATCTGAGGTACAGTGGTCTCCTCGGCTCTAGACTCTCTTTAATAACAACCGCCACCCCCACCCCTACCCTGGGCCTCGGCTGATGGAATGCACGGAAACCCGTGGGCACATCTCAACCAGGGCACGCCTTCAGTGCCCAGCCAGGTCTCCGTAACGCCTATAATATCCGCGGCACCCCTGAATCAGATCATGTATTAGGGGCCTTATTGGCCACGGACTGTGCGTTGCATAACATCAGGCGAAGGCCCAGGCTCTGAGGGTCTTGACCATCCGGGAACGGGAGAAGTCAGGGGATCGGGCACGCAATCGCCTGTATACATCGAACGCGTGACCCCTAAACCGATGCGATCCCCCTTCCGCCATATCTGCCCCTCCACTTACCGTGCAGATGGACTCACCCTCACACAAAGAAACCCACCCCCCCCCCATAACCTCCGAACCGATTTGATAGTCGCCACGAGCATGCGCTGGAACTGGTTTCCTCCCGACGGGCTACCCCATCACCCACCCTAACCCTCCCACCCACCCCAACCCAAACCCGTGGTTTCCTCCCCTTAAAATTTCCATTAAAACTCCCACCCGGGTTTCAACACCCGCCCTACCCTCCCACCCTTAAAATCCTCACCCTTAAAATCCCCATTAAAACTCCCCTTAAAAAATCTATTAAAACAATTAGTTAAAAATCCCCTAAGTCTCCTGGATTTAGCATGCCAACTCTCGGGGTTCCAAAACCCGTCCTCAAGGTGGGCCCTCGGTAGTGTGGAGGGCCAAACCTGCGAGAGAGGGGAATCTCGCAGGGCAAGAAGGTCCGCAGTTAGTAACTTAACAACTGCAGTGATTCTCTTAAGAAGAGGAGGCAAGGAAAGTCGTAAAATGGTGCAAAACTCACTCAATAACTGTCTCACTTAGTGACAGAGGCTTTGGGCTCAATTGTGGTCATAAGTCGAGGACTACCTGTACTCCCCTGTTGGGTTATTCTGGATGCCTCCAAATTCCCAATACTGGGGGCACCAGATATACACCCCAATAACTATCAAGTTGAGGCTTCTCTGGGTTTAAGAGGGGCCGGGGGTGCACACAAGGGGGCAGGTCCAGCCCCCCTATCCCCCCCCGCAGGGCTACCCGGCTCGCCACAAACACACCTAGTCCTTGACTCACAAACACAACTGAGCCTCAAATTTCTGTCGCTAAGCGAAGCATTTGTTAAGTGGATTTCATCCCATTTTGCGATCTTTCTTGACATAGTTCCTAAGTGAATCCCTGCAGTTATTAAGCTAGCAACACAGTTCTTCAGTCAGCCTGGCTTCCCCTTTGACTTCGCTTGTCCGAAGGTCACAAAGTGGGGTGGGTGGGTCACATGACCCCGAGACAATGCAAGCGCCATAAATACGAGTTGGGTTTCCAAGTGTGCAAAATTTCATCAGGTGACCACCCAGGGGATGGGGGGGAGGGAATATGGATGCTGCAACAGTTATAAGTGTGAAACACAGTCATAAGTCTGAGGTTGGTCACTAAATGAACCGTTGTAAATTGAGGATTACCTGTACACTTCTGTGCAATCCCTTTCACTTCATGGGGAGGAAGGGGCTTCACCCCCTCATCTGCAGCCTCTCATTCTTCATCCCCTCTTTTGAGGGAGGGGTGGATGCCTCGAATCCCAAGGGAAGCCCCCCCAAATCGGGGACAGCACCTGCCTGCCTTGGGCAGCGCTGCCCACTGGAGGACCTGCCCATCAAACTCACATTCACCCTCCTCCCCCACCCACCCCGTTTACCTCGATGGAGTCGGCGGTGGGGGTCTGGGTGGCCGCGTCCCTCTGGTCCGCTGGCCCCACTGGAGCTGCCGATCGCCGGAAGTCTTGGGCAGCCCGGATCTGGTGCGAGAGGGCATCCATGATGATGAGGGTGCTCTCCAGGCGCTCCTCCAGCTCCGCCCGGGAGAGGTGGCTCAGCTGGTCCCGGGAGCAGCTGAGGAAACAGGACCCCCCACTCAATCCAGGAGGGCAGGGGGAGGGGGGGCTCTCCCCAGCCTATGGGTGCGAAGGGGCGATAGGTCTGCTAAGGAATATCTCTGGCTCTTAAATTTCCAATTTAACCCCAACCGCCCTGGAGTTTCGGGGTACCCCATCCATGTCCTGCCCAGATGTAGCCCCCCCCTCTTGGCTCTCAGACAAGGCGAAGGTAGACCAAGGCTGTTGCTGTCTGAACTCTTTTCCATAAGCCATCTCTCTAACTAGGTTAGTCTAGTGGCACCTTTAAGATTGAGTGGACTCAGGAGCGCTGGCTGGGGAATTCTGGGAGTTGCAGTCCACCCATCTTAAAGTCTACTGCTCTGGTCCCGTTGCAAAAGAAAACAAAACTAGATTATGGGCTGTTGCAACCATTTTGTGCCAGCTGGTCACAAGAGTTATTGCTGCAATGGGGAGATTGCTGGCTTGGTCTGGAGGTGAAGGTGCTGGGCTAGAAACCAGGAGATGGTGAGTTCTAGCCCCGCCTTTAGGCATGGAAGTCAGCTGGGTGACTTCAGGCCAATCACCAGGAAACCATGAGTTCTAGTCCTGTCATGTGCCTGTCGGAGGCTGAATCCGAAGGGGAAGAGGGTGGATCCGTTGGCTGTGGAAAAAACTGGGGAAGAGCAAAGTCAGGCTGGGCAGAGCAAGTAGAAGAAGGGAGGGGGGTGTTCAGATGAAGACCAAGGCCCATCCCTTCCTCATCCTAGGCAGTGCATGGAGGAACAGAGAAGAGAGCAACGTGGATTTTGTGGCTTACAAGGGAGGAAAGGGACCCAATCCTCTTTACAAGGCACGGGTGCTGCTGGAGTTTAAAAGGAAAGGCAAATGGGAGAAGCATTTGTTGGGCGCTGAGTTTATCTGGTGTTTAACTGAATCCTGCCATCCTCCCAACGGGTTTGATATACTGCTGTGCTACTTTATTTGTGGAATTCCTTATTTTGCTGGCCCTGCCGGATTAATTACCTTGTCTTGCCTTTGGATTTTTTGTTAGAAGTTTTCTGCTTACAATGTTTGGGACTGAAGTATTGCCAGCCAAAGGCTATTACAGGTTGGTGGAAGAGCTCTTTCTCCAGGCCGGAGAGTGGAAAGGGACATTGGGGGCACAGTTGGTGATAATAAAGGGACTCCTATCGGTTCTCTGGCTGTGTTGCCTTTGTGTCACGCCCCGGGTCATCCCAAGTCCCGCCTTAGGTGTGAAAGGTGTCAAGCAGTCAAAGTTGCCAAAGCTGGCAATGTCCTGGCGGCCCGTCTAGCCGCTTGCTGCCCCCGGCCCGGGAGATCTCTTTTCGAGCAGCCATGGGAGAGGTCTCTGGACCTTCTCTGATACATGGCTGCCGAGAACGAGGCCGGGTAGGCTGGCGGTGGATTCGGAGGCCATGTTCTGAGGCTCGGAGGTGGGGCGATGAGTCGGCGTTTTCTAGCCGGCCGTTTTTCGGCCGATTCGTTTCGCTGGCGGGCCTCTAGCCATTGGACTCGTCTTCCGGCCCTCTTCTGACCATCGACTTCGGACTTTGGGGGTTTCAGCCTCTGCAACTTGGATGAGAGCGGAGGTATTACATCTACCCTTACTACTGCCATCTGCCTCTTGTGCCACGGTTTGTTGGCTTTCTCCCTGCTGCGGATTGTGGACTTGGCAGCCTTTCATATCCTCCAGCCTCTCGGAGAAGTTCAGCCTTTTATATGGGCCTGGCCTCTTGGGGGGATAAGGCTGGAGAGACCTGGCCTCTGGGGTGGTTAGGATTTATTCCTGGCCATGTCTGGAGGGGGTTGTTGGAGGTTTGCGGGAGATGATGGAGGCATTCGGGCGGTTCCCCTGTAACCAGTCTGTGGTTGTGACTGTGATAACACCATCCATGCCCCCCTCGGCCTTTTTGGGACTTCTTTGGCCATTTTTGGTCCTATTAGGACTTTTTTGGGGGAGACAATGGGACTTATTTGGGGACAGAGGAAGACGGAGGAGGATGTGCCCAAGGACTGGAGTGCCATCTCCCCTCACCCCCGGTTCCAGGATGTTTGGACTATACACTCGACAGAATACCACCTAGACTGTCATTTGGTGCCTATCGCTGTTCCATTCTGCGTCCGTCCTCATTCTGGACTAGTACCATCTGCTACCACCTGCCATTCGGAGATGGAGCTTTTGTTTTTGCCGATTCTTAGTCTCAGCTGCTACGCACTATACTCATGAGGAACTCTTGCGCCTGCGAGGTGCCCCCGCCTCGCAGGAATGGCCCTCCTCACTACCGAGGGCCGGCCTCCATGACGGGTCTTGGGACCCACAGAGGTGGCATGCGAAAAAGAAGAGCTTGTGGGGTTTTTTAGAGAGGGAACTTTTAAGGGGTGGGAGGGTAAGGGCGGGCAATGGGGGTAACCCGTCGGGTAAGGGGCCAGTCTCTGCACATGCTCGCGACGGTCTTTCTTTATCAGGTTCGGAGGTTATGGGGTGGAGGTGTTCCTATTGATGAGGGTGGTTCTATTGACACGGTAAGTGGGAGAGGCAGATATGGCGGAAGCGAGGGTCATACCAAGTTTCGGGAGCGCGTGCTCGATGTCTGAAAGCGATCACGCTCCGACCCTGGACTTCTCCCGTTCCCGGATGGTCAGGATCCTCAGAGCCGGGCCTTGGTTGATGTTGTGCAATGCTCGGTCCGTGGTGAACAAAGCCCCTTGTTTGTGATCTTATTCAGGGGGTTCCGCGGACCTTATAGGCATTCGGAGACCTGGTTGGGCACGGAAGGGGTGTGCCCTCGTGGAGATGTGCCCGCGGGTTTCCGTGCATTCCATCAACCGAGGGCCCAGGGTAGGGGTGGTGGGGTGGCGGTTGTGATTAGAGAGTCTAGAGCCGAGGAGACCACTGTGCCTCAGATTGCGGGTGCGAATCCCTCTTTGTGAGATGGGGTCATAGGTGTCAGATGGGTTTGCTGATCGCGTACCTGGCTCCTTGCTACGTGACAGCTGCCCTGCCCGAGCTCCTGGTGGTGCTGGCCGGGGTGGCAGTTGAGACCCCCAGACTTTTAGTCATGGGGGACTTTAACTGCCATCTTCCGGCCCGTCATCGACAGCGGCTCGGGAGTTCACTTCCATGACGGCCTTGGACCTGACCCAGGTAATTGATGGCCCTACTCACATTGGGGGTGGCACTCTGGACCTGATTTTTCTCTCTGGTCAGTGGTTGAGAGATCTGGACTTAAAGGAAATAGTCACTGAACCGTTGTCATGGTCAGATCACTCTCTTCTTCGCCTGGACTTTCTGACCGCCATTCACCACCGCAGGGAGACGGAGCCGATACGTTGGTTCCGTCCCAGGCGCCGGATGGGTTCCGGACGGAGCTTGGGCCATTTCCTGAGGGTCTGGCTCACGGCTCGGCCGAGGAACTTGTTGCGGCCTGGGAACGGGCCGCGGCGGGGGCCTTAGACTGAGTCGTGCCTTTGCGGCCTCTGACCCGGCGCAGGGCCCAACCGGCTCCTTGGTTCTCCGAGGAGCTGAGGGGGATGAAGCGCCGGAGAAGACGCCTAGAGATTTCCTGGAGGTCTAGCCGTTCGGAAGCTGATCGGACACTAGTGAAGTCCTATACTAGGACTTACCTAGTGGCATTGAGGGAAGCGAGGCGTAGCTACGCCTCCTCCCTCATTGCATCGGCAGATAACCGCCCGGCCGCCCTGTTTCGGGTGACTCGCTCCCTCCTTCATCAGGGGGAGTGGGATGACCCGTTGCAGGGACGGGCTGAGGAGTTTAACGGTTATCTATACGATAAAATCGTTCAACCGGGATGGTCTGGATCAAGATTGCGGTGATGCGGGTGAGACGCTGGAGGGTGGTCTTGGCGACATTATTTGGGATGAGTTTGACCCTGTGGCTCCCGAGGACATGGACAGGTTGCTGGGTAGGTTGAATGCCACCACGTGTTTACTGGACCCGTGCCCCTCCTGGCTGGTGCTGGCCACTCCGGAGGTGACACGTGGCTGGCTCAGGCGATTCGATCGCTTCTTTGGTGGAGGTGTCTTCCGGCCGCCTTGAAAGAGGCGGTGGTGAGGCCCCTCCTTAAGCCTTCCCTGGACCCGGCTGTTTTAGGTAATTATCGTCCGGTCTCCAACCTTCGCTTTGGGGCGAAGGTTGTAGAGAGTATGGTGGCATATCAGCTTCCCTTGCACCTGGATGAAACTGTCTATCTAGACCCGTTCCAGTCCGGTTTCCGACCCGGTTACAGCACGGAGACGGCTTTGGTCGCGTTGGTAGATGATCTCTGGAGGGCCAGGGATAGGGGTTGTTCCTCTGCCCTGGTCCTATTAGACCTCTCAGCGGCTTTCGATACCATCGACCATGGTATCCTGCTGCGCCGGTTGGGGGGATTGGGAGTGGGAGGCACCGTTTATCGGTGGTTCTCCTCCTATCTCTCCGACCGGTCGCAGTCGGTGTTGACAGGGGGGCAGAGGTCGTCCCCGAGGCGCCTCACTTGGGGGGTGCCGCGGGGGTCGATTCTCTCGCCCCTTCTGTTTAACATCTACATGAAACCGCTGGGTGAGATCATCAGTGGTTTCGGTGTGAAGTATCAGCTGTATGCGGATGATACTCAGCTTTTCTACACCGAACCACCCCAACGAAGCTATCGAAGTGCTGTCCCGGTGTCTGGAGGCCGTACGGGTCTGGATGGGGAGAAACAGGCTCAAGCTCAATCCCGCCAAGACAGAGTGGCTGTGGATGCCGGCATCCCGGTACAGTCAGCTAAATCCGCGGCTGAACATCGGTGGCGAGTCATTGGCCCCGATGGAGAGGGTCCGCAACAGGCGTCCTCCTGGATGAGCGGCTGTCTCTAGAAGAGCATTTGACAGCCGTCTCCAGGAGAGCGTTCTACCAGGTTCGCCTGGTACGCCAGTTGCGCCTTTCTGGACGGGATGCCCTATCCACGGTTACTCACGCACTCGTGACGTCTCGCCTGGATTACTGCAATGCTCTCTACATGGGGCTCCCTTGAGGGGCATCCGGAGGCTACAGTTAGTCAGAATGCAGCTGCGGGTGATAGATGGAGCCCTCGTGGCTCCCATATGACACCTATCCTGCGCAGACTGCACTGGCTTCCTGTGGCCTTCGGGTGCGCTTCAAGGTTTTGGTGACCACCTTTAAAGCGCTCCATGGCATTGGGCGGGTTATTCTGGGACCGCCTACTGCGACGAATACCTCCCACCGTCCGTGCGCTCTCACAGAGAGGGTCTCCTCAGGGTGCCGTCAGCGAGGCAATGTCGTCTGGCGACGCCCAGGGGAAGGGCCTTCTCTGTGGGGGCTCCCACCCTCTGGAACGATCTACCCCCCGGACTTCGTCAGCTTTCGGACCTTCCGCCGCGGGCTTAAAACATACTTATTTAATTGTGCAGGACTGAGCTAGATTTTAAATTTTGGGTTTTAAATTGGGTTTTATTTTTATTTTTAATTGGACGGGCTTTAGAATAAGTTTTTTAAATGTTTTATATTGTATTTATATTCTATTTATCTGTTTTTAGTGCCTGTAAACCGCCCTGAGTCCCTTGGGAGATAGGGCGGTATATAAATACGATTAAATAAATAAATAAATAAATAAATAAATAAAGTTCAACCATTACTGATTTCAATGCACTGGCTACCAAATTTCTAAAATTTCATTTTAGGCATGAAAGTTGGCTGGGTGACTTTGGCCCAATCGCCAGAAGACGGTGAGTTCTAGTTCCGCTTTAGGCAGGAAAACCAACGGGGTGACATTGGGCCAGTCCCTCTTCCATCCATGTCAACCCACCTCACAGGGTGATTGTGGAAAAATAGGAGGAGGAGGAAAATTACCAGAGTTACTTATAAAGTAATAAAGGTGGGTAAAAAATCTCAATAAAGAAAATTGTGCCAGGCACCCTGGAATGACTGGGGCACCACCAGGCTCAGTTTGGTTGCCCGCTGCATTCCCTGCCCATCCCCCACCCCTTCCTCTCCCTTCCCTTGCTCTTGAGAAAGAGGCCTGGCTGCCTCAGTTTCCCTCCTTGAAGGGCCCGGGGGAGGGACGGAGCGAGTGCCCGTGTGGCCCCAGGCTCTGCCAGCAACACTTACTGCCAGAGAAGGGAGTCAGTCTCAGCTGTGTTGTCCGTGGTGGTGGCCTTCTCCGCAGGGGAGGTGTTCACTCCAGCCTCCCGGAGGCTCAGCTGGGAGGTCCCAGCAGCTGCAGACGCCACGGAGACGGGGGTGACGCTGGTGCCCCGATTCTGCTGGGGGAGGCCGCCAGCGAGGGTGCAGGCTTGGGCACAGGTGAGGCAGGGAGGGTTGGTGCTCATCCGTTTGGGGCCTTGCCAAGGGGGCTCCTTCCCGGCCAGAGAGGCGTCAAGTCCATCGCCCAGGACGCTCAAAGGAGACCCCCAAAGGCCATGGCACCCACAGCCCGCCAGGGAGACATGGGCAGTGCTTGGGTCCTGGCACACGACAGGCAATTCCTGGCCCTCCGGGGAAGCCGTGGCATCAGCCTCCAGGGCAGCCAAGCAGGGCGAGGCGGTGGGCCCAGCCTGCTCCAAGGGGCTCTTGGGCCCCAAGTCCTGGCAGCAGGTGGGGGTTGCCCTGGCTCCTGGAGACGCCTCCGAAACAGGCGTGCTAGTACGGTGGTCCTGCAGCAGGGCCGGACCCAGGCAGGGGCTTTCATGAGACCACGGGGGAACAGGGCCGGCAGTGGCCCCGAGCTCAAGGGTCCGGGTGCTCCCCTCCTCCTGCTGGGGAACCCCAATTGAGAGGCTGCGACGGAGGTCAGCAAGCATGGGCGAAGTGGGCAGCAGCTGTTCCAGCCAGACCAGGGGGACAGTCCAGGTGATGTTGCCAGGTGCGGGGGATCCGTTGGGCCCATTCTGGTCGAAGGAAGCCACCGGGTCCTGCGGTCAAACAGTGGGAGGTTAAGTGGGGGGACGACACACGCCCCACCTGCCATTGTGGAGGGGACAGAACCCAGAGAGGGAGGCTGGCAGCGACCCCCCCCCCGTCCCTAAGGGCAGCCACACTCTGCTGGAGTAGGAAACCACGGGGGGGGGGAGGGCCCAAAGCAGGTTAAGATCCAGGTTTCTAGTCCTCAAGACTTTCAGGGCTCCCCACCGCCCACTCACTCTCAACCGGGAGAGGAAACACGGCCCGTTTCAGGCTGTCCGCAGGGAAGAGGCCTCCGCGCAGCTTCGTTTCTCGCCCCGACACGCAAGTCAGCCGAACACGCCTCCCCTTCCCCAGTTCAGCGCCCCTCCAGATGTTTGGGACTCCAGATAAACTGCAGGGAGGGGGAGAAAGGCAGCCCCCCCCCCGCAAAACCTTCTGGGGAGGATGGGTCTTGCAGTCTAGCCCTTTGGGAAGCCCCCCTGCCCGCCCGCCCACCGTCCCAGCGCCTGCACCCACCTGGCCCGGAGCCCCCGACTCAGCCATGCCGGGGGGGGGAAGGGGGGGGCAAGGAGACACTCGCCGCCGCGGGTTTTTTTTGAATGAAACCGCCGCCGCGCGGCCTCTGATTGGCCGCGTGACGTCAAAGGCTTTGGGCGGAGGGGAGGGGCCCGCCGCGAAGCCACGCCCAGCGGCCCTCTTCCTGGACGCTGATTGGCGGGGACGCTACAGATTCCGAAGACTCGGTTGCGCTTCTCTCTCCCTGCTCCTCGCTTCGTGGGAATACTCCGACACGCGTCTTGCGGCTCCGAAAGGTTGCGAGTAAATGTTATTTCTACGCAGCAGAAGAGACGTTTGCCTGGAGCTAGAGACGGGAAGGCGTTTTCCCGGGACTAGAGAGGTCGTGGCTCGTGGGAATACTCCACCCGCGACTTGAATAAACGTTATTTTTCCGACGCAGAAAGAAGCGAAGGCCGAAGAGTTTCGAATTTGTAGACAAAATTATTGGACAAACATTTAGTTTCTACTATACTCTTATAACGTGGGAATGATTTATGTACACTGAGAGCATATGCACCAAGACAAATTCCTTGTGTGTCCAATCACACTTGGCCAATAAAATTCTATTCTATTCTATTCTATTGCACCTGAAGGCAGGACGAGGCGGAATTGGTGGAAGATTATGAAAGACAGAAGCAACCTAGAAGTAAAGATAAATTTCCTGACAGTGAGAATTAATCAGTGGAACGACTTGCCACCAGATCTTGTGGGTGCTCCATCACTGGAGGCTTTCAAGAAGAGAGGGACAGCCACTTGTCAGGAATGGGATAAGATCGCCTGCTTGAGCAGGGGGTTGGACTGGATGACCTCCAAGGCCCCTTTCCAATTCCTTTATATCTCTGATATAACTGGGTGGGGTCATTTTTGGATCCAATCCACTGTTCTTCTGTCCTTTCTATCCTACTGAACACATGATAAAACGGAAAGCTCAGCCTTTGTCCCGTTTTTCCCTCTTTTAGCTGAAACGGCACAATAAAATTTTAAAATGATTTTTCCGGCTCAGTGACCAATTGGAGCAAGTGTGCAGGGAAAGAATCTCAAGGCAGAAAGTGAGCAAGCTAGGGCAATTTTACCACCTGTGGACTTCAACTCCCAGAATCCCTAGAGCCTCCCAGGAATTCTGGGAGTTGAAGTCCACAGGTTGTAAAAGAGCTGTAGTCCCGTTCTCCTTTCCCCCCCCCCCCTCAAAAAAAATAAATAAATCTAAGGCCAATTTGGATCTGCAAATGTTTGGTCTGGAAATGCCTCCTCTGCGCTGGGGAAAACAGAAGACAGAAAACGGAAGAATGACGCTTTTAGAAAAGTCTTTTATTGCTTTGAACTAACGGGAAAAGATATATATGTGTGTGCTAACATATACTTGATACAACATCAACATAAGTGGGGAAAAAGAAGAAAGTGTGAAAAACTAAATCCTAAAGAGAAACCTGGCTCAGCAGATTGCAAGGGATTCATTTTGCTGGTTTATTTTTAAGCAACTTAAACAAGGATTAGACCAGGGGTGTCTAACCGTGGGAATTTAAAGACTTGTGGACCTCAACTCCCAGAATTCCCTAGCCAGCTGGCCAGGGAATTCTGGGAGCTGACGTCCACAAATTTTAAAGTTCCTAGTTTGGAGACCCCTGGATTAGAATGAGCTATTTATTCTGTAAACCCTGAGTATCACCCCCAGACCCTGAACAGTTTCCCCTCCCCCTGAAGACCAAGCAGGGACCCCTGCAGAGACCCCAAAAACAGATTTCCGCTGTGAGACAGAGAGCAAAACCCACTGCAAAGCATGGATGTAGTCTGTAAACTGGTAAAAAGAAGACTGAACCAATATAGATAGTCCTCAATTTACGACCACAATTGAGCCCAAAGTTCCTATTGCTGAGCAAAACCATCGTTAAGTGAGTTTGCTCCATTTTACGACCTTACTTGCCCTAGTTGGTAAATGAATCCCTGAAATTGTTAGGAACACGACTATTAAGTGAATCCGGCTTAAGTCCCTTAAGACCCAAGTCCGTTTTTTCAGTGCTGTTTGGTCACTAAATGAACTGTTGTAAGTCGAGGACTACCTGTAACAATATATAAACAGCAGGAAGAAGAGAATATTCCCATCCTTTGGGGTGCCCTCCTCCCATCCTGCTCTGCAAATCTGCCTCTTCCGACCCCCAATCTTGGTGGTCCCCACCCCACCCCAAGCCTTCCCAAAAAGCTCCACGAGGGCTGGAAAGAAGAAAACCGGTGCCCACATCCTGCTGGTGGTAACGGGGGAACCGCCTTGGGGGTCTACGGTGGGGTTTCGGCCCGAGGAGCCGTGCCAAGATGCGCCTGCCAAGAGTGTCTCGCAGGCACCGCTGGGGCGCTGTGACCCTTGGGAATGCCGGTGGCTCAGGATCCGCCCAGATCACAGTCGAACTCCAAGAAGGCAGCGGGCTCCATTGGGGGGCTCTGGAGTTGCTGCCAGCCCAGGGCGAAATCTGCCGGTTGCTTCCTGAGGGTGTCGGCATCGAAGCTCATGCCACGGAAGAAGAGGTGGGCATGGAAGTGGTGAAGACGGCAGGGTCGGCGTTGAGGGTCCTTGCACAAGAGCTTTGAGGGGAGAGAGAGGGGGGCAGGGGGTTACCTGGCAACCACCTGGATCAGGAGTCTCCAGCCTTGGGAACTATAAGACCTGTGGACTTCAACAGCTGTCCTAGAGCAAAGCTGGCTGAGGAATTCTGGGAATTGAAGTCCACAGGTCTTAAAGTTCCCAAGGTTGGAGACCCCTGACCTCGATGATGCTGACATAAGCAGGAATTGTTCAGGTCTGGGCCTTCCTCAATCCTGTGGGGACGGGAGGGGGGACCGGGGGGGGGGGAGGCTGTAGCTGGTACACTTTCTCCAACTTAGCCGAAGGACTCCCGTAAACCCCCCCCACTGCAAGCTGGATCTTGCCCCAGAGATTTCGGGGGTAAGATTTGGAGGGTGGGGAGAGGGGCTTCCAGGGAAGAGGATGCAAATGGGTTGGGGGGCTTGGAGAGGGCAGCAAGGAAACTCACCTCGCTGAGCAGGAGACGAAGGCCCCAGCTGAGCCCAGCCGGGATGGCGTATGTGCTGCGTTTCACGCTCCGCAACATGGCCAGGTGGTCTCGCTCCGGGGAGACAGGGAACTGGGGAGACAAAGACCCCGTTCACCCCACTCAGGGGGCAGCGGACCCCTCCCCTTCACTCCCTGGCACGGTACTGAGGGCCAGCCAGGCAGAACGATAGAAGTTGGCATCGGCACCAAAGAAGCTTAAACAAACCAGAGTGGAGCCATGATGGCTCAGCCCTTGCATCTCTCTGTCTCTTTGGCGCTTAGCAGAATTCTAGGGATCTTGGCGGTCATCTAGCCCAACCCCCTGGCCAAGGTTTAAGGGTCCTCACTCAACCCCGGAGAAATGGTTGTCTGATCTTGAAAACCTCCATCTGGCTGGCTGATGGTGGAGGCAGATTTTTGGGGTGCCCAGAGACCCCTCCCCATTCCTCTCCTCACCTGTCCAGTGGCCATTGCAAACAGCAGCACCCCCAGGGACCACCAGTCGGCAGCGTGGGCGTATGGACCACCACTCAGCACTTCTGGGGCTGCCCCAAGGGAAGAGCAGAGGGTCAGTGATCTTGGCTGCCCGGGTGACCCCTCCCAGCTGCCCCCTTCTCTTCTGCCAACTGCCTTACCCATGTACTGGAGGGTCCCACAGATGGTGAAGGCTCGCCTGCCCCACGGCAGATGCCGCGAGAGGCCGAAATCAGCCAGCTTCAGGTGACCTGGCCGAGGTGGGGCATAAAACAGAGAGATCAACAACAGGGAGTCCTCAACTTATGACCACAATTGAGCTCAAAATTTTTGTCACTAAGCAAAACATTTGTTGAGTTTTCTCCATCTTATGACCTTTCTTGTCACCGTTGTTAAGTGAATCACTGCAGTTGTTAAGTGAATCACTGCAGTTGTTAAGTGAATAGCACGGTTCTTAAATGAATCTGTCTTCCCCGTTGACTTTGCTTGTCAGAAGGTCACAAAAGGGGATCACGTGACCCTGGGACACGGCGACCGTCATAAACGTGAGTCAGTTGCCAAGCGTCCGAAATCTGATCACGTGACCACCGGATGCTTCAATGGTGGTTAAGTGTGAAAAACGGTCCGAAGTCACTTTTTTCAGTGCCGTTGTAACTTTGAACGGTCACTAAACAAACGGTTGTAAGTCGAAGACTACCTAACTTGACTTGTGGCCTTCAGCTGCCAGAATTTCTGAACCTTCGAGTTATGACCTTAAAAGAGTCCTAACACAACAGTCGTAAGCCATAACAGTGCTAAAAATTTATAATGTTAAAATTTGCAGCAATCATTACGCAAACGCTGCGTCGTTAAGCGAACCCACGGGCTCAGTTTTGCTGAAAACCGGAAGGAACTGCCAGTTTTCACTGTCCTAAAATGTGGTCATGTGACTATAGGATGCTGCAAACGGCTGGGGTGCCAAGTGTCCGAAGAGTGACTGACCGCAGAGGCAGCCCAACAATCTGGGTCACAAGTCTGCTTTTGGGGGGGAAGGGCAGGTCATAACTTGGAATCATGGCTGGGGTCTCTCTGAATGGGTTGGACCAGGAGTTGAAGTCCACAGGTGGCCAAGTCGCCATAATCCCCCCATCCCTGGTCCAAGGGGCTCCTGGCAGAAGGGAGACCCCTGCTTTTGCCCACATGCATGGGGGGAGGGCAATGATGGGTTTCAAAAATTTTAATACCGGTTCTGTGGGTGTAGCTTGGTGGGCGTGGCAGGGGAAGGTTACTGCAAAATCCCCATTTCCTCCCGATCAGCTGGGACATGGGAGGCAGAGAATAGATGGGCCAGTCAGAATTTTTACTACTGGTTCTCCAAACTATTCAAAATTTCCGCTACCGGTTCTCCGGGAGTGGTCAGAACCTGCTGAAACTCACCTCTGGGGGACGGGAGGAGTCTCTTTTTCAGAGCATGGACTTCCTGGGCTGGAGAACAGCTGGTTAAACAGCTGGTTTAAGACTGGCGCATCCCAGCATCACAGGGACCAGGCATGTGCCTCCTGCAGCCTTCCCAACTGCCTGGCGGGCGTTCCACTTACTGCCCATCCCTGCAGCCAAGTCAGCTCTCTAACCAGCCTCTTCTGAGGTCCCAAATGAGGCTGCGAGGCCAGCCAAAGACCCCTCCCCTCCCTCTCTTCCCCCTCCCACCCTTACCTTGTTCATCCAAAAGGATGTTTTCCATCTGCAAAGAAAGCAAAAATAATAATAATAATAATAGTCCAAATGAAGTGACGGAGCCCAGATTAATTTCCTGCCGCCCCACATCCTCTCCTCCTGGGGTCGAGAATTGCTCAAGGAGGGTGCTCGCTTGGTTAAGGGGCTGCCAACAATATAGGGGGCAAATACTTTGCAGCTAGTTGGGAATCGGGCTGCCCTGCCCTGCCCTGCCCAGCCCAGCCCCTGAGCCCACGCCAGGAAACGAGGCGAGGGTCCCGTACCTTGATGTCCCGGTGCACGATACCCTGGTTGTGAAGATAGGCTGCAAAAGAAAAGAGCCTCATTAAAGGAGAATATTTGTAACTCGGGGTTGAACTGTGGGGTCTTGGGGGTTTTCTGGCAGGCATTTCATGAACCTGCTAGGTAACATCATCAGTGCTAGGAGGAGGTGGGGTTGTGTGGAGAGGAGGAGGGGGAGGACTGTGGGGTCCTTGGTGCTCTCTGATCTTTGGTTCTTTTCTTGCAGACATTTCACGACCGAACTAGGTAATGTTATCATGGTTAGAAGAGAAGGAGATTTGCCCTCAATTTACTCCTCCTTCCCTGGTTGGGTCATGAAACATCTGCAAGAAAACCACCCAGCTCAAAGAGCACCAAGGACAAGAGAACGCAGAGCATCCCATCATCCCAGCTTCTGACAGATGCGAGGAACTTCAAAAGTCACAACATCGCCACGGTCACGTGATCGAAATCTGGGTGCCTGGCAAACGGCCTGCAGTTATGACTTTTCTGGCATCCCAGGGTCATGTGATCGCCCTGGGCGACCTTCCCAGCTGGCTTCCGACGAGCAGCAAAGTCAATTCAAAGTTAAAACTGTGTGATTCTGTTAAATGCAACGATCTGCTTAACAGCTGCGGCACAAGAGGTTGCAAAATGGGGCAAAACTCACTTAGCAACGGTCTCACCAAGCAACGGAAATCTGGGGCTCATGCGAGTACTAGCTGTACGCCTTCTGCTTCTTGCAATTAATTTTTACAATGACTGTGATGATAATTTATCACTTATAGCTTGTATGTACAATGAGAGCTTATGCACCGGAGACAAATTCTTTGTGTGTCCAATCACACTTGACCAATGAAGAATTCTATTATTGTTCTATTATTATTTATGCTGTAATAAGTGGAGCGGTGTGGCGACTTAGAGGTGGAACTTCTGCCTCACAATCTGGAGGCTGAGTTCAATCCTAGGTAGAGGCCAATATTTCTCTCTGGGCACGATGAGAATATATATTTGCTGAATGTAACTCCGCATTGGCGACGGGAAGGGCATCCGGCCAGTAAACATTCAGCTCCATTCAGTTGCCCAGACTTCACCCCGCAAGGGATTATGGGGGTCATTAAATAAAGATGATGATTTATACTTGTATTAAGTAGGGCTGCACCTGCATTGGGCACTGCCCCACTTAATACAAGTAAAGATTTATAATACCCTTAATTATAATAAAAGATTTATAATACCAGGTAGATAACCAGCAGAAAAATAAGAATATAGGGCTGAGGCAGGCCCGAGAGAGGGCAGCATCTGGGGCAGCCCCTCACTCACTCACCCAACACCAGCACCAGCTCCGTGGCAAAGAGTCGGATGGCACCTTCGGCCAATGGCCCGGCCGTCTTCCACAGCGTGAAGAGGTCCCCGGAGCTGCAGTAGCTGCACACTGGAAAGCAAGGGGTGGGGGGGGGTGAGAGAACAGAGACCCCTCACTCAAGACGCCTGGCAGCTCATCCTGCTCCTTGCCGCCCCCACCCCCACCCCATTGCAAAAGATAGAGGACAATCCGCAGATCGAAGGGATTGGCCGAACGGAGGCGGGGGGGGGGGAGATTTATGGCTGCAGAAAGCAGGGAATAATCCTTATGATCCCGACCAAGGAGGGGGGATTGGAGCGTGCTGTGGAAAGGGGGGGAGGGGACACACAGGAGCAGAGGGATGTGGGAGGAATGGAAGAGGGGGGGTCTCTAGGCTAGCTAAGCCCCCCCGCCCCCCCCCCCCCCCGATGCTCACTCACTAATGAATAGATGATGTTTCCCCTGCCAGCTGTCTCCTAAACAGTGGAGAAACGGGTGGCGCACCTGCCTCTGGGGAAGGAAGAGAAACGGGGGGTCAGAGCCAGCCAGATTTGGGGGGTTCACTATCTTGGGCTGGTGTGTGTGTGTCTAGAATGGGGACTTTAAAAAACAACAACAGGACATCCCGGTTAAATAATAAAGGCCACGGGAATTGCGAGAAATTGGCACGCTTCCAAGCAGCTGCCTTCTGTGCGTACTCCATAGAAAAGTAGGACAATTTCAGGCTGCTGTTTCGGGGGGGTGGGGGGAGGCTTTCTTTCCGTCCCCTCCCCCGGCAAATGTGCATTGTGTAAAAAAACAAGCTTGGCAACTGTTAAGACTTCAATTCCCAGAATTCCCCAGCCAGCTACACCAGGGGAGCCCAATCTTAACAACTGGAAGACCTCTGGATTACAACTCCCAGAATTCTGGGTTGCAGTTGCAGTCCACGGGTCTTCCAGTTGCTAAGATTCCCCTCCCCCCTTTAAATTCTTTAAAAACCACTGGACTTAACATCTGCAACAGGGACCAGCTCTCGCTTCACAATCAGGAGGCTGTAAATTCAATCCTAGGTAGATATTTCTCTCCCTGGGCACAATGAGAATTTATCTGCTGAACAAAACTCTGCATTGGCAACAGGAAGGGCATCCGGCCAGTAAACTCTCTGCTAATTCCATTCAGTTGCCCAGACTCCACCCCGCAAGGGATTATGGGGTCGTTAAACGATGATGATGATAACCCACCCCCCTTTCAAGCTGTGCATCACTGGGGCAGGGATAGAGTCTATGGGGCACTGCCTTTAGAACCAGCGCCTCTTAAGAGTGACCAGTGGGGTCCTTCTCAATGGCCTTTGGTGGGTCATTAAAGTCCAGCGTTTGTTTTTAAAGGCGCTCCCTGTGCTGAAATTTAATTATTGCAACCTGCTGGGAATATTGAAATATGTATATGAAACGGGTTTTAGCACCCGGGTCTGGTAAATTCGCACTCGTGGCACCATTCTCTTCTATCTGTCTTTGTCACCCCCTGCCAGAGTCGCTTTTCAGACTGAGATAGAGGCAATATAGGTTTAATAAATACAGTAAATAAAAGTAAAAGCTATCAAATAATAAAGCAATATTGATTAGTGATTGATTTCAATTACGGGCTACGAGATAACTAGTCCTGCCTTAGGCATGAAAGTTGGCTGGGTGACTTTAGGTCAATCACCAGGCGACTGGGAGTTCCAGTCCTCCCTTGGGCATGAAAGCCAGCTGGCTTCAACCTACTTCACAGGGTTGTTGTGATGGGAAAAATAGGAGGAGGAAGATGATACATTGGCCACCTTGAGTTACTTATGAAGCAATCAAGGCAGGGCAAACCTATAATAAATAAATAATAAACACCAATGGATTCTTACAACAGCCCTGCTGAGTAAGCCAGAATGATATTCCCCATCTTGCCAACCGGGTCACGGTGTAGTATATCCAGAAGAGCCTCTAGGATCTCCTGCTAGTGCAGGGGGTTGGACTAGAAGACCTCCAAGGCCCCTTCCAATCCTATTATTCTATTATAGTTGAAATGGCCAGCCCAGCTTTGCTGCTGGAGGTTCTCAGCAGCTTTGAGACCCCTGTTTAGGTGGCCTGCCCCCTGTGGCCTCCCCCCCCGGAATATAACACCACCCAGCCCCCAGCCCACCCCCAAGGCCCCCAGCCTCACCTGGATGCTGACCTCCTCCTTGCACTGCCTCACGCTGTCCCTGCGAAGCACCTCCACTTTGGGCACCACCTGTGGGAGACACACGATGGGGGGATGAGTGGGGCCTGAGACCCCTAATGGGGGTGGGGGGTGGGAGACGGGATGGAGGCTCACCTTCAGCGCAAAGACCTTCGCTTGAGAGCTATCCAGCACTTTGAGGACGGTCCCAAAGGTGCCCTTGGCCAGGAAGCCCAGAATCTGGCAAGAGAGAGGCAAAGGGGTGACGGCCGAGCCCCCCACCCCACAAGACCCCTCCCCGCCTCCTGAATCCGGGCACGCACCTTGAGTTGCTGCTGCTGCAGTGGAGGCTGGACAGGAAACTCCGGCAGGAAGAGCGAGGCGTGGGGGGCCGTGGGCCACTCGGCACCCGCCATATCGGGGGTCTTCTTGTCCCCCTGCGCCAGCTCTCTTTTCGGGGGGCTTTGGGGGGCCAAGGCCTGCTCCAGACCCAGCAGAGTCCCACCCAGGTGGGAGAGGAGGCGTTTCCAACTTCGTACCCACAAAGCGTCGGGCAGGGCACCTGTGCCGTGGCCCTGCGGAGGGGACAGGGGTGCATGAGGGGCTCTGCCTGACATGGGACCCCCAAAAACGGTCAACAGGAGAGAAAAAACCTGCAATGAAAGTTCCCACCTTCCCCCATTGCTCCCATCCTGCTCCCATCTGTTAATTGGCCATAATGTTTTGGATTTTGTATTATGTTTTTAATTTCTGTATTTATTTTTTATGATTCTAAAACTCTGAGAGTTATGATGAGGTAAGATGGGCGGCCTATAGATTTTATAAATAAGAATAATAATAAAAGGCAGAGCGATCCAGGATCATCTGAAATCAGCCCGATCAAGGGGGAAAATGCTCCCCAAACAGGGGCAAGGACTTTAGTCAGAAGCCCCCTCCTCTTTTTTATTTTGAATACCTTCCTGGAGTCCATCTGTGTCTTGTGTGCATCCAGCACTGCTTGCTGTGGGTGGGGTCTGTTGCGGGGACTCAGAAGTTTGTAGAGATCATCCAGTCCGACCCTATCAGCCTCTCCTGGGGGATTCCCCCTCCAGATGTCACCAGTCTAAGAGCCCACCCAGCCCTGATGGCCTGAACCACTGAAGGACAGGTAAGGAGGAAGGAACTGGGTGGGGGAAGCAGCCCCTTTTCTCCCTCCAACTTTTTTTACTGTGTGGTAAGGGCTTAGTATTTGTATGTGTGTAAGGGAAGGGTCTCCAAATTTGGCAATTTTAAGACGTGGACTTCAATTCCCAGAATTCCTCAGCCAGCCCAGCATGCCTCCAGCAAAATTTCAGGGATGAACCAAGGGGTCTTTCCTGCGGGGGGGGGGGGTTTCTAGTCATCTCACAGAGTGGTGTGAGTGTGTTCCCCGCCTATAGAGGTTGTGTCTCCGCCATTCCTGTGCTGGGGAAAGTAGCAAGTAGGAAGAGCTGGTGACCCCTGCCTCAATTGAAGAGGGGGTTCAAAGGAAGCTGGTGACCCCAAGTGAGAGAGGCAGCTGGGCAGGAATCGCTTCCAAGACTCATAGCCGACTTTTACACTTTGGGGGGGGGGCTTTCATTTTTGCCTTCTTCATCACTCCAGGTTCTGCTGCAAGCCAAATGGGGTCATTTAGTGTCCCCAAAAACTGACGGGCTAAAGAGGGGTGTGTGTGTGTGTGTTTAAAGCCCCTTTGCCTGCTCTGCCCTGGTTAGTGCCACGGAAGGAGCGGGCCACGGAAATAATTCCATGAATATCGTTTCATGCCACATTTTCCCTTCCCAGCTGGCCACAAAGCATCGCCCGTCTGGCTCTGCCTGCCTCGCAGGGCTGTTGTGAGGATGAAAGGAAGGAAAGGAGGCAGGGAAGACTAGCCGCCCCCCAGGGAGGCTCCAGGCCGGTCCCGGGAGAAGCAGCCAAGCCCAGCGAGCGGGAGGGGCGCAGAGCGGAGCCCCGCTTCCGCAGAGACCGCTCGCTGCGCGGGATCCAGAGGCAGCGCAGGTTTTCGAGAGGGCGCAAAATCGGAGGAACGCCGGAGCCCAGCTCGGCTCCCTCTGCGCAAAGCCGGCTGGACTACAATGCCCATCCTCTTCCCAGACCCCCTCTTGGACGGAAGCAGCCGAGGCCGGGGGGGGGTCTTTCGGGAGAGACGCTGGGGGGCCAGGAGGGGCTCCGCACCCAGCAGGCGCCCCTTCCGAGGCCGGGATCCCCTTCCCAGCTGAAGCCCCCCCTCCTGGTCTCGTCTTAATCCGGGCGGGGGAAAAGCCAGCGAGCCCTCCGGAGACCCCCGCTGCCCCGGGCATGCAGCCCCCCCGCCGCTGGGCGACCCCGGGACCCCCCCCTCCCCAGGGCTTCCTCGGCGGGGGGGTGGAGACGGGAGCCGCGACCCCCTCCCCATTCGGGGGCGCAGAAGGCGCTCTGCACGTGCTCTGCTGGCCTTACCCGCAACTTCGGGGGGAAGCCCCGCTCGGCCGGCTCCCCGGCGGGGTTGCTGCCCGCGGCCCCCATCTGGGCTGCGGCCGGTGGGCGCTCTCCGAGGAGCGGAGGCCCCGCGGTAATCCCGCTTACGTAAAGCCCCACGCCGCTAATCCCCCGCCGGCAGCCCTCCGGCCACGCCCCTTATGCAAAACCCAGGGGGGCCGCCCCGCCCTCCCGCCTGGGAGGCCCCGCCCCTAGTCGGCATTCAAGACGTTCCCGCGCTGGGAAAATCCGCCCAAAGGGCGGGGCCTTCTGGAGCTCGCACCGGAGTGGCTACGTGCAGCCAAGCCACGCCCCCTGCTGCATAACTCACCCGCTCCCGCCCCGCCTCTAAATCCCTGCTGGCGCCCGCGGGCGCAGACTCGGGCTGGCTGTACTTTCCCTCCGGTCGCTTGGACTACAATGCCTTTGGCTGGGGCCGATGGGACCTGCAGTGCAACAGCTGGATGGCTTGGCTGGAGACTCTGGTGGGAAAGTTACAAGCCGCATCTAGGCAGTCTCTGGGGGTCTTTATGCAAACAGGCAAAAACTGCCAACAACGGAGAATATTTGTAGCTCAAGGTTGAAATAAGGGGGTCCTCGGCGCTCTCCGAGTTTGGCTGTTTCCTTGCAGACGTTGCGTGACCCAACTAGGGAACATCATCAGTGCTACAAGGGACAGAGTTGAGGAGGAGGGATGAAGGTGAGGAAGAGAGGAGGAAGGAAGGAAGGAAGGAGCAGGTGAAGTAGGAGGAGGAGAAAGGGGAAGAGGAGGGAAGAGAGGAGAAGACGACGAGGAAGAAGGAAGGAAGGAGAAAGGAAAGTGAGAAGTAGAAAAGGAAGAGGAAAAAGAAGAGAGGAGGAAGGAAGGAGGAAAGAAGGAGGAAGGAGAAGGAAGAGGCAGAAGAAAAAGAAGGTGAAGGAGGAGGAGAAGGAAAGGAATCTCCAAAAGTTTCCGGGGGGGTGAGGAAAAGAGAGCCAGGGGCTTCCTAAGGTCTCTGCCCCCCCCAAGCAGCCTCCCGTGAAAGGAAGGGGGTGCACTCAGTTGTCTGGGGTCTGTTCCCCCCCAAGGACCCGCCTGCACACTTTGTTGGTCAGAAGGTCGCAAAAGGGGATCACGTGACCCCGGGGACGCTTCGGCCGTCATAAATGTGAGTCGGTTGCCAAGTGTCTGAATTTTGATCAGGTGACGGATGTTGCAATGGTCCTAAGTGTGAAAAACGGTCAAAAGTCACTTTTGTCAGTGCTGTTGTAACTTCGGTCACTAAACGAATTGCTTTAAGTCAAGGACTGCCTGTCCCGTAAGGTGCCTATTTAAGGCGTTGTCTAGCTCAGAGGAGGAACGTGGTGGCCGAGTTCCAGCAGTCTTGACTGACGGGACTTGGAGAGTCCTGGGGGGCCCCCCTGCCCATCTGAGGAGGGTCCCCTGCTCTGGGCAGACTCCGAGAGGTCCAAAGTGGGTGATCCACACTTTGCTTCTCAGCTTCAGAAGACAGGCAGTCCTCGACTTACAACCACAATTGAGTCCAAAAGTCACATTGCCAAGCGAGACATTTGTTAAGTGAATTATGGTCCATTTTACGACCCTTCTTGCCACAGCTGTTAAGTGAATTACTGCAGGTAAGTGAGTCACACGGCTGTTGAATGAATCCGGCTTCCCCACTAACTTTGCTTGCCAAGAGGTCACAAAAGGGGTTGTGTGACCCTGGGACACTGCGACCGTCATAAATAGGAGTCAGTTTCTAAGCGTCCAAATTTTGATCATGTGACGACCGTGGGGATGCTTCAACGGTCGTAAGTGTGAAAAATGGTCGTAAGTCACTTTTTTCAATGCTGTTGTAACTTTGAACAGTCACTGAACGAATTGCTGTCGGTCGATCAGGGGTTCTGGCTGAAGAGCCCAGAAGCCACCCGCCCTCTTCCCCCCAGGGCTCCCCAAGGCTGCAGGAGGTGGGTGAGCCAGTCCCAAGAGGCAGGGGAGGGGGGACCTGAGTGGGGAGAGTCTGGGGCTGGCACGAGGTGGGGAGGGGACGGTCCCCCTTGGCACATTCGGGGTGGGGGAGGAGAGGAATCACGACAGGAGACGGCTCCAAATGATAAACTCTGTTATTTAAACTCTCCCTCCCCTTCCCCACTACCTGGCCTTCGGAGGACCCCCCCCCCCCTCTCCGTGGCCTGGTCCCACACGTGTCTGGGGCCCTCGGGGCCCCTTCAGTCCGGAGTCCAGTGTCTGGCCAACAGTGCCCAAGAGCGCCCACAGGCCGGACCCCGGCAGGGCAGGCAACGATGGTGGCGGGGCAGCCGGCCGGCTTGGGTGCCCGCCTGGCGGCCTAGTGGCCTCACTTGCGCCGGCTGAAGATGGACTTCTTGCCCGGGTTCTTCTCGCCCACGCTCAGCCCGATCAGCAGCCGGGCCTTCTCGTCCTCCTCCTGCTGCTGCACCGGCCCCTCCAGCTTGCTCTCCTGCCTCGCCCGGGACTCCGTGCCCACCGCTGGCTTCAGGCGCAGCTTCTCTTTGATGACCTGGGGGGGGAGGGGGGGAGGGAGATGAGAAGGAACGGAGGGAGGAATGGAGGAAGAACGGAAGGAAGCAGGAACAAGAGGGAGGGAGGGAGGGAGGAAGGAAGGAAGGATGGAGGGAGGAGGGGGAAGGAAGGGAGGAAGAAAGGAAGAGGGAGGGAGGGAGGGAGGAAGATGAGAAGGGAGGGAGGAAGGAAGATGAGAAGGAAGGAAGGATGGAGGGAGGAAGATGAGAAGGGAGGGAGGGAGGAATGGAAGAAGAATGGAAGGAAGCAGGAACAAGAGGGAGGGAGGGAGGAAGGAAGATGAGAAGGAAGGAAGGATGGAGGGAGGAAGGGGGAAGGAATGGAGGAAGAAAGGAAGAAGGGAGGGAGGGAGGGAGGGAGAGAGGAAGGAGAGATGTATGAGAGGAAGGAAGGGTGGGAGGAAAGAATGGAGTTGAGCCCGTGTCTCAGGCTTTCACCCACTTTCTACCCATCCCAGGTAATGCATCTTCCCATAATCCCCAGCCCAGCCAGAAGTATCGGGTATCAGAGCTGGCATTAGGCGTGGCACCCCTGCAAAGCTTGCCAGCTGCCTGGGGTGGCAGTGCCAGGAACAGGGGGCAGTTCTACAGTCTTGGCCTGGAGGATGGGCTTTGTTGGCCCTCCGGCCTCCCTTACCTGGGCCACCAGGGCCTTTCGGCTGTCTCGCTTCACCGCCATAGCAAAATCCAGCCACGTCCAGGTGTTGTTGTGGTACTCGAGACACGGCAGCACCAGATTGAGATCCCCCCAGTCCACACTGTTCTTCTCTCCCTGCAGTGACCGGGGGTGGGTGGGGTGGATTCAGAAACCAGAAGCCCCCCCACTCTTTCCTAGCAGCCCCCCCCCCCAAGGCAGTGAATCAACACAACCTCCATCTCTTTCCAACAAAAGCAATCCGGTGGAACTTATTGCCACCAGAAGAAGGGAGGGAGAATAAGCAGAATAGGCCGACCCTTGACCCCGACTGCCCCCCCTCCCCCCACGCACCTTGTAGCTGACGCAGAGGGGCACCTGCGGGATCTTGATGTAGATGAAGGAATTGTTCATGGCCGCCCGCTCCTTCATCTTGTCAATGTCGTCCACCGGGTACTGGGGGGGAAGTGGGGGGGACGAGGGCCATTAGAGCCAGGCCAGCACCCCCCGCATTGCGCCCAGGGGCTCCCCGACTTTCCTGGCAAGGCTGCCGCAGGAGAGGCCCCAAGACCACCACGCAGGTAGCCCTCAACTCACAGTTCATTTAGTGACCATTCCAAGTTACGCCGGCACTGAAAAAAGTGACTTAGGACCGTGTTTCACACTGACGACCGTTGCAGGGTCACACGATCAGAATTTGGATGATTAGCAACTGACTCTTATTTATGACGGTTGCAGCGTCCCTGGGTCACATGATCCCCTTTTGTGACCTTCTGACGAGCCAAGTCAAGGGGAAAGCCAGGCTCACTTAACAGCCGTGTTGCTAACTTAACAATTGTAGTGATTCACTTAACAACAGTGGCAGGAAAGGTCATTAAATGGGCCAAAGCTCACTTAACAAGTGTCTTGCTTAGCAATGGAAATTGGGGGCTCGGTTGTGGTCGTAAGTCAAGGACTATCTGTATAGTTTATGGGCAGACAGACGGATGGACGGAGGAGGAAGCCTGCTCAGGTCTGCATTAAGGCTCAACTGGGCTCCTTCTCTCCGCACCTTGCATGGAGGCCCCCCGACACCCCTGCGAGGCTGGAGAGCCACTGCCCAAAGTCCCCCCTGAGTGTCCGCGGCTGAGGATGGGCGGCCTCTCCCCCCACCGCCTTCGCCCTCACCCCAGGGCCCTTCTAGATGGTCTCTCAGAGAAGGTGAGGACACCGCTGGGCTCTGAGGAAGCAAGGCCATGCGTGCACACACACACACGCGTCTCTGGACTCAAGAGTCCTCCAGGGTGCTTTGCTTGGCCAAGGACCAAGTCAGATCAAGAAGTCCCACAACGGCGGCTACCTCGGGTGTTTTGCGGAAGGAGCGCCTGACCCCTGATGTCCGGTTCAGCCCTTGGCCCATGCCTTTCCCGGAGCCCAGCGAGTCTTCGGAGACCATCAGCTGCCGCGGCTTGACCACTGGCATGCCTGCACATCCAGGAGAGAAACTCCCATCAGCTGAGGAGAGCCGAACTCACAGGTAGCCTCGTTTGCAATGGACGAGGACGTGGCATTCGGGTTTTGCAGCTACTACGATTGTTGGCCGAGCAGGGACAAAAAACAGCCCGGGAAATGATTGAAGCCTGGGAGAAACGGGCACCTTGTCAGTCAATAGGAGCGCTGACTTACAGTTGGCTGAATTGATTATTTTGATTAAAGAAAAGAATATAAGGACTTTTCTTTCCACGTGGAGACCGCTTCTGAACTTTGCGCTTGAAGTGGAAAAGAAGGAAACTCTGATTTTGGGTTTTGCCGATTAGATCAGGGCTCTCCAACCTTGGCCACTTTTAAGAATTGTGGATTTCAACTCCCAGCAGCTGAGGAATTCTGGGAGTTGAAGTCCACAAGTCTTAAAGTGGCCAAGGTTGGAGAGTCCTGGATTAGATTGATAGATCTTTAGAAATGGCTTCCTTCTGTTATTATGAAAAAAAACCCCAAAAAGTTGTAATATTGATACCTTATTTTACTGCAACAGAGAGAATCAGAAGTCCATTTTTCTTTTTCTTTTTTTTTGGTATCCTCCCTCACTTCTCTTCCCACCGTTTTCCTATTTACTTTTGCGTTCTGCATCTTATTTTATTTTATAACCCAATAAAAACGTTAAAATGCTGATTTACCACCACCTTACCAGGCACTTAAGACCTGAGCGCAAACAATGACTAACCACTTAATAGCCGGCCATCAACATTCTACTAGATTAAAAACCACACACAAGGAGCCACGGACGTTCCCTGATGGGCTCCAGCATGAGTCCAGAAGCTCGGAAAACGAAAACTTCCGGTCCTGGTGACCGACCCGGATTGGATCCTGCGACATCATCCTGGGATACGTAGATTCGCCTTCATTCACGCACAAACTCTCAGCTCCCAGAGCCCTTCCCTCCCCCGGGACCCAGCTGGGAAGCATGCAGAGAGGCGCAGGCAGCCTCCTTCGGAGGGAGGTTGTGTCCCTTTCACGCTCACCCACCCGTGGTCACCAGCTTGGACTTGTCCTCTTCGTCGCCCACCTCCTCCTCCTCCACGTTGCGTCCGGGGAAGAAGAACCCCATCATGCGGTGGAAGAACTGGTGCGTCAGCTGGATGGTTAGCGGCACCACGTTGACCTGGTTGCGATGGGGGGGGAGGCAGAGAGATTAAGCTCCCCACTTGCAAAAGGAAGGGGTGGGGGCATCGCAGCCCTCGCACCCAGCCCCTCTCACCTCAAAGTGTTCCTTGATGGAAATGCCGCCCACCGGTGGCCGGACCTTGCTGAAAATCCGCAGGGCCAGCTGGCGTCCCGACTGGCAGGCGCTCTGGGGCCGCAGGACCACCTGCAGGGGACATACCAGGGGGTCAAAATCCCTCCCTGCATGGGGGAAGCCCCCTCCTTGCTCGTATGCGCTCTGCGTGTGCCTAGAGGGGCTCTAGGTGACTGCTCAGTGAGATTTCGGGGTGGGGTGTCTTGTCCTTTTATATGGGTGCTGGGTGTTGTGATTGGATGAATCACAAAGCCGATTCTGGTCTTGTGAGTTTTGACTGGAGGCCGTGTGAGGTGCAGAATTGAAGGGGTGAGCAGGTGGTCAGTTCTGTTGTCCGATAGTCCGTTTCCACCCAGAGACGCTTCACCCCAAAACCTCCCTGAAGAGGCCACCTAGTTTGGTAACGGAACATCCGGGAGCAAAACAGGCAGCTTGGAGGACAGACACACACACCCCCCCCGCCAAAACCTACAAGTTACGAATATTCTTGACGATCTCTAAGATTTACACGAATATTGAAGAAATGGTGAGAGAATCGATCATTAAAGAAAGGGTGCCAAAGGAGGGACGGAATGAAATGGGAATGATAAAAACTTTTTTTTCATTGTTTGAAATGATAAAGTTTCATTGTTGAATTGCCCCGTGGGGAATTGTCCCATCCAGGTCCAGAGGTCCCCTGGCAGCCGTGCAGGAGTGACCCGCTGGCTCTCATTCCTCCCCCAAAGGCCAAGGGAGGTTGAGGGGGGGGGGGAGTGGGTCGGCCACCCACCTTGTACACAGCGTTGGGCAGCAGGTTGTTCATGGTCACCCAGCCCAGCTCCAGGAGATGCTCGGCTGTGTCGTCCGATTTGTTTATCTGCAAGAGGCCGGAGCGGTCAGCAGCAGCCGGAGCTGGCTTGGCCCGGCTGCCCAAGCCCCCCCCCCCTCCAGCCCCTCTGGCCCCCGGCCTCACCTTGCTGTAGAGGAAGCGCTGCAGCTCCACCTCCGCGATGCCCAGCTGCCCGTCCTCTTCGGTCAAGCGCCAGCGGGCCTGGGCAAAGTAGAACTCGGTCCGGCGAGCAACACTGACGTCCTCCAGCTGTTTGCGCAGCTCCATTTTGTTGGCCCTCTGCAGCTGGAAGTCCTTAAAGCACCTGAGAAAAGAGAGACAGGTCGTCCTCGACTTACAACCACTCGCTTAGTGACCAAAGCTACAACGGCACTGAAAAAAGGGACTTACAACCCTTTTTCACACTTACGACCGTTGCAGCAGCGCCCCCACGGTCACATGATCAAAATTAAGAGGCTTGGCAACTGGTTCGTATTTATGACGGTTGCGGTGTCCCGATCAGCTTTTGTGATCTTCTGACAATGGGGAAGCCAAATTCACTTAACAACCGTGTCACTAACTTAACAAGTGCAATGGTTTGTTAAGCGAATCCGTGCCAAGAAAAGTCATAAAATAGGGCAAAACTCACTTAACAAATATTTTGCTTAGCAGCATAAATTTTGGGGCTCATCTGTGGTCATAACTCAAGGAACACGCCTGAACACTACCAATTTTGGTCACCACACTATAAAAAAGATGTTGAGACTCTGGAAGAAGTTCAGAGAAGAGCAACTAAGATGATCAAAGGCCTGGAGACTAAAACAGCTGCAGGATTTGGGATTGGCCAGTCTAGAGAAAAGAAGAATTAGGGGGGACATGATAGCAATATTCCAATATTTGAGGGGCTGCCACAGAGAAGATTTGGGGGTCAACTTATTTTCCAAAGCAACAGAAGAAAAGACAAGAAGCAACGGATGGAAACTAATCCAGGAGAGAAGCAACCTGGAATTCAGGAGAAGCTTCCTAACAGTGAGGACAATTAACCAGTGGAACAGCTTGCCACCAGAAGTTGTGGGCGCTCCATCACCGGATGATTTTAACAAGAGATTGGACACCGATCGTCTGAAATGGTGTAGGGTCTCCATGCTTGAGAAGGGGGCTGGACTAGAAGACCTCCAAGGTCCCTTGCAGCTCATTCATTCATTCTAAAGACTATCTGTACATCCCACCGCCTCAGGTGGGACAGTCTAACATAGTCCAACGGCTATCTCTGGAGACCGGAGGCCGTGGCCCCCTTGGGTGGGTGGGCTCCCTGCAGGCCCCCCCCCGGGGCCTCTGTGGGTAGCAGAATTTTATTTATTTATTTATTTTTATTTTATTAGATTTTTATACCGCCCTTCTCCCGAAGGACTCAGGGCGGTGTACAGCCGAAATAAAATACAGAGTATATACAATTAAAAGAAATTAAAAGAAACTATTAATAAATGGCCGATAATTTAAAAATTTACAATTTTACAATTGTAAATTGTAAGCAGCAGCCAGCCCCTTCCCCTTGGCTGGACCACGATCCCCCCTTCCCCAGTCCCCATACCTGATTAGGATGTTCAGGTCCTCGCTCTCCTGTTGCAAGGTGGCCTTTTCCTGGCTCAGCTGCTGCTGCAGCTTCTGGTTGTGCTCCAGCAGTGACTCGTTCCGCCCATCGTCCTGCAAGGACTGGGGAGAGAAGGCGGACAGGGGTGTGTGTGTGTGTGGGGGTCACACATAGGCTCCCCAAGGGCCACGCAGGAAGCCTCCCCCCATCACAGCCCCATCCCCCGATGCGCCCACCTTCATGACCGAGTACATCTGCTTCTCCAGGAGCCGGATCTGGGCCACGTGCTGTCGGACGGCCTCCTGCAGGTGCAGGATACTACTACGCTGTTCCTCCGGATTGCTGGAGATCTCCAGCTGGAAACGGACTCGCTGCTTCTTCTCACTGTGCTCCTGGGGGGAGAGGGAGGAGGGGGGGAAAAAAACCCTCGGTCGGTTTTTAAGGCAGATCAGGCCAGTGGGAATTGCGCGGGGTAGAAAAGACCCCTCCTCCTCCAGAAGTGCCAAGGAGGGGGAGATGCTGCTCACAGACGTCTCTCTCTCTCTCTCTCTCTCTCTCTCTCACACACACACACACACCCAACCCAAAAGGCAGAAGCAACCAGAACAGCTCCCACAATGGGCCAAAGTGGTTTTCTTTATTGCTGATATGACAAGAATTGCACCCGACTCCCTTCTCTAGTCTCGGGAAGCAGCCAGTAGAGACCACCAGGCTGAAACGTTTCCTCCCACCAAGGAGTCTAAGATGGAATGTCTTCTACCTCCCTCCCCTCATTCACCGTGGGACAATTCAACAGGTCAGTTGAATTATCTGAAATAATTTTAAAATTCATTGTCATTCTTTGCCGTTCCCATTTCATCCCGTCCCTCCTTTGGTGTCCGTTCTTTATTGATTCTGTTCCACCATTTCTTCAATATAAATGACGCTATAGAGCACTGCACACCTCAACAACTAGACACAAGAACAGTTTTTCCCCCAAATGCCATCACTCTGCTAAACAAATAATTCCCTCAACACTGTCAAACTATTTACTGAATCTGCACTACTATTAATCTTCTCATCGTTCCCATCACCCACCTCTTTCCACTCATGACTGTATGACTGTAACTTTTTGTTACTATCATTAAGGGTTAAATTATACCCTATGACCATCATTTGTGTTGTAAATGTTGTACCTTTGATGAAGGTTTTTTTTCATTTCCTTTTATGTACACTGAGAGCATCTGCACCAAAACAAATTCCTTGTGTGTCCAATCACACTTGGCCAATAAAAAATTCTATTCTATATTAGTGTAACCCTTGTCCCACGGTGGGTTGGGCCCCTGAGAGCCGATTGCACTGAGGGATCTGTGACAATCTGTTGCGGGCAATTTGCCACGGCCACCTTGCCACGGGGCGAGGGTTACACTAACAGCCCACAAATGGCCGAATAGCATCATTAAAGAAGGGATGCCAAAGGAAGGACAGAATGAAACCTGAATGACAATAATTATAATTATTTTTATTTTAAATAATTAAACTGAATTGTTAAATTGTCCTGTGGGGAGTTGTCCTCGGCCCCTCTCCTTCAGCTGCTGCTTTGACTACAAGACCCAGCGTTCTGCACCGCTTGGATCCCGAAGGTGGAATTGCCGTTTCTGCCCCTGGCCTCCAGCAAACACAACCTGCCCTCCTTTCGGGCACCTTGGAGGGTTATTGGGATGGCACAAAAAGGGAGGGTCACCCTCCTCTCATCCGCAAACCATCCCAGGGAAGCCATGGAGGAAAAGGCAAAAGTTCTCAAGAACCTCCCAACATCAGCATCCCGCCCCCCCCGCCCCCCCAGGTACCTTCCGCTTGGGCTCCACGTGCAGCAGGAGGTTGTTGACGATGTCGAGGATCATGGCGTACTGGGCCGGGTTGGTGGAGATCTCCAGGTCATGGTGGATCAGCGTGAAGGTGTCCACGGCTCCTGCAAGGAAGAAGAGAGTTAGAAGGGACCTTGGAGGTCTTCTAGTCCAGCCCACTGCTCAAGCAGGAGACCCTATCTATACCATTTCAGACAAGTGGCTGTCCGGTCTCTTCTTGAAAGTCTTCAGGGTTGGAGCACCCACAACTTCTGGTGGCAAGCTGTTCCACTGGCTAATTGTCCTCGCTGTCAGGAAATTTCTGATTTCCAGATTGGATCTCTCTTTATTGATCTTCCACCCGATACTTCTTATTCTGCCTTTGGGGGCTTTGGAGAATAGCTTGACCCCCAACTCCTCTCTGTGGAGCCCCTCAAATACTGGAAGATGCTCTCCTGTCTCCCCTGGTCCTTCTCTTCCCTAGACTAGCCAGGCCCAGTTCCTGCAACCATTCTTATACAGTCTCCGGTCCCCTCAACATCCTGGTTGCCCTTCTCTGCACTCAGCATCTTTTTGGTATCGTGGCTGGACTTTTTGGTATCGTGGCTGGAGAGGTGACCTGGACTAAGAAGCCCCCCTCCCAAGACCCTCGGCATCCACCCCCCGCTGCCCACCTTCCTGCTTCTTGAGAAGATCGTCTTTCTCGGGGTTGGCAGGCAGCTCCGGCGGTTTGATCTGAGTGGCCAACTCGGGGTTGATATCGTGGCTGTAGCTGATGTAGTACATGCGGCAGCTGCAGCGCGAAATGATGCGCTGGACCTGCTGTGTGGGCTGCACCTCGTGCGGCTGGTTCCAATCTGGCAGGGAGAAGGGAGGCAGCTGTGCCCGGGGACAGCAAAGTGCCCAGCAAAGTGCCCAGCAAAGTGCCCAGGATGCTGGGGGCACTCCCGGCCTGAGCATCTGGCAGGAGGCATCGCGGCTGGCCCACCGCCTCCTGCAGAAGGGTGTCTCTTGGGGGGTTGCGCACCCCTCCCCGTGCCAGTCCTAGCGCCAGGTGCTGGTTGCTGACCTGTGGTGGTGCTGACCATGCCACCCACAGCTTGCCCGCTCTCCATCAGCTCCTGCACGGAGTCCAGGGTGCGCTGCGGGTGCTCCTCAATGTTCTTGACCTGGGGGGTGCAGGGGAAGGAGGGCACACGGTCAGCAAGGACTGAGGGAGAGACCCAGGCTGAGCCGTGTATGCAGGACAGAGCCTGCTCTCTGCGGACAAAGAGTTCCCAATTCAGGGACCTTAGAGGTCTTCTAATCCAACCCTCTGCTGAAGCAGGAGACCTCGTACCATTCCAGACAAATGGCTCTCCAGTCTCTTCTTAAAAGCCTCCAGTGATGAAGCAGCCACAACTTATATTCCACTGGTTAATTCTTCTAACTGTCAGGAAATTTCTCCTTAGTTCTAAGTTGCTTCTCTCCTTGATCAGTTTCCACCCATTGCTTCTTGTTCTACCCTCAGGTGCTTTGGAGAATAGTTTGACTCCCTCTTCTTTGGGGCAGCCCCTGAGATATTGGAACACTGCTCTCATGTCTCCCCTAGTCCTTCTTTTCATTAAACTAGGCATAACCAGTTCCTGCAACCGTTCTTCTTTGTAAGTTTTAGCGTCCAATCCCCTAATCATCTCGGTTGGTCTTCTCCGCACTCTTTCTAGAGTATCAACATCTTTTTTATAATATGGTGACCAAAACTGGACGCAGCATTTCAAGGGTGGCCTTACCAAAGCCTTATAAAGTGATACCAAGATGGCCAAGCTGCCAACTCTGAAGCTGGCCTGACTGAGGCTGTTTTTGAGGCTTGCCACAATAGAGATGAGAGAGGGGGAGGGAAGAGGGGGGGGGGAGTAGAGATATCTGGGGTTTTGTAGCCAAAACAAAATAGTTTCTCCAGCAGCTGGCTGGAGAGAGGAGGAGGAAGAGAGAAGTAACCAGGCAAACAGCCAGCACCCATTGGACAATGGGACTTATTTTTTTGGGGGGGGGAGTTTCACTTTTTAATTAGGTAAAACCTGCGGGAACTCTCAGAGTCGGTTTTCACCAGCCTGTGCCAATATTATATCTCCAAATAAAACTGTTCTTTGAGGAATCTATGCCTCGGAGTTCTGTTTACAACGGGTGTGTTACTTGGAATGCTGGACAAGCAACTTGCGTAGAGCAAAGCGGGGATGGTCTTTAGCCTCCCCCCCATTCTACCAAGAGCTGCAGCCCAGCCTGGCTTATTCGGGGTCAGAAATGGGTCCACCCCCCTCTGACCAGAAGCAGGACGGTCATTGGCCCTACCTCCAGCCAGAGCTGGACATCCTCCCGCTCGGAGGGGCTGCTCTCGGTGGTGGCGAAGTACTGCATGCCGTCCAGCAGGCATGTCCAGGAGGTCTTCTGCTTGAGGGTGTCCCCGTACCAGGCCGGGTGGTGGTGGCACTGGAGCAGCTGGGCTTTGGCAGCCGAGACAATCACGCAGCCCTCCGTCTCGGCCCCACGGAGAACCATCTGGAAGGGAGACGGAAGACGGGAGGCAGTTACTGCAAGGTGCCCTGCGACCATGTGGGGCAGCACAGGACTCTTCTGCCCAGCAGGGCATGGGGGGGGGGAGTTACAGGTAGTCCTCGACTTACAACCATTCATTTAGTGACCACTCAAAGTGACTAAGGACCTTTTTTCACAATTACGACCTTTGCAGCATCCCCGCGGTCACGTGATCAAAATCTGGATGCTTAGCAACTGACTCATACTTATGACGGTCACAGTATCCCGGAGTCATGTGATCCCCCTTTTGAGACCTTCCGGCAAGCAAACTCAACCGGAAAGCCGGATTCACTAACTTAACAACTGCCATAATTCACTTCCCAATTGTGGCAAGAAAGGTCGTAAAACAAAGTGAGACCTAATGAACAAATGTCTCACCTAACAACCGAAATGCTGGGCTCCATTGGGGTCCTAAGTCGAGGATTACCTGTATTGTTTTTTATATTTTATTCTTTTAATTTTAATTTCCCCCCCCCCATAAACTGTGTTTTCATTGTTTGTAAACCACTAAGGTCTCTGTGACCAAGTAGGCGGCTATCTACATTTTCTAAATAAATAAAAGGCTGACCCAGACTCATATCTTGGGGCTTGAGCCGGGGGGCGGGGCGGGGAGGTGAATACGAAATTCTGCTCGCGGGAGCATTTCAACGGCTTCAAAAGACTGATTTTAAGTCTGTGTTTACAACACCCTTGTCGTAACTTTGAACAGTTGCCGAACAGACTTGATGCTCGTTGACAGCATCTTGGGGTTACGTGTCGTGGTTTTTAATTGTTTTTGCTGGTTTCTGGTATTGTTATTCCGACAAAAAAACACACACTGTATAAAATGAATGCAGTCAATGAGCATGATGTTTGCTTAATGGTTGTGGGATTCACTTAACAAGCACCACAGGGAGGGTCGTAAAATTGGACATGAACAAACGGAGGCCTGCTTAACATATACAAGATCTCCAGACCTTAATTTTGGGCTCAATTCCAGTCGCAAGTTGAGAACTGTCTGGATCAGAGGAGGGCAGCTTTTACTGCAGCAGCAGGCACAGGGCAGGGCAGGGGCGCCCATCCTGGGACTTCAACTCCCAAAATTCCCCAGCCAGGAAAGCTGGCTAGGGAATTCTGGGAGCTGAAGTTCTCCGGTCTCCAAGCAAAACTGCACCCCTCTGCTCTAAGGACTTCGACTCCCAGAATTCCATGTGCTTGCTGGGGAATTCTGGGAGTTGAAGTCCACCGGTCTTAAAGAGGCCGCTTCTCGCGTGGAGCAAAACGCAAAGACCTGACAGTTGACGAGCTCAATCAGGCAGTTGCGGTTGAAGATGTCATCAGTCTGACAGGCTGCGATCCCGCACAGCTGTTCACTGACCCCCGACTCCTCCTCGGTGAAAACCACAAACTTGTCTGTCTCCTCGATCAGCTTCTGCAACATGGAGGCCCCTGCAGAAAAAGAGGAGGGGGAGGATGGCACGGCTCGGCATGGCCATCCCCAAGGCCCCTGATGGGGAAGGACAGCTCCATCCTCCAAAATATAAAACAGACACACCCGTAGCCGGAAAGGAATGGTCCCTATAAAAGTTACTGGCACCAGGGTAATTCCACCCCCTCCCCCTCCAATTCTAGCTGCCCCCTTTCCTTTCTGTAAACTTCTCTCTTAGGTAGCTTCAGACTCTGGGGGGTCCTTGGTGCTCTTGTCTTCTTGCAGACATTCCATGACCCAACTAGGGAACGTCATCAGTGCTAGAAGGGAGTTAAGAGTAACACCGTCAGAATGGTGGGGTTTGCTTTCTGTTTCTATACAAGTTTGCCTTCCCAGTTGTGGTGGGGATGTGGTGCCCTGTTTGGCAGTTCCTTGACTGGGGTACCGTTTTCTGCTTGATTGGGCAAGCCACTGCATAGAAACGGACAGCAAAATCCCCTCCGAGGATGTTGCGTAGTTGAATGAATGAATATTTTAATTTGTATACCGCCCTTCTCCCGAAGGACTCAGTTGGGTCATGAAATGTCTGCAAGAAAACCAGCAAGCTCAGAGAGCACCAAGGACCCCCCAGGTCCACCCTCAGCCCCAAATATCCGCTCTATAGGTAATTTCACCCATGCGGGACCCTTTCAAGAAAGGCAGGTATGTGGACTCTGGTATTTCTCTGGCTGCCAGCCCTTTGTATCTTCCGGATCCCACACAATGACCCCCAAGCAACGGCCCCACGTCCGAGGGGCATCTTTCCCCCACGGGGTTCAGGGCCAGGGCGGCCTCACCTCCAGAGGGGCTTCGCTCCGTCCGGCCGCTGCTCGCCGGCACGACCCGCAGCGGGGGCTGGTGGCTGGGGGGAGGGCCCCGCCTGGGCTTCTTGGCGGGCAACTGGGGGCCGATCTTCAGCCCCCGCAGGGCCTCGGTGGACAGGTTGCGCTTCAGCACCGCGGACTTCTTGTAACCGTCGTAGAGGCCGAAAGCGATGTCCCGGTTGGTGGTGGTCCAGGACGCCCGCAGGTCCACCAGGTGTAGCTGGTGGGTGTGAAGCACATCGTCCCCGTCCCGCAGCAGAACCTCCTGGGAACGGAAGAGGGAGGATGAGACCAGCCCTGGTTTTAAAACTAAAAAGGTTTTAAAACGGGTTTTATAACTAAACAAATTCACTTGGCAGTATAAGGCCAACCCGGAGAACAAGGAGTGGGTCCAAAGATGGGCACTTTAAGACTTGTGGACTTCAACTCCCAGAATTCCATTTGCTGGCTGGGGAATTCTGGGAGCTGAAGTCCACAAGTCTTAAAGTGGCCAAGCTTGGACCTTCTTCCTGTACACCATCTGCTCCATTTCGAGAATAAAACGACCCAAACAGTGTCCCCAGAACAGCGAGTCCTCCACTTACAAAAATTCATTTAGTGACCCCAAGGTACCTTTTCAAGAGGTCACCGGAATTTCTTTTTCATTTAGTGACCGTTCAAAGTCATAACAGTGCTGGAAAAAAGGGACCGATGACCCTTTTCCGCACTTAGAACTGTTGCAGCTTCCCTGTGACTACGTGATCAAAATCCAGGCGGTTGGCAGCTGAACTTGGATTTATGACGGTCGCAACGTCCTGAAGTCACTCGATCAGTTCTTGCGACCCGAGCAACGTGAATGGGGAAGCCAGGTTCACTTAAGAACTGCAATGATTCACTTAAAAAGCTTGTCAAATAGGACAACACTCACTTAATGACCGGTGTGTGTTGTGTGTGTGTGTAGGGAGGGGGGGAGGGGGAGGAAAGGCTACCTCCTCGGCCGTGCGGAGGCTGTGGCGCTGGTAGGTGAGGGAGGAGAGGCTCAGCAGGTGGGTCTTCTTGACCAGGGAGTCCAAGCGGTGGTCCACGTTCTCCTCGCAGGGGGAGGCCATCAGGTGGACGTTCACCAGGCTGAGATCGCTCACCATCTGCACGATGCTCCACTCGGAGATCAGGCGGCGCATCACCGTGCCGGCTGCAGGGAGGGGAGAGGGTCAGGGGTCAGCAGGGGGAGCCTTGCCTGGCCCTCGGCCTCTGCCCGGCCACCTTCGCTCACCCTGAGGAATCAGCCGCTGCGTGCCACGGGTGAAGATGTGGCCCTGGCCGCACTCCAGCTGGATGCCACGCTGCTGGGCAAAGGAGGCCCAGTAATGGATCTGGGAAGAGAGGGAAGCCCATCAGATGGAGGGCAGCCCTCGGGGGGATGGAGTCGGGCTGCTGTAAAAATCCTCTAAATACATTTTCCAAAGAAATAAACATTTCTACAATTTCCTAAATAAAAAAAAACTTTTTTCTTCTAAACAAACACATAATCCAAATAAATCAATACATTTTTCTAAACATGTGTTTCCAAATTTTTTTTGGTATTTTTGTATTTTTTTTCTTGAATGTATTTTTTTTCCTTTTTATGTACATTGAGAGCAGATGCACCAAAGACAAATTCCTTGTGTGTCCGATTACACTTGGCCAATATAAAAATTCTCTTCTCTTCTCTTCCATTCATAACCAAATAATTTTTCTGGATAAAGAAATGAATATTTTTTTTCTAAATGAATATAAATTATTCTAAGCAAATATTTCTCTAAAGAAATAAAAATTTCTAAACAATTTTTCAAAAAAATTTTTTTAAAATAAATACTTCTAAAGAATTCTAAATAAATGAAATAATATTCTAAATAAATAAATTTTTGAATGAAAGAAAATGAAAAAGAAAGAGAAGGAAGAAAAAAGAAAGAAAGAAAGAAAGAAAGAAAGAAAGAAAGAAAGAAAGAAAGAAAGAAAGAAAGAAAGAGAAGGAAGGAAGAAAGAGAAAGAAAGAAAGATCGATTGATCCTCAGGCCAGATAGGTGGGAGGTAGAGATAGAGATAGAGAAATAGATGGCAGGCAGGCAGGCAAAGAGAAAGAGAGAGAGAGAGAGAGAGAGAAAGGAAGGAAGGGAGGGAGGGAGGGAGGGAGGGAGGGAGGGAGGGAGGGAGGAAGGAAGGAAGGAAGAAAAAGAAAGAAAGAAAGAAAGAAAGAAAGGAGAAGAGGGAGGGAGGGAGAGAAATTCCAGAGATGGATCCCAGGAAGGTCTGAGCACACCGCCTTGTAATTCAAGGGAGGGGCCTTTCCGAGCGCCCCCCCTCCCCGCTTGAGCCAATCCAGGGCCCCTCCCCACCCTTCCTTCCCTGCCTCACCTGGAGCTTGGGGAAGAGGGCGGTGCAGGAGAGCTGGCGGTAGTGCTGGCCCAGCTTCTTCTTGCTGGGCTTGAGGTTGCCGAAGAGCTTCCCGCGGCAGATGGGGCGGCTGACGCTGGTCCAGGTGGCCCAGAAGTTCTGCATCCAGCGCAGGGTGCTGCTGTACAGGAGGATGCGCGGCTGGGAGGCCTCTGCGGATGGGACGGGGGGGGGAAGGGGGGGCGGGAAGGCCCTGGTCACACCTTGCCTGGCTGACGGTCTCCCATCCGCCAGAGCTTTTCCCCCAAAAGGCAACGAGACTTTTCATGTGTCTCTTCTCATCCAAGAAGCTGAGAGAGAGAGAGAGGAAAGAAGGAAGAAAGGAAAAGGAGGGAGGAATGACGGAAGAAAGGGAAATGGGAAGGAAGGAAGGATGGAGGGACGGAGGATGCAAGGAAAATGTGATGGAAGGAAATGGGAGGGATCGGAGGAGGGAGAGAGAAAGGGAGGTAGGAAAGAAGGAATTCTGAAGAATTGAAGAAGCTTCTTGGATGAGAAGGAAAAAAACAAGGAATTCCAGTTGCCTTTTGGGGAAAAAAAGCCCCTTTGGGATGGCCTACTTACAAGGGTGGCTGCCATCCCCAGCCGCAGGGCCGCCCCCAGGCCTGGGTGGATGTGAGTGGCACCCCTTCTCACCCCCCTCGCCCGCCCTCCTCCCTCGCTCACCGCCACTGGGCCGCGTGAGGTCCATGCGGATGGCCAGGTTGAGGTTCTCGGAGCGGAAGGCCCGGAAGGAGTCGTACTGCTGCCCCACGGGCACCTCGGGCAGGAACTCCGGGGAGCGCAGCACCACGCTGTGGTGGTCGTGGGGGTTCCCGTGGCACAGCCAGGTCAGGTCCAGCGTCATGCACAGCTGGGGCAGATGAAGGAAGCAGCAGTCATCGTACCTGCCCAGGACGGGAAGGGAGCCAGGAGTCAGACCCTTCCCTTCCCTTCCCTTCCTTCCCTCCCATCCTCTCCTTCCTTCCTTCCACACTTCCTCCCTCTCCTCTTTGTCCTTCTCTCCTTCCTTCCTTTCCTTCCCTCTCTCCCTCCCATTCTCTTCCCAACCTCTCCCTTCCTTCCTTCCTTCCTTCCTTCGATCCTTCCCTCCCTTCTTTCTAAAATTGATTTACGTAGAATGTTTTCCTTTTATATTTAGATCACAGGTAGCCCTTGAACTGTTGAAAGATCATTAGTTCATTCATTTAGTGACCATTGAAAGTTACAAAGGCACTGAAAAATGTGCCTTACGACAACTGAAGCATCCCCATGATCACGTGATCAAAGCTCAGATGCTTGGCAAAGTGACTCATATTGATGACGGTTGCAGAGTCCAGGGGTCACGTGATCCCCCGTTGCAGCCTTCTGACCAGCAAAGTCAATGGGGAAGCCAGATTCACTTAACAGCCATGTTACTAACTTAACAACGGCACTCTTTCACTTAACAACGGTGGCAAGGAAAGTCATAAAATGGGGAAAGACTCAACTGTTTCAGGAATGGAAATTTTGGGCTCAATTTTGGTCATAAGTCGAGGACTACCTTATTTAGAAAGTTCATTTATTCATCTAGAAAAAGGCTGGTTTAGAGGAAGCTGTTTAGAAAAACGTATTTATTTATTTATCTAGAAAAAATATTTATTCTTTTAGAAAAAAATTCTCTGGGAATTTGAATTATTTTAAAAATGGCCCATTTTATTGGGGAGACCCTGCCGGGGGGAGGGGTATCCACCCACTTGGACGCTGTCCGGACGTTGACGTCCAGGTCTCCCTTGAAGACGAACTGGCCGGGCCGCCAGTGGAAGGAGAGGCGGCTCCACTCCCAGTGCAGGTTCTCCGTGGTGTTGTAGGGATCCTACAGTAGGGAGAAGACGAGGCTGGGTGGGGGGTCCGAGCCCCGAGGCTGCCCCCACTCCCGTGTCCCCCTGGCCGCTGCCTCACCTCCGTGGCCACCTGGTGGAGGCTGGCCTGCTCAATATCCATGTGCCAGTCGCCGTGCAGCAGGAGGCGGCTCTTGTCCCACCAGGGGAGGGGCGGGCTGGGGTCTTCCGAAGCCTTGGTCAGCAGGTCGATGGCCTGTCCAATCAGGGTCCAGGCGGGGTCCCAGCAGGGCCCCCACACGATGGTAAACTGGTAGACCTCAGCTGGGGGGCAAAGGAGGGGAGGGGGATTAGGGGCATCAGAAAAGGGGGACAAGGGCGACCTTTCTCCCCCCTCCCCCAAAGGGGTCAGAGTCCCATCGTAGCCCCAACCCACAATTTGGGACAATTTGGGGAAGGCCAGACCCCCCCAGAGGGACTTACAGCAGAAGTCGTGGTAGAACTTCAAGGGCGGCATGTTTCTCTCCACGGTCACCGGGCCCCAGGGGGCCCCCAGCTCCAGCTTTTGACGCCGGCGAGAGCAGGGCTGTCCAGGGGTCTCCGCACCGGCCAGCCGGCCCGACAGTCTCCAGTCCCGGATCTCAAATAAATAACGCGGGTAGTCCCGGATCCGCACTGGGAGGGTGGAGGGGGGGGGGCAGAGGAAAGGAAAGAGGCCACGTTGAGAAGGGGAGAGACGGGACAGGTGGGGGGCAGGGGGGGCCCGGCTCCTTCACCTCTTTTCTCTTCAAAATGCTCTTATTGCGTTCAACAGAAGAGATTATCTGCAGCTTAGGGCTGAGCTGTGGGGTCCTTGGTGCTTTCTGAGCTGCAGGCATTTCATGACCCAACTAGGTAACATCAACAGTGTTAGAAGGAGTTAACAGATGGAAAGGAGGGATTGGGATGTTAAGCAAGGTAATCATGTGGGGGAACCTCTGATAACAACCATCGTGACTTGCAACCATAATGGGCAAGTCGTAAGTCGAGGACTTCCTGTATCTTCAATATCACCCCCACTGATCACTTCAATATCAATGGCTCAATGTCACCCCAAATCAGAGAAGGATCAAGCGAAGTCCCCAAATCCTGATGGAACGAGCCCTTTGGATGTTTTGATGCATCTCATACCACACCAGGCAAGGATGAATTTAGATGAGACAAAAGGTTTCCAAACCTGGCACCTTCAGGACTTGTGGACTTCCACTCCCAGAATTCCCCAGCCAGGAAAGCAAAATGAGCTGCCTAGGGAATCCTGGGAGTTGAAGTCCCTAAGCCTTCAAGCTGGCTGGGGCATTCTGGGAGTTGAAGTCCACCCGTCTTAAAGTGGCCAGGTTTAGAGAGAAGCTTGGATCACACCAAGGCGGCGATACCTACCACAGTGGCCCCATAGCCAGAAGAGCCTCACTGTACCCACAGGGGCACCCGTGGCCCATTTCCACAGTCGGTAGTCCCCAGGCACGTTTGGCTGTCCTCCAGTTAGCAAAGCTTAGGCCCCGGGGCCTGTGGGGCAGGGGCCTGCCTTCCATACTTCCCACAAACACACTACTGTAGAGCTAAACAGATAAAACGCTTGAGCCTCCCTGGGACCCCAAAGAGATCCAATCAGTTGACCCCAAAGGAAACCAACCCTGATTGTCCTTTGGAACAGGGGTCTCCAACCTTGGTCCCTTTAAGACTTGTGGACTTCAGCTTTGCTGGCTGAGGGACTCTGGGGGAGGATGGGGGGGAGGGAGGGGCTGGTGTGTTCTACAGGCAGTCCTAGACTTAGGCCACAATTGAGCCCAAAATCTCCACTGCTAAGGGAGACAGTTGTTAAACAAATCGCTGTTGTTAAATTAGCAAAACGGTTATTAAGTGAATCTGGCTTCCCCATTGACTTTGTTTGTCAGGTCACAAAATGAGATCATGTGACCCCTGCAACGGTCATAAGTATGAATCCGTTGCCAAGCGTCCGAGTTTTGATCACGTGATCGTGGGGATGCTTCAATTGTCATAAGTGTGAAAAACGGGTGTAAGTCCCTTTTTTCAGTGCTCTTGTAACTTGGAACGGTCACTTAATGAACTGCTGTAAGTCAAGGACTACCTTGTACTCCATGGGGCCACAAAGACTGAGCAACAAATCGAACACTGAATTGCCCTGTTCCTCAAAACTGAAAGGCGGACGTTGACAGACGGGACCCAGTACACCGTGGAGCCCAGCTGCACACTCACCAAAGAAGGTCTTGACGCTGCCCTTGACCATGCGGCACCAGTGGGTGAGGAGCTCCAGGCCCTCGGGGGGGAAGGGGCTGGCGGCATCCATGTCCCGGCTCTGCTGCAGCACCCGCTCGGCCCCAGAGAAGGCCTCGTCCGCCAGCGCCACCAGCTCCAAGCTGCACATGGTCCACGTGATCAGCGCTTTGCGCATGGGCGTGTTGGCGTAGAGCCGGTGGGAGCGCTGCAGGTAGATCTCGATGTTCTTCTTCTCCAGGGAGGCATAGAGCTCCTCGATCTTCCGGGCGGGCAGCAGCTCCCCGTGCTGCTTGCGCAGGGCGGCCACCTTGGCGTCCAGCAGGTGCAGCCGCTTGGCGCTCTCCTTGCTCTCGTCCTTCATCAGCTCGTAGTTGTCGCGCAGCTTCACCTCGAAGACGTCGTCCAGGAAGACCCAGGAGAAGTGCTGGACCTTGAGCAGCAGGTCGGGCGGCAAGGGATGGGGTGGGGTCCCGCCGGCGGCCTTCCGCCCGTGGAGTCCCTTCAGCCACTTCTGCACGCCCAGCGCCTCGTCCAACGTAGCTGAGAAGTCGTACTGGTAGGGGAATTCCACCGCCACGCCGGCACAGGAGAGGGCCCAGACGCGGTTGCGCAAAGTGCAGAGGGTGGGGAAGGGGCCGCGGTGCAGGATCATTTCCTCCAGCTCCGGCAGGGCCTGCAGCTCCACCTCCTTCAAGACCAGGATGCTGTTGCCGTCAAAGCCGGCCACCAGTCCGGGACAGTAGGCGTGGAGGGACGCACCGTGTCGGTTGAGCAAAAGCCGCTCGGCCGCCAGGCTCAAGTAGCGGCTCTCTGACACGAAGGCGGTCACCTTCAGAGAGCTGAACTCCAAGGTCAGCCCCAGCTGCCTCCTGGGGGCTGGGCCCTCTGGGAAGGGAGCCCCGTCCTGGGCAGGGAGCCGGCCTTCAGGGTCCTGCTGGGGAAGGGAGGTGGGTTTTTGGGGCGACAGCAAGCTTTGCAGCGTCTCGCAGCAGCGCCGGGTGGCCAGCAGGTGCTCGAACAGGTACATGTGGGTGGCTGGGCTCCAGAGCAGCGTCAGGTTGTCTCCGCATTGCACCTGGGGAAGGACACGTTGGGCGATAAGCCCACTGCCAAACAAGGCTTCCTGCCAAGCCCCACTCATTCCCCAAGACACAAAAAGGGGGAGGGAGGGGGTAGGAAGCCCTGATGCCAAGCAAGGCGGGAACTGAGCGTCCTGGGAGGGGGCAACATTGCCTTGGACCTGGCACCCACAAAGCCCCCCTCCCGGAGCCCAGAGACCAGGATAGATTGTGCTGGACTCTGTGGAGGTGGCCAGATGGGGCTTGGGGGGATGAATGGGGGGGGGAACCCAGTTCCCTTGCGAAGCGACTGGGGCAGGGGGAAGCGACTGGCGAGGTAAGAGAGGCACCTCCAGAGAGCGGATGCTGCTGCGGTAGGTGAGGCACAGGGCGGCCAGGCCAGCCACGGGGCTGGGGATGGCAGGGGCTTTGCAACAGGGCTGCATCTTCTCCGCCAGGCTCTTGACCAGGGACAGAGCCACCCCCTGAATGCTGATGGTGCAGCTCTCGGCACTGCCCAGCGTGGTCAAGGTGTCCACCCGAAACTCTGTGGCCCCTGGATGAGAGGGGGAGAAAGGGGGAGAGGGGGAGGGGGAGAAAGAGAGAGACACAAAGAGAGGGGAGAAAAGAAAGAGGGGAGAGAGAGAGGAGAATAGAGAGAAACAGAGAAGGGAGAGAGAGAGGGGAGAGGGATGGAGGGAGTGGGGAGAAAGTGAGAGAAAGGGGAGAGGGAGGGGAGAGAAAGAGAGAGGGGAGAGAGAGGGAGGGGATAAGGAGAGGAGGGGAGAAAGAGAGAAAACAAAGAGAGAGGGAGGGGGACAAAGAAAGATAGGGGGGAGAGAGAGAGAAAGGAGGAGGGAGAAAAAGTGATGGGGGGGAGAGGGACGGACAGACAGACAGACAGACAGACATTCAGTGAGGCCACCTCCTGGCCCAAAGACCCACAAAGCCCATTCATCCCATTCCTCGAACCCGTGTCTCTGCAGCAGGGAGGGTGGCCACTCCCTTTTCCACCTTCAAAGCGCTCCATGGCTTAGGGCCTGGGTACTTACGGGACCACCTGCTGTTTCCACATGCCTCCCACCGACCCGTGCGCTCTCACAGAGAGGGACTTCTCAGGGTGCCGTCCGCCAAGCAATGCCGGCTGGCGGTCCCCAGGGGAAGATCCTTCTCTGTGGGAGCACCTACTCTCTGGAACGAACTTCCCCCCGGTTTGCGCCAATTGCCTGACCTTCGGAACTTCCGCCGCGAACTGAAGACACATCTTTTTATTCAAGCGGGACTGGCCTGATTTTTAAATTCTAAATTTTTAATTTTTAATTTTTAATTGTAATTTTACTGGGTATTTTATATGGTCAATTGGACGGTTTTAATTTCGGCCTTTTATTGAATAAGCTTTTTAATTGTTATTTTAATATGTATATTAATTGTTTTAAATGAAGGCTGTACACCACCCTGAGTCCTTCGGGAGAAGGGCGGTATAAAAGTTTAATAAATAAATAAATAAATAAATGGAAACTGAAGGCAGGAAGACCCCAAACGGGAGGGGCTGCTCTACGCAGCCGGCCGTCGCCTGTGGAAATGGCCACTAACTCAGGGGGATCCCCGCAGGGCCACTGGCAGCAGCGTCCACTGAGCGGTCCTTTGGGGTACCAGGCCCCTCGGGGGGGGGAGGGTTGGCCGCTCTCTCGTGGGCTTCCCAAGGGGCCTGCAAACCTGTCCTGGGACCAGAGGGAGGGGGGCTAATGGAACCAGAGCGGATTCTATGCATTTGATTGCCTTTCATGTTAATTTTAAGGTCTTCCCTGTCAACGGCCAAAGTTTTCATGCAGCGACTTTACAACTTCTGGACTTTGACTCTGCCGGCTGGGGAATTCTGGGAGTTGAAGTCCACAAGTTGTAAAGTCACTGCGGCTGGAGAGCCCACTTTTCATGTTTTTAATCCTGTACAGGCAGTCCTCGACTTATGAACACCATGGAGGCCAAAATTTCTGTTGTTAAGCAAGATAGTTGTTGAGTTTTGTCTCATTTTATGACCTTCTTGTCAACATTGTTAAATGAATCACTGCACCTGTTAAGTTAGTCACACGGTTGCTAAAACTTCCCCATGGATCACGTGATCCCTGGACACTGCGACCGTCATAACTATGAGTCACTTGCTACCTGTCTGATTTTTGATCAGGTGGCCAGGGGAAATGCTGCCATGGTGACCTGGAAAACTGGTCCTAAGTCACTTTTGTTTAGTGCCGTTGTAACTTTGAACGGTCACTAAATGAACGGCTGTAAGTCCAGGACTCTCTGTAACTGTTTCATTCTGTTTTTTATGGCCATTTTAAGCTGTGTAAAAATTTAATGTTTTATTTGTTGAATAAAATAAATGAAATATAAAAATATTTTATATAAAACCAATAAGCAAATAAAATAAATCTGGGCACTGAAGTGCAAATCCAGAGCCAGGCAGGCAGAGAGTGCTTGTGTGAGGGAGGGAGGAGACTGTTCCTAAATGAGATAAATAAACACTCTTAAGTGTCCCCAAAATCATTTTTGGGTTCAGAGGTTGAAAGTTGGAGCCAAGAAGAGTCAGTCCCTGTCCCAGCCCCCAAGCAAGGGGGGGGGGTTCTTCTCTCTGCTGGTTCCCAAGGCACAAAAGACCCCCCCCCCAGTCATCCAAGGCCGCCCGAGGCTCACCTGCCAAGCTCGACAGCGTAAAGAGGTTGACGTCCTCTACCTTCAGGTCCACCTTCCAAAGCACCCCAAATTCCTCCCCCAGAGCGGGGGGCAGCTCCCCCAGGGGTTCCTGAGAGCCGGGCTCCCGAGGCTGCAAGAGCAGCAGCAGCCGGGAGAGGCAGTCGGCGCAGGCGTCCGAGGACTCCAGCTGCAGCCCACGGAGGGTGCAATCCAGGAAGAGGGTGTCCGCGTGGGTGCTGGACGTCCCCAGCGGCTGGTTGTAGCTGCCCTGCAGAACGAGCGGAGGGACAACGTCCGGAGGGGCCCTGGGGTGGGCAGCCGGGGCCTCGGCCAGAGGGTCAAAGCCAGGATCTCCGCCCCCTGCGTGCAGGCCTTCCCTCCCATCAATCACCCAGACCAGATAACCCAGGGGTCTTCAATCCCCAGGCTCTGGACCATTCGGAACTGGGCCATGCGAGCAAGCTCCATTTGAGCGGGTGGTGGAGCTTCACCGAGTGCCCGTTGTTCGTGCCAATGGAGCTGTGCCCGCCCACGGGGGCCAGACGCTCACCCAGAACCGTTTCCACTCCCCCCGGGCCACCCCGCAAAGCCGGAAGAGGTTTGAGCTGCACTGGAGTAACCCAGCCTGGCTCCTGCGTTTGTCTCGCGGTGCACCTGAAGGTTGAAGGAGTCCAGGATGAAAGCTTCTCCCCAGACATGCATGTTCGGGGGGTGGGGGGCCCGCTGGATGTGCGAGTCTGCCCCCACCCGCCAGCAGAAGTGGTCGACGGCCAGCACGGCCCTCTGGTGGACGCTCTGAGGACGCAAGTGCTGGTAATCTAAGTCGAAGGAGGAAGGCAATATTATTATTATTATTATTTTCTTTTTATCTATTAAATTCGTTTGCCCCTCCCCATCTCGCCACAAGGGGGCTCTTTTCTTTGTTGCTTGCTTTTGGCATGGGTGTGTGTGGGGGGTCTTGATTCCCCCACCCCAATTGTTAAGGGAAAAACAGTGTATCACTGCAGAACTTGCGAGATGAGAGTTGCTGTGCAACAGAAGTGGAGAAAGGACGGGCCTTTTAGGGCTTGTGGACTTCAATTCCCAGAATTCCTGAGCCACCCAACATGGCTGGTTCAGGAATTCTGGGAGTTGAAGTCCACAAGTCCTCAAAGACCCATCCTTTCCCCACCTCTGCTCTGCAATGAAAAAAATCAGGAGTCTGCAGGTCATGAAAACTTTTAAATAAAATCTAGCTTGCTTCCAACAAGCAAAGTCAATCGGGGAAGCCAGATTCTCTTAATAACCCTGTAATTCACTTAACAGCCATTAAGGGGTTTGCTTAATGAACACAGCAAGAGGCCGTAAAATTGAGCAGGCCTCACTTAACAACTGTCTCGCTTAATGACAGATGTTCTGGTCCCAAAGGTGGACGTAAATTGAGGACTACTTTACTAGGTGAAAAGGGGCTATCAGACTCCTGATTTCTATCACAGAAAGCCAGCCGGGTTTTGTTTTTTGTTTTTAAGAAACCAGGGTTTTCGTTTATTTTAAATCAGGGTTCTCCAAGCTTGGCCACTTTTATGACATGTGGACTTCAGCTCCCAGAATTCCCCAGCCAGCACTGGGGAATTCTGGGAGTTGAAGCCCACCAGTCTTAAAGTGGCCCAAGTTTGGAGACCTCTGATTTAATTTCAGAAAGAAAATAATGTTTAATAATATTTGAATAATATTTAACTATTGTTAATCTGAATTTGAATATTTTTTGTGGTTTTATATTAATGGCTGATACTATCAACCACCCGAAGTGACTCAAGGTAGTGAGACGGGCAGGGTATAATGAGTTAATTAAACGGGGAATGGGAAAACAGCTGGAACTCTGTTTCCCAGAATGCTTCGGTGACCTTCATGGGTCTCAAAGGCTTCTGGGGAGAAGGAAGGCTGCAGCCTGGAGCTGCAATCACCAGGATGGGCGCATCCCAGGGTGGGAGGGGTAGAGAGGAGGGAGCAAGGTCTTCCCTGCTTGGCCTCTGCAGAATCCGGCCAGACTGACCATTGGGGGAAGAGAAGGAAGAGGACTCGTGGGGCCCCTCCCAGGGGAAGGGTGTGTGTCTTGGATCGTGGCCCTTGGAAAGCTTGGGGTGAACAGGGGGAGATGAGAAAGCCAGCCGGACAGACGCGGAGGGCAGCTCCGGCCACTCACCCACGGAGATGGAGTTGAAGCCCAGGGCGAACGGTGGGGTGTCTCCCAGCTGCACGGAGAGGTTGACGTTGGACACTGAAGCGCTGAGGATGATGGTGGCCAGGATCTGCGGCATCCTGGGGGGGAGGGGAAGCAGGATGGGATGGTGGGTGGGGGGGTTGGGGGGTGTTGACATCAGGAAACAGGGTTAAATGTCTACATCCCAGTAAGTGGGGAGAGCACCTTGGCCCTAAAGGGGATCCTGGCTTGTTGTAGCGGCTCAAGAGGCTGGCCGGAAGCTCCAAATGGGGACGAGGGCATGGGAATATTCTTGGGAGGCATCTACCATGCCTCACAAGGCAGAAAGCATCACCCCCCCACTCCCACCCCCAGCTGAGGCCTTGACCCTGCATCCACGGGCTGCAAATGGCCAGAGGGGGTCAAACTGAATCCTGGCAAGGGGGAGCCCCCGACTCTGAAGTAGGGGTCTCCAACCATGGCCACTTTAAAGACTTGTGGATTTCAGCTCCCAGTCCACAAGTCTTCGCGTGGCCACGGCTGGGGGGCCCTGTGGTTTAGGGTGTCCCCAGGCCTTTGGGATTCAAGCGCAGAGGGACCTGGAGGGATGAAACGAAACGTGAATGAGAAAAATTAAAATATGTTTTTAAATTATTTTAAGTAATTGAATTGTTGACTTGACGGGTTGGCTCACTCTGCACCCAGCCAGTCAGCGGCTTAAGGGAGGTTGATGAAGAAAAGTGAAATTCCCACCCAATTCCCTCAGGTGGAAAGGGTCTCTCCTCCTGAGGGAATTGGGTGGGAATTTCATTTTTCTTGATCAAACCCCCCCCCCCACACACACACTTTCTCATGGCTTCAGCTACGGATATCAATGAATGGCTGTGTGCGGAATGAGCCACAAGCCAAGTCAACAATTCAATCATTTAGAATAATTTTAAATATATATTTTATTTTTTCTTATTCACATTTTGTTTCATCCCTCCTTTTGCATCCTTTCTTTAATGGTTCTCTTCGACGGAACTCTTGTCCGGGGAGAGCTGCCCTTCACCCTGCTGGGGGGGTTGGGGGACGACAACGGAGCAAAAACCGGCTGCCCAGACTGGCTTTGCTCCCCTGGGACCCCACCGGGCCGGTTCAGCCGGTTTCTGCCCAGGGAAGGCCGCAGGGAAGGCCGTCCGGCTGCCCAGGTGGTTCCTGCTGGACGCGGAGGAGGGGTCTCTCAGAAACCAGATTCCCTCCTTTCTCAGAGAAGGTTTGAGTTTGAAAACTGATCAGGGTTTAAAAGAATTTTTTTTTAACTGGCAGTCCTTGACTTACAACCACATCAAAACCCAAAATTATTGTTGTTAAGCCAGACGGTTGTTAAGTGAGCTTTGCCCCATTTTACAACCTTTCCTGCCACAGTCGTTCCGTGAATCCCTGCAGTTGTTAAGTGAATCTGGTTTTTCCACCATTGACTTGCCGGAAAGTCGCAAGGGGGGATCCGGGACAGTGCGACCGTCATAAATACAAGTCAGTTGCCAAGCATCCGAATTTTGATCACGTGACCGTGGGGATGCTGCAACGGTCGTAAGGGTGAAAAATGGCCATAAGCCACTTTTCTCAGGACCGTTGTAATTTCGAATGGTCACTAAACGAAACATTGTTAAGGTGAGGCCCGCCTGTAAAGGGTTCCAGGGTTGCTGCCCAGAGGAGACCAGAGTGGCTGAGGGCCAAACCGCTCGCCTGCCATCCATCGCAGCAATTCCTTTAGTGACCGTTCAAAGTTACAATAGCCCTGAAAAACCGTTTTTCACACTTACGACCGTTGCAGCCCAGCCTCCCCACGGTTGTGTGATCAAAGTTCAGACACTTGGCAACTGATTCGCATTTATGACGATCGCGGTGTCCCAGGGGTCACGTGAGCCCCCTTTTGCGACTTTCTGACGAGCAAAGTCCACGGGGGAAGCCGGATTCACTTAGCAACCAGGTTCACTTATCCACTGCGGCGATTCACTTAACGACGGTGGCAAGGAAGGTCACCAGACGGGAGAAAACTCCCTGAACAAACATCTCGCTTTGTGGCCGTAAGTCGAGCGCTGCCTGGGCTTGTGTCAACCACTCACCTGCCGCCGGGCCCCCTGGCCGAGAGAGGCCATCCTGGGGTCTGCTCCGCCGAGGCCAGCATGCCCACCCAGTGGGAGAACTCCTGGTGCCGGTAGTGGACGATGCAGGTGTTGACCATGACGGCCACGGAGATGTCGATGGCCATGACCTGTGTGTGAGGGGGGGGGAGGCGCTCAGAGGGCGGGGCGGCTGTGGGAGAGCGGGGGAGGGGTGACCCCAGGCATCCATGGGGGCTCACCTGCAGGCTGGCCTTCAGCAGGTTGAGGCACACGATGCGTTGGCGGCTTTGCGACAGCAGCAGCCCGTCTGGGGAGGCAAGAAGATGGCGGGTGAAGCTGGCTCCTGCCCTTCCTTGGGATCACCTGAGGGTGCCCTTTCTCAGCCTCCCCCTCCCAGCAGAACTCAGGGCAGTCTAAGGGGGGATTTGAAGGCCCACTGCTGCCTTCCACCCGGGGACAGCCCCCCGCCCCAAGGACTATAGGCAGGGCTTTCGTATAGTGACCGCTCAAAGTTACAATGTGACTTGTGGCCGTTTTTCACACTTACGACCATTGCAACATCCTCATTATCATGGGATCAAAGTTCAGATGCTCGGCAAGAGTCACACTGCTAGTCCTCGACTTACAACAGTTCGTTTAATAACCATCCCAAGTTACTAAAGCCCTGAGCAAAGTGAGTTTTGTTTTTCACACTTAACGTCTGTTGCAGCATCCCCGTGCTCACGAGATCCAAATTCGAACTCTTGGCAACTGACTCATAGTTACGACGGTCGCAGTGGGTCAGGCGATCCCCTTTTGCGACCTTCTCACCAGCAAAATCAATGGGGAAGCCAGATTCACTTAACAACCGGGTGGGTCAATTAACAAGTGAGGCGACTCACTTAACAACCGTGGCAAGAAAGATCAGGGCAAAACTCACTTAACAAACATTTCACTTAGCAGGACAGATTTTGGGCTCCGTTGTGGTCGTAAGTCGAGGACTGCCTGTGAGACCCATTTAGTTCGCAGGAGGGGCCGTTTCATGCGCTTGTAAATTAAAAAGCCCCCCCCAGCCCCCACAATGACCAATTTCCACGGGGCAGACCATCAACCATGGAGGCGGCAGCCACAGGCTCTCCCTTGAAGGGTCCCCCCGCTTCCACGGCCATCCTGCCCACGGCTCCCTGCGCCCCTTCACCTGGGCGGGTTTCTTTGGGGGGAGGCCTGTGCCGGGAGTGGGGCTCTCAGGGCAAGGGAGACCCTCTCCCCCGACTTGCCTTCCAGCACCAACTCGATGCTCATCTGGGGCAGGTCGCAGGTGGGCGTGAAGCTCCGGAGGGGGATTTGCTCCTCATCGCACTGGTGGGCGAAATGCAGCCGCTTCAGGGTCCAGGTGAGGTGCCTGGAGGGGGGGAGGGGCGAGATGGAAGCTGCCTCCAACTGAGTCCAGCACCTCCTGGCAGCCTTCCAGGTGTGGGAGGGGATTAGCCCCCTACCCAAAGTCTTCAAGGGGGGGTTGGTAGCCCCCCCCCTCGCTTGCTTGCTCTCAGCTGCAGGCCAAGGCCAACTGGGGCGCCTGCCCCCCCCTTTAAGGCACGAGAGGCGGGGGTAGGGCAAAGGCCAGGCCTGCAGGGCGGACCCCTCCTCAGCCCCCTTACCTCTTCTGGCTGTTCATGGAGAGAACCAGGCTGGTGGTCTCCAGATCCACCTTCAGCCGAGAGGGGACGTACTTCAGGCCGGCCAGGCCCAGGGGGGAGGGACCCAGTGCGAGAGCCTTCGGGGAATCTGGGGTCAGGAAAGGGGAGAAGGAAGGCCCAGTGAAGGCAGCCAAGCGCTCAAGCCCTCCTGGGCATTGGCAAAGGATGCCCAAAGGGAGCTGGCCCATTAAGCAGATGGTCAGAGGTTAAAACCCAAACAGCAGCCAATTGATCCAGATCTTTGGGGCAAAGCAGCCCCCTCCCGCCCCGTTGGCCTCCCCCTGAACCGCCGGCCCACCTGACCCCCAGCGGGCACCGCAGAAGCAGAGGGCACTGACTGACTCCCCTGCCTTGGAAGACCAGAGCGGGCTGGCAGGAAAGGCCCAGGTGAGCTGCTGCGTTGATCCTCACCTGCCCCCTTCCGGGGACTGCCACCCATGCGCCGCAGCAGCTCGCTGTGGAAGAGCCCCTCGTGCAGCTCGGCATGGAGGCTCCAGACCCCCAGGGCCACGCTCTGCAGCTGCTGCTTGCCCAGGCTGATGTCCAGGGAGACCGAGAGCGCCAGGGAGAGCTCAGCCAGGCAGGCGTCGTCCTGGGGAGAGGAACGGGGGTGGGGGGGTGGGAGGGAGGCAGAGAGGGGAGCACCGTGTAGGGAAAAGTCCTTGCAGGCCCACAGAACACAAAGCCCCCCCCCCGGCTGAAATCTCCCAGGTGGGTATACGCTGCAGAGGGGCAGGGAGACCGGGGGGGGGGGAGAACCTGTTGTTTTACCTTTGTGGGTCACGTGGCCCTGGAACTGACCTCAGCAAAAAAACCCTGCTCTGGTCTGGAATTGGCCAAGGCTAATTCTGCCGGTTGCTCAGTTTGGGTCCGGCCCTTGGGCCAAAATCCTCCAGGGAAGAGCCCCCCAACTCAGCAGCGGCCTAATGTAGCCATCTCTACCTATAATATTTATCTATTATGCATCTATCAACATATCCATCTCTCTTTCTCTATCAACTATCAATAATCTATCAATTTATGAACATTTATCATCCATCCATCATCTATCCATTATTCTCTGTCTGTCTGTCTGTCTGTCTGTCTTTATCTGTTATCTATATATCCACATCCATGTATCCAGCCATCCAGCCTATCCATAATCTATCAATCTATATCTATCATCTATCTGAATAACAGAATAAGAGTTGGAAGGGACCTTGGAGGTCTTCTAGTCCAACCCCCTGCACAACAGGAGAGCCTGCCCAAGACCATTTCAGACAAATGGCTCTCCACTCTCTTCTTAAAAGCCTCCAGTGATGAAGAAGCCACAACTTCTGGAGGCAACTTATTGTTCCACTGGTTTGTAGTTCTCACATCTATCAATTCTCTCTCTCCCCCCACCCACCCACCCACTTACTACCTGTCAATCACCTTTAGAAACCACTCTTCTCCCTCACAAAAGGGACCCTTGACAGCCTACAAATCAAAGATTAAAACAAACACTAAATAGAAAATTTAAAATAGAGGCAAGGATAGTTGAAGTTGATGTTACTAATTAAAAAATGGAGGGAGGGCTCTTGGGGTGCTGACCCCCCCCCCCGCACAGTTCACAGCCCAAGAATTCCCTGGATGCTGCCTATTTCTGACCAAGCAGAGAGGAAGGGCGGTGGGCTTGGGGTTCTCGACTGCCCCTCCCTCCTGGCCTTACCTGCTGGCTGCTCTTCAGCACTTTGCTGTTCACCTGGCCACAGGTCAGCTCACAGGCCACGCTGGGAGGAGGGGAGAACAGGTCAGAGAGGCAGCAGCCCCAAACGTCCGGGCACCCTCGAGGGCTGAGCAGGAACTGGCCCTGCACGGGGAGCGCTCGGCTTCCCCCGGGGACCAGGGAGCACCTCCCCAGGACTTCAGCCAGGTGCCCCTTGCGGGCCTCCCCCCTGCCGTCTTCATCCCGTGAGAGGGCTGGGAAAGCTGGGGATGATCCGAGCCAGCGGACTCACCTCCTGCCATCACAGCCCAGCAAGACCTGGGACCTGGACACCTGGACATGCCACAGGGACTCCGAGGCAGCCACGTGCAGCACCATCACGTTGACCGAGTCCACGTGGAAGGAGCAGAGCTGGGGAGGGGGACAGAGAAGAAGGAGCAGGTGAGCACCGCCGGCCAAGGGGGGAGCCGGTCCCCGAGGGAGCCGCGTCCTACCTGGCTGAGCAGCTGCAGCAGCGAGGGCCCCAGGGACAGCGCCTCTTCTTGGGCCCCGTCGGCAGGGTCGGGGGCCAAGGGCTCCGGGGGCTGCAGGTGAGGGGACTTCTGCAGATCCACCCGGATGCGCACCTCTCCAAAGCACAGGGCCAGGTAGCGCCTGCAGAGGAAGGCAACCGAGAGGCAGCTGGGGTGGGGGGTGGAAGGGGCGGCTGCTTCCTACCCTGGGAGTCAGGGATGGGGGACCTCACGTGCAGGGCTGGAAGGGACCTCCGAGGTCATCTAGTCCAGCCCCCTGTCCAAAGCAGGAGTCCTTATACCAACCAGGACAAATATCTGGACAAACTCTTCTTGAAAACCTTCAGTGATGAAGCACCCACAATTCCAGGAATGAAGTTCCTTCCTTCTCCTTCTCTTTTCTCCCTCCGCCCCCTCTCCTTTCTCTACCCTTCGTTCCCCACTCTATCCTTCCTTTCCTCCCTTCCTCCCCCCTCTTTCTATTCCTTCCTCACTCCTGTAGCCCTTCCATCCCTCCCTCCCATCCTCTCCTTCCTTCCTTCCTTTCCCTCTCCCTTCTTCCTTTTTTACAGGAGGCCTTCTAGTCCAACCCGCTGCTCAAAGCAGGAGTCCTTATTCCATCCCGGATGAATGGGTTCTGCAATCTTTCCTTGAAAGCCCCCCGTGACGGAGACCCCACAGCGCACAGAAGCCTCAGGCCACGTGGTGTTGCTCTACAAAAGCCCAAGTTGTCACAAGCAGGAAGTGCACACCATGGCAGCAGGATACAGGCGGTGCTGCTCTGGCCTTGCCGTGGCCCCGAAGGGACTCGGGTGGCTGCAGAAGCCCCCTTCCCCGCTTCCTTCTCCTGCTCCTGGGACAGGAAGCCTTGCGGCCAATTTGACGACCCAAGAATGGGGCAAAGCTGCCTGGCAACTCTGGGAGTTTTAGCTGGGTACAGAAGCGCAAAACTTCCCACTTGCCAATTTATCATGGATTTACAGTATCCAGTGGAGAGGGATATTTCTGGCTCTCGGTCTGAAGATAGGGGCCAGCTGGGTCCTCCCCACAAGGCACACCTGGGTCCACCTCCTGAGCTGGGACTTCTCCCCAAGAGGCTCTCCAGTGAGAGGCGGGGGGGTGGGGTGGGGAAGGAGCCATTCAAAATCCATCCCCCCAAAAAACCCCTGGAGACTTACGGCACATCATGGTTCAGGAGCCTGCTGGAGATCCAGATGCTGTCGATCTCCTGAAATGACAGAATAAATGAGTGGGAAGGGACCTTGGAGGTCTTCTAGTCCAACCCTCTGCTTGAGCAGGAAACCCCAGACCAGGTCTTAAAGTTCCAAGGTTGGACAGCACTGGTCATTATGAAGCAGTACTGACTCTCAAATATTGGAAGATGCTATCATGTCACCCCAAGTCCTTCTTTTCTCTAGACCAGCCAAACCCAATTCCTGCAACCATTCTTCATCTATTTTAGTCTCCAGGCCTTTAATCATCTTTGTTGCTCTTCTTTGCACTTTTCCGAGTCTCAACATCTTTTTTGTATCATGGTGACCAAAACTGGATTAAATAATCCAAGTGTGTCTTTACCAAGGCATTGTAAAGCGGTACTAACACTCAAGTATTGGAAAATGCTTTCATATCTCCCCTGGTCCATCTTTTCATTAAACAAGACCTACCCAGTTCCTGCAGCCGTTCTTCATATGTTTTAGCCTCCAGTCCCCCAACCCTCTTTGTCTCTTCTCTGCATTTTTTCCAGAGGCTCAGCATCTTTGTACATGGGAGGCCCACAGAGGCCGTCCGCACACAGCCCCTGGATATCTCTTGACCCGACTCAAAAGGAGGCCCTCGCTGTGCCGCTGATGCAGCAGGAGCCGAGGGGCCTGTCTGCAGAACAAACAATCCCCAGCCCACCTTCCAGCTCCCCCAAATATCCCGGCCGCAACAATGCAGTCGCTTCAACAGTGAGATGGGCTGGGACGTACATGTACTAAGTAATAAATAGATAAATAATAGCAATTATGGTGTCCTTGCAGGGACCTGCTCAGCGGTGAACAGCTGCTCGTTCTTCAGGAGACCACAAGAAGCTCCCAACTCACCACCGTCTGTTGCTCCTCTTGAAACTTCAAGCTGAGGTTTTGGATCCCAAAAACCCAGAAGGACTGGATCCTTAACTCTGCTTGGAGTCGCCGCCGGCACCAATTGGTAATCAGTATGTACAGGAGCCACCTTCAGGGGGGACAAGAAGACCAAGGAATCGTTTAACTGAATGGCCAGATGCACCTGCTACTCATCTCCTTCCCTGTATCCCTGGCAGGATAACAGAGTTGGAAGGGACCCTGGAGGTCATCTAGTCCAACCCCCTGCTCCAGCAGAAGATCCTATGCCATTCCGGACAAATGGCTGTCCAGTCTCTTCTTCAAAACCTCCGGTGATGAAGCACCCACAACTCCAGGAGACAACAGAATGAAAGAACGACACAAGTGTGTCTAAAGTTCTCGCCTCGTTCTGGCAGAGTTGTGGAGGTGGAGATGCCACCAGAGGTCATCTAGTCCTGCCCTCTGTGACGTGTCCTTTCCTTCTTGGGCCCTCTCCTCTTGCTTACCACCCACCCTTCGAAGGATGCAACTCCCACCACCCTCCATTTACTTTTAGGTTTCACCCGCTACACCCAGCACTGACTTGCAGAGTTAAGGGCCTTGCTTATTTAGAACTAAATAGAATAACAGAGTTGGAAGGAAGGGACCGGGGAGGTCTTCTAGTCCAGCCACCTGCTCAAGCAGGAGACCCTGTACCAGACAAATAGCTGTCCAGTCTCTTCTTCAAAACCTCCAGTGATGAAGCACTCACAACCTCTGGAGGGAGCCTTTCCACTGGTTGATTTTTCTCACTGTCAGGAATTTTTTCCTTAATTGTAGGTTGGGTTTCTTTGTTAAGCTTCCACCTGTTATTTCTTATCCTGCTTCCAGGTGTTTTGGAGAATAGTTGACGCCCTCTTCTTTAACAGAATAACAGACTTGTAAGGGGCCTTAGAGGTCTTCTAGTCCAACCCCCTACTCAAGCAGGAAACCTTATGCTGTTTGGGTATACGCCATGTTGTGGCAGCCCCTGAAATGTTGGAAGACTGCTACCATCTCAACCTCTAGTCCTTCTTTTCATTAAACTGGCAGAAGAAAAGGAACAAGACATGGAAGAGGCCTTGCATTAAACCTGCCAATTGGGGCTGGGGGAGGGGGTTGCTAGTCCCCAAAGTCCAGCGATACACTCCTGGACTTCACCTGTAGAGCTACACCTGTATGAACCTCACCGGGTCCCTCGGCGTCCTGGGCCTCTGGTGGCTCAGCAGACTAAGTCTGTCTGCTATTAACACAGCTGCTTGCAATTACTGCAGGCTCGAGTCCCACCAGGCCCAAGGTCGACTCAGCCTTCCATCCTTTATAAGGTAGGTAAAATGAGGACCCAGATTGTTGGGGGGGGGCAATAAGTTGACTTTGTATATAAATATACAAATAGAATGAGACTATTGTCTTACACAATGTAAGCCGCCCTGAGCCTTCGGAGAAGAGCGGGATATAAATTCAAATTAAAAAATTAAAAAATAAAAAATGTCTCCAGCCTACATTCTCCCTTAGGGGAAAGGAAAAGGCTGGGACGCCCCACAAAAAAGGCATAAGTGCAGGTACCCCGATGTCCACGGTCACTTTATCTGAAGAGCCAGTAGTTGGACTGCAGGACTGCAGCTAATTCTGATGGCCAGCAGTTTGAGTCCTGATGGCCCCAAGGTTTGACTCAGCCTCCCGTCCTTCTGAGGTCGGTAAAATGAGGACCCAGATTGTTGGGGGGGGCAATTCGCTTAGAGAGGGCACTGTGAAGCGGTATGTCAGTCTAAGCGCTATTGCTATCTTTTCATGAGACGAAACTGGGCATTTCTTAACCTGTGTAAGAAATAACCCATTTCTCCTTACAAAAATGTAAAGTAACAATTAACATTAACGTAGATATACTGTTGAATTTTTTCCCCATCAACGTGCTCTTTATTTTCTTAATTCGGTATAGATAATCAACGTACAACAGTTCACTTACTGAAAGTCTGAAGCTGCAACGGCACTGAAAAAAGTGACTTACGACCATGTTCCACACTTACGACTGTTGCACCATCACCAGGGTCATTTGATCAAAATTCGGACACTTGGCAACTGGCTCGTATTTATGACCGTCGAAATGTCCCTGAGGGTCACGTGACCCCTTTTGCGACCTTCCAACAAGCAAAGTCAATGGGGAAGCCAGATTCACTTAACAACCGTGGGTCTCGGTTAACAACTGCAGTGATCTGCTTAACCACTACAGCAAGAAAGGTCATAAAAGGGGCCAAATGTCTCACTTAGGAACGAAATGGTGGGCTCCACTGTGGTCGTAAGTGGAGGACTAACTCTAAACAAGAGCAGCCCGGACGATGCAGGGACAGCTGCAGACCAGCCCAGGGCAGAACCCAAAGCACAGCGGTCTCCACCTTTGGCCACTTGAAGACTTGTGGACTTCAACTCCCAGAATCCCCCAGCCGGCTATGCTTCCTGGTCTTAGCTATGCTGGCTGGAGCATAGCCTAAGCACAGCAAGTGGGCGCCGTCCCCCCACCCCCTTCTGCCCCCAGGTGAGCACCCCCCCTTCCTTCCAGGGATGCAGCCAGCCAAGCCTCAGGTGCCAGCCCTGCCCCCGCTCCTCCTCAAAACTCAGGCTGCAGGGAGACTCTCTGCACGTCCTCAGAGGCACCTTCCTCCCCACCGCGCCCGCCAGGTCATGCAAAGGGGCAGTGGGGGTGGGGGCAGACAGAGACAGGTGGGGGAAGTGGACCCACAGGTGGAGACAGGTAGCAGGAAGGGCGGGGGAGGGGAAGGCTCTGGCCCCCACCTCCAGGGAGGAGGAAGACCCAGGGCATGGGGGGAGGGCAGGGGTCCCTTGGGGGCAGTGCCTGGGGGGGGGCAAGCAAAGGGAGGGGGAGAGGTGGGGGTGGGGGGCAGGAAGGACCCCCCCCTCAGCCTACCTGCCCAGGCAGAGGCCGCCCAGCAGCACCAGCAGCACCAGCAGGAAGGCGCCCAGCACGGGGACCGCCATGGGGTGGGGGGCGCAAGGGGGCGCGCTTCAACCGCCCGTCACCGGCGGCGCCTGGGGCGGGGCCAGCGGGAGCGCGCGCGGAGAAGGCGGAGCCAGAGCTCGCAGCTGTGCGGCGCAGCCATAGGCGGGCGCAAAGGAGGGGCGGAGCCAGGAAGCCGCGCCCCCACCCAAGGAGGCCCCGCCCCTACAGCCTAGCACCGCGGGGATGGGGTGCAGTCTCGCCGGGGGGGCATCCCATATTTTGGGCAAATTCAGTGGGGGGGGGAAAGTTATTTATTTTTTCCCCTGAAAAGCTCCCGGCGGGCGCTGGGTTGACGCTCCTCGCCTTCCAGGAAGTTTTTCCATGGTGATCCGTATTACGCATGCGCGGCGAAAACTCGCCTAGAGCATGCTGGGAAAGCGAGTTCTCTTGCTTGGACTGCGCGCAAGAGGAGCCGCCTACTATCGGTAGGACGGCGTTTGTCAATGGAGGTGACGCGTGGCTTACTGGAGGATTCTGGGAGTTGGTCCATGCACATTCAAGGGCCCAAGGTTGAGAAAGAAGAGCTACATGACCCCGTGGGGCCAAAAATCAGGCGTTGTCCTGATTTTTTTCTTTTGTATTTATTTATTATGAAATACATTTGCTGCCCATCTCCTGTTCAACATGTCGTGCAGCCCCTTTCCCAATGAACGATGGTTGGTCGCCCAATCAGATGTTTAGATGGGATTTGGCAATTTTGCCCGGGGGATTGCCGAGGTCCCATGACGGATATGGCACAAGAAGAAGATGATCCTTCCCAGGGACCTGGGGTGGGCAGGTGGTACAGGTAGTCCTCACCTTACGACCACAATTGAGTGTTTTCCTACTTGAAAACCATCATGGATCCGCTGTTAGACCCCTTGCAATTTTCATACCGAGCAAATAGATCAACGGATGATGCTGTTAATATGGCTCTGCACTACATCCTACAACATCTTGAGTCTCCAAAGACCTATGCAAGGGTCCTTTTTGTAGACTTTAATTCAGCATTCAATACCATCATTCCAGACACTCTTCTAACTAAGCTAAACCAGCTACAGGTACCGGAACAGACTTGTAAGGGGATCACAAACTACCTAACAAACAGGAAGCAGCAGGTGAAGCTAAGCAAGATCACATCAAATACCTGTACAATTAGCACAGGGGCCCCCAAGGCTGTGCTCTCCCACTTCTCTTCTCTCTGTATACCAATGACTGCATCTCCAATGATCCATCTGTTAAGCTACTGAAGTTCGCAGATGACACAACAGTGATTGGTCTCATTCGAGACAATGACGAATCCATATAGACGAGAGGTCGAACGACTAGCCTTGTGGTGCAACCAAAACAATCTGGAACTGAACACACTCAAAACCGTAGAAATGGTGGTAGACTTTAGGAGAAACCCTTCCATACTTCCACCTCTCACAATACTTGACAACACAGTATCAACAGTAGAAACCTTCAAATTTCTGGGTTCTATCATATCGCAAAATCTCAAATGGACAGCTAACATCAAAACATCATTAAAAAGGACAACAAAGAATGTTCTTTCTGCGCCAACTCAGTAAGCTCAAACTGCCCAAGGAGCTGCTGATCCAGTTCTACAGAGGAATTATTGAGTCTGTCATTTGCACCTCTATAACTGTCTGGTTCGGTTCTGCAACCCAACAAGAAAAACACAGACTTCAGAGGATAATTAGAACTGCAGAAAAAATAATTGCTACCAACCTGCCTTCCATTGAGGACCTGTATACTGCAGTAGTCAAAAAGAGGGCTTTGAAAATATTTACAGACCCCTCGCATCCTGGACATAAACTGTTTCAACTCCTACCCTCAAAACGACGCTATAGAGCACTGCACACCAGAACAACTAGACACAAGAACAGTTTTTTCCCGAAGGCCATCACTCTGCTAAACAAATAATTCCATCAACACTGTCAGACTATTTACTGAATCTGCACTACTATTAATCGTTTCATAGTTCCCATCACCAATCTCTTTCCACTTATGACTGTATGACTATAACTTGTTGCTGGCAATCCTTATGATTTATATTGATATATTGACCATCAATTGTGTTGTAAATGTTGTACCTTGATGAACGTATCTTTTCTTTTATGTACACTGAGAGCATATGCACCAAGACAAATTCCTTGTGTGTCCAATCACACTTGGCCAATAAAAAAAAATTCTATTCTATTCTATTGAGCCCAAGAGTTCTGTCGCTAAGCGATACAGTTTTAAGTGAACTTTGCTCCATTTTATGATCTTTCTTGCCACAGGGAATCACTGCAGCTGTTAAGTTAGTAACGGCTGTTAAGTGAATCTGGCTTCCCCATTAACTTTGCTTCTCGGAAGGTCACAAAAGGGGATCATGTGACCCCTAAAGGGGATGACTGTGACCGTCATAAATATGAGTTGCCAAACATCTGAATTTTGATCACATGGCTATAGAAATGCTGCAATGGTCATAAGTGTGAAAAACGGTCATAAGTCTTTTTTTTTTGCCGTAACTTTGAAGTAGTGTGAGAATTTGCAGAAGGAACACCTGACTACCTGCTACAGCTGTTTGGATATCCAGTTTATTTAGGACGGATTCCCAGACACACATACACACAAACACACGAGGCTTGAACAGGCAGCAACAGGCCGAGACCGAGAACAGAAACACCGTTGTCCTTTACACATGGTGGGAAAGAGCCTGTCTCGGCAGCCAAGCAGGGCCTGCCGCACCCACGTCTCGGTCACCAAACCGCAGCCTGGAAAACTACCAACTTGATGGGCTCCAGCGGTGGGTGTAGCAGGATGTCCTTTAAGGTCATAGTTCCGTGTGATAGACGTCGGCCTTGAGCCATTCCGCAGACTTCACGAAGATCCCTTCCATGGTTTTCCAGAAGCTGTCCTGGCCAGAGTAAGTCAGGCCGTGAACTTCCCTCTGCCCGTGGATGGGCCGGCCATACTGCTCCCCGGTGACTGAAAGAAGCACTTCGGTGGATGCATGCTTGAACCGCACCTCGCTCTTCCTCTCCCAATACTTGCCATTGCACAGGACGGTCCAGTCATCCAGGAAGTCCCCCTCACCATCCTTCCCAAACGCGCTGACCTCCTGGAACAGAGAGCACCTCTTTCAAACACTATGCAAAGAGACGGGGGGGCTGTCTCAGAGAAAGCCATAAGGCAAGGGTGTGTGTGTGAATACAAGCAGTGAAGGAACAAGCGTGTAACAAGGAACATTATCCAAAGCACCCGAGGGCAGGACAAAAAGCCATGGGTGGAAGGTGGTCAGGAGATGATCCTGGAACTAAAGAGGAATTTCCTGATCTGAGAACAGTCAACCTGTGGAAGGACTTCCCTCCAGAAGCTGTGGGTGCTCCATCATTGGAGGCTTTCAAGAAGAGACTGGACAAAGATTTCTCCAGGATGGTATGAGGACCCCTGCCTCAAATAGACTACCCATGTTTCCCCGAAAATAAGACCTTGCCTTATATTTTTTTGAACCCTGAAATAAGCGCTTGGCCTTATTGCCATGCACTCAAAAGCCTGATTGGGCTTATTATCAGGGGATGTCTTATTTTGGGGGAAACAGGGTACATGACCTTCAATATCCCTATAATTCCAGAAGGGAGGGAGGGAGGGAGGAAGATGGGAAAGAGGGAAGATGAGAGAGAGGAGGGAGGGAGGAACCCAAAGGAAACTTTTCCCAAAAGGCAACCGGACTTGAAAATGTTTCACTTCTCATCCAAGAAGCTTTTTCATTTCTTGGGGCAAGCGGAGGGGTGGGGGTGGGAGGAGAGAAGCAATGGGACATTCATGAGAGGAAGATTCAATCTGGAACTAATGAGGAATTTCCTGAGAACATTTAATCAGTTGGAATAGCTTAATTCTGGAAGCTGTGGGTACTCATTGCTGGAGGTTTTCAAGAAAAGAATGGACAGCCATTTGTCCAGGGTGATCTGAGGATTCCTGCCTTGAGGAGTGGGTTGGAGACCTCTGAGGTTCCTTCAAGCCTCTGATGGCTCAGCAGACTAAGTCTGTCTGTTATTAACACAGCTGCTTGCAATTACTGCAAGTTCAAGTCCCACCAGGCCCAAGGTTGACTCAGCCTTCCATCCTTTATAAGGTAGGTAAAATGAGGACCCAGGTTGTTGGGGGCAATAAGTTGACGTTGTATATAAATATACAAATAGAATGAAAACTATTGCTAACATAGTGTAAGCCGCCCTGAGTCTTCGGAGAAGGGTGGGATATAAATGCAAAAAAAAAAAAAGTTGACTCAGCCTTCCATCCTTTATAAGGTAGGTAAAATGAGGACCCAGATTGTTGGGGGCAATAAAAGTTGACTTTGTATATAATATACAAATGGATGAAGACTATTGCTTGACATAGTGTAAGCCGCCCTGAGTCTGTGGAGAAGGGCGGGATATAAATTCAAATAATAAAAAAAAAAGCCTTAGGATTCTATGAAATACACTCCAGAAGCAGAAGATCACCCCAGCCCTCCCCAGATCTAGGGAGTAAAATAAGGGAGTAAGCGAGACTCCCTTATCCTTTGCTGCTGCAGCAGTGGAGTTGCTTCTACTGAGCTGGAAGAAATGAGAGAAGCAAAATAGAAATCTTGGACTGCAAAATTCAACAGAGGAAGCCAGCCCTTTCTGTCAGATCAACAGGGTGCATGGTTCGCTCAGCTTGGGTTGGCAAGGACCCCTACCAGAGCCCTGGACAGGAGCCAAGTAAAGGGAGGGGTGTTGTCTTTACCCTAAGATGGCAGCTTCCCACATGCCAAGAAAGGAACCTTTGACCACTGAATCCAAGCATGGGCTCATAGAAGCAAGTGACTTATAGAATCCAAATTTTTTTACTACCGGTTCTGTGGGCATGGCTTGGTGGGCATGGTGTTGCTTGGTAGGTGTGGCAAGGGAAGGATACTGCAAAATCTCCATTCCCATCCAACTCTGGGGCCAGCCAGAGGTGGTACTTGCTGGCTCTCTGAATTGCTCAAAATTTCCACTACTGGTTCTCCAGAACCCGTCAGAACCTGCTGGATTTCAACCCTGATCCAAGCCCAATTTTATTATTCATTCATTTACTCATTTAATACAATGCCCATCTCACTCCACAAAGCAACTCAACGTTTAAAAATGAATCACCAGCTCACAAGGGCTGAAGGCTGTTGCTTGCCAGCCATTCGTGGTAACCTGGTGCCTCACCTGATTGCCTGAAAGGGGAGAGGTGAAATGGTGGCTGTGCAGGTTGCGGCCTGTGTTGATGTGGGTCAAGCGAATTGTCTGCCCGCATTGTACTGGGGTGCCTCTTTCGCAAACGGCAGACGACTTGCCCCGGACTCGCCAGTAGCTGTTGCTATCGTCCACACTCGTGACCCCGGTCACAGACTGCTGTCCACTGCCTGGTCAAACAGAGAAGAACACATGCAGGTGACTTTGACCGAGCCAGCTCATTCAAACTCCATTTTGCCTGTTCACCCTGCAAAACGCTTCAGTGACAGCGATGAATGTGTTAAAAACAGAATCCAGGGGGGTTTTTAATAGCCTCTTTTTGTTTAAGTGTTCAAGCTCTCTGGCCCCCAACTTCATCAGAGAAACGGCGGTCCCTCTCGAGAAAAGGTCTTACAATCGGGGAAAGCTTCCTGCTCAGCAATGAAAATTCAGTCCTTGCTGTGGTTGTGAAGATGATGATTACAAGTAGTCCTTGACTTACAACAACAATTGAGCCCCCCCCCCGATTTACATTGCTAAGTGAGACATTTGTTTTGCCCCATTTTATAACCTCTCTTGCCCCAATTGTCAAATGAATCCCTGCAGTTAGTTGTTAAGTTAGTAACATGAATCAGGCTTCTCCATTGACTTTGTCAAGAGGTCTCAAAAGGAGGTCATTTGACCCCGGGGACACCGCGACCATCGTAAATATGAGGCAGTTGCCAAGAATCCAAATTTTGATCATGTGACCATGGGGATGCTACAATGGTCGTGTGAAAAAGAGCCCTTGGTCACTTTTTTCAGTGCCGTTGTAACTTCAAGCGGTTACTAAATGAACAATTGTAAGTCAAGGACTTTGTCACTGAGGCCAGCAAGTGATTGTGGGGCTGTGAAGCAGTTGGGGAGGGCGAGAGACCCCTCTCAAAGGAGGGTCTGGGGTCTGGACCCCGGCTGGAGAGACAGTCAGGCCTCATGGTGGTCTGGTAGGGACAGGAGTGCCCCTGAGCATATGCCGACCGTACACCGCCCCTCCAAGCGACGTATGACTGGTCCTCTCACTTACGACCATCACAGCATCCTCACAGTCAACATTCAGGCCGTTGTAAACCAGTCGCAGCACCCCAATCACCCTCTGCGACCATCCCTGCTGGCTTCCGACAGGGGAAGCTGGATCCGCGTAATGACCCCGTGATTCACTTAAGGACTCTGTGATTCACTTAACGGCCATGGTTAGCCTCACTTAGCAACGGAAATTCGGATCCTAACTGTGGTTGTAACTCATAATGACCCTTGCGGCCAAAAACAAAGTCCGTGAAGCAGGCTGGGAAGGCGAGAGAAGCCCCCCAGCCCCACCCCGCCAAATAAGGGGTCCGGGGCTGGAGACTAGGACGGCCCTCCCTCCCGGTGGTCCTACGAGCCGCTTCCGAAGGGTCGAGAGCTCCCCTGAGCATGTGCAGAATCCTCTCACGGCCCCTCTCCCCTGCCCCCCCGCCCTAACCGAAGACCCCGGGTCGTACCGGATCCGTATCGAACGTCGTGCGAATGGAGGCGGACGCCGTGACGCGGGTTGAGCAGTTTCACCACCGAGCCGCAGGTCACCGCGCCGGCCTCGCCGGCCTCGCCCGCCTCGCCCGGCCCGAGAAGTAGCAGCAGCGCCGCCGCCGCCACCGCCGCCAGCCTCATCCTCCGTCGCCGGTCGAGTCTGACAGGAAACCATAGAGGCGACACCGCGCAGAGGGGCCCAGGAACTTCCGGACCATTAACTTCCGGCCCAACGTTTTCCCCTCATAACCACAGAGCGTTTAGGACAGAGCGTCCCTCTCGTCGCCGAAGGCGTTGTCGCACCGCCCCGGATGTCGCGCCGCGGTGCTTCCGGTTGTCCCGCCCCCTTAGCGTCGTCGTCGTCGCCGCTGAGGGAGCTGCGAGGCCTCCATTTTCCCCGACTGAGGTGAGGCGGACCGGCGCGGGCCGGAAGCCGGGGCTCCCGGATAGAGGGTCCAGGAGCGCCCGCCAGGCCTCTGGGCCACGATCGAGGCGGCCCGGCCGGGGAGGAGTCGGAGGCGGGGAGGGCGAGGCCGGGAACGCCGCTGTGCCGCCTCCGCCGATTGCGTAAGCCTCCCCTCCCCCACGCCTGAGGGGTCTTTCGGCTGGGCTTGGCAGCGGCCCCCGGAACCCCTCCTGCTGGGCGGCGGTATGCGGGGGAGGGAAGTGGCGAAGGGCTGCCCTTCTTTCTTTCCCTCGATCTTCCCTCCCGGGCCCCAGACGAGAGGAGGAGGGAGGGTGGTTGGAGGGCCTAGTGTGGCCGTGGGGGGAGGGGAAGCTGGCACAATAAGCGGCCCAGAGTGATTGGCTGAGATGGGGGAGGGAGGGGGGGGAGGCACAGGACTTGAACAACAATAGATAAAAATACAGGTAGTCCTCGACTTACGGCCACCAGGGAGCCCAACATTTCTGTTGTTTAAGTGAGACATTCTGGGAAGTGAATTTGGCCCAGTTCTGCCATCTTTCTTAACAGAACCAAATGACAAGAGTAGGAAGGGACCATGGAGGTCTTCTAGCCCGACCCTCTGCTCAGGCAGGAGACCCTTGTGCCATTTCAGACAAAGGGTCGTCCAGTTTCTTCCTAAAAACCCTCCAGCGATGGAGTTCTTGCCACCGTTGTTAAGTTAGTCACACGGTTGTTAAGTGAATCTGGCTTCCCCATTGACTTTGCTTGTCAGAAAGACACGGCAACCGTCATAAATATGAATCAGTTGCCAAGCTTCTGAATTCTGATCATGTAACCCATGGGGATGCTGCAACAGTCCTAAGTGTGAAACACAGCCCTAAGTCACTTTTTTCAATGCCATTAACTTCGAAGGGTCACTAAACGAACAGTTGTAAGTCAAGGATTACTGGTAGATGAATAAGAAGAGGAAAGGGTGCTGTTTGTGGATGAGATTTCCTGCTGCATTTCCAATGTTTTCTTCCAGTTGTGTCAACCAGGTTTCCTGCAGTTGTCCAAAGCTGCTGAGTTGGGGGGAAGGCAGGGAAGTTGAGGATTTGGGGTGCTGGTGGGGGGGGGATTGTTGTGACTGATGGGCCACAAGCATTAAACGTGGCCAGCAATCAGGAATACAGGAGGAATCTTCTTAGAAAAAAGGGCCATGCACACATACACCCTGTTGCTAGGGTTGCGTTACAGGTAGTCCTTGACCATTTGAAGTTACAACAGCACTGAAAAAATGAGTTGTAACCATTTTTCACACTTATGACTGTTGCAGCATAAAATAAAAATTCAGATTCTTGGCATCTGACTCATACTTATGATGGTCGCAGTGTCCCAGGTTCATGAATCCCCTTTTTGCGACAGTCTGACAAGCAGAGTCATTGGGGAAGCCAGATTCATTTAAGAACCTTGTGATAACTCAATAACTGCAGTAAGTCCTTTAACAACTCTGCCAGGAAAGCTCGTAGAATGCAGCCAGTGCCAGTTAACAGTTGTCTTGCTTAGCGATGGAAATTTTATGATCAATTATGGTCATAGGTCAAGGACTACTTGTACCAGAGAGTTCGGCAACACTGCAGAATAATGCAAAAGTTGCAAGAAACCAAATGAGGGGGGGGACTTGGGAGGAGTCCCTTCCATCCTGACATCTCGTTCCTGGATTCTGGAGCTTTTCATCCTTCCTGTATATGCTGCCAAGGTTTTGATGGGAGGGTCTGCAGGAGGCGGTCATGAATTCTTGCTGCTTTCAGCTCAGGTGGGATATTTGAAGATGCAATGGAGCTGCTTTGACAGACACAATCTTGAGCAGACTTTTAAGACCTGTGGACTTCATCTCCCATAATTCTCCCATGGAGGCTGGGGTATTCTGGGAGTTAAAGCCCACAAATTGTATTTGCCAACCTCTGCTTCATCATCATCCTCCATTTTGGGGTCCTTTGTGACCACAGCTCTCCTCTTGCCTCTTCTGCAATATAGGATGAGAATAGTACCGGTACTTCGTTTAGGAATTGTTTCACTTAAACACGGTGGGTGAAGTCTCTTGTATTTTATGAACCCTGACCTGGCATAGTTGGCATTCTGGGGACTGTACTCCAACCTCCCTGAAGAATAGTAAGTAGGAGAAAAATATGCCCTAAAGTCCTTTTTTGGATACTGGGAGTCTACAAAGCTGTCATGACACGGAGGCAGATTAGTAGGCCAGGAAGACCCTTCCCCAACCTGCAGCCCCAGGTTTTCCTTCTTGTGAGTTATAGCCTTAGGTGAATCAATCTTTTGGTCTTAATTCTCCAACTGTAATTCTAGATAGTGTTATTTGCTGATTGTTGCTATTTGTTGTCATTATTTGTTGTGATTTGCTGATCATTAGAGATGCTGAGGTAATTCAGGAAAAGCTTTCTCTAGTTTGGCACTTTCCAGATGTGCCTGAATTTCTACTCCCACAATCCCCTGGCCAGTATGGGGGCAAGTGGGGAAAGGCTTCTGTATTCTGGTACTCAGAGTTGCCCCCAAAAATAAAATGGCTTTGGAGAAGATCATTTGGAAATGCTTTTTTAAGGCTGGCAGAGCAGGGAGGGGCCCTTGCTGGAATAATAAAAGGAAGAATGCAAAGCTCTGTAATTATCATCTTGTTTAGATTTCTAAATTCCTGCTGACTATTATTTGCCTCATAATGGCTGCCAGTTTGATGTAATCATGTAGTAGAGAGTGAGGCTGGCATAGTAGTTAAGGCATCAGGCTACAAACTGGGAGACGCTGAGTTCTAATCTCGCCTTAGGCATGAAAGCTGGCTGGGTGACTTTGGGCCAGTCACTCTCGCTCAGCCTCAGGAAGGAGGCAATGAGAACCTACTTCCAAGAAAACTGCAGGGCCTACAGGTAGTCATTGACTTACAACCGTTCACTTAGCGACCGTTCAAAGTCACAACCGTACTGAAAAAAGTGACTTCTCACCATTTTTCACACTTTTGACCGTTGCAGCATCCCCGCATGCATTTGGATGCTTGACAACTGATTCACATTTACAACGGACGCAGTGTTCCCGAGGTCACTTGATTCCCTTTTGCGACCTTCTGAGGAACAAAGTCCATGGGGAAACCAGGTTCACTTAACAACGCTGTTACTAAAGTGTGGCAAGAACAGTCGTAATAATGAGACAATTCACTTAGCAACATAAATTTTGGGTTCAGTTGGGGTTGTAGCTCGAGGACTATCTGTGCTGCAGGCCAGTAGTCAAGAATGGCTCAAAGGGACCCAATAAAGAAATAAAAATGGGTGCTTGGACAAGATAACAGCAAAGATCCAAGAAATGTTTGCAAGGTGGAGTTGAAGCTTCCGAGGAGGGTTCCATTTTGCCCAGGAAGAAAAGGGGCCCTTGGCCTTTGCTGGCCACTTGGGTGATGGTAGTGATGATGGTGGTGGTGGGAGGCTGAGGTGGAGACAGCAGTGGGGTCCTTGGTGGTTTTGTTGCAGACATTTCCCTACCAAACTAGGTAACATCATCAGTACTACAAGGAAGTGGGGCTTGCTCTCATTTTAACCCCACTCCTGACCTGCATTGGTGACGTTGCCTAGTTTGGTAATGAGACGGCTGCAAAAAAACCACCAAGTTCAGAGGGGCACCAAGGACCCCCCCCCAGTTGAATCCTGAACTACAGGTAGTCCTCAACTTACAACCATAATTGAGTCCAAAGTTTATGTTGCTAAGTGAAAAAATTGTTAAGTGAGTTTTGCGCCATTTTACAACATTTGTTAAGTGAATCACCGGGGTTGTTAAATTAGTAACCCTGTTGCTAAGTGAATCTGGTTTCCCCCTTTGGCTCTGCTGGTCAGAAGGTCGCCAAAGGGAATCACCTGACCCCGGGACACTGCAACCGTCATAAACGTGAGTCAATTGTCAAGCATCCTTCAATATAGGATGAGTACTGCGGGCTTCTTCCGCTGACTGCAATTTGGCAGTTCAAATCTCACTAGACTCAAGGTTGACTCCTCGGAGGTGAGGAAAATGAGGAGCCAGATTGTTGGGGGCAACAAGCTAGCTCTGTAAACCGCTTCGAGAGGGCTGTAAAAGCACCATGAAGCTGTATATAAGTCTTAAGTGCTGTGGCTGTTGCCATCCAAATGTAAATCACATGACTGTTGGCCTGCTACAATGTCTTTAAGTCTGAAAAATGTGCATAAGTCTCTTTCTTCAGTGCCGTTGGGACTTGGAACGGTCACTAAATGAACGGTTGTAAGTTGGGGACGGTCTGTAGAGATGTTCCCTGCCTCTGCTGCCGTGTTTCTGGAACGCTCCCAATGTGGTTCAGCCTGTTTTCGCAGCTCCCTGGCGAGAGGCCATCATCGGTCCTCACGTAGGTTTAGCAACCTGCCCTTTGACTTCCTGCTCTGCTGTAGTCTTAAGCGAAGGGCCGGAGCCAAATGCAGCTCCTAGACTTTGGGGCCAGTGGGGTTGCTCACGACAAATGTAGGGGCGCACCTTTGTTATTGCTGCCATCAAATATGGACCGGCTGGATTTTGTGTGACTTTCAGAGGTGCTGCCCTGCACATAGCCAGATGTGAGATGCTGATGATACGTTGGGGCTCCAGGAACCCGTTGGATTACTGCCACGGTGTCAGCTTCCTTGCTGTGAGGAAGCAGTTTCTGCCTAAGCTACTTAGGGCTGGGGTCAAGTTAGTAGATTTGGGGTAATGTCTACGGGGATTCTCCGTCATCCAGATCACGGTTGTCCCAAAGGTGCTTTTTCAAAAAGGCAACTGGATGTTGTTTTTCTTTGAAGACGTTTCGCTTCTCATCCAGGAAGCTTCTTCAGTTCTGAGAACTGAGAAGAACTGGAGAAGCTTCTTGGATGAGAAGCAAAACGTCTTCAAGGAAAAACAACGTCCAGTTGCCTTTTGAAAAAGCACCTTTGGGACCCTTGGAGTAATGTTCCCATCAGTCCCTTGTTCAGATCACTCCCTGTTAGACTGAGCGCTCCCCACCAAAGGGGGGAAGGATCTAGTTCAGGGGCCTCCAAATTTGGCAAGGTTAAGACTTGTGGACTTCGTCCCAGAATTCCCCGGCTGGCTGGGGAATTCTGGGAGTTGAAGTCCACAAATCCCCATCTGCTGAAGCCAGCTTGATTACAGAGAGGTTGCTCCGAAAGCCCGACGCCCAGTTCAGGTGAGGCTTCCATTGCCTTGACTGAGAGGATGAGGAGGATTTTGTATCAAATCAAGCCTGTATAGGCTCTGCTTCTGAGTCCCTCGAAGCTTCCAGGTTCTCAGAGGTGGTCTGGGACACAGAGAGGCAGAAGAGAGGCTGAGGGGGCTACTGGAGGAAGAGGAAGAGAAATGGTCTACCACAAGCATGGGCCTTTATTAAGGAGGGCTGGCAGTCCTCAACTTACGACCACAATTAAGCCCCAAAAGTAAGACAGTAGTTGTGTGAGTCTGGCCCCATTCTGTGACCTTTCTTGCCACTGTTGTTGAGTGAGTCACTGCAGTTTTAAAGTTAGTAACACGGTTGCTAAGTGAATCTGGCTTCCCCATTGACTTTGCTTGTTGGAAGGTCGCAAAAGGGGATCATGTGTCATTCCAGTTGCCAAGCAGCTAAATTTTGATCACGTGACCACGTGGTCATAAGTCTTTTTTTTTCCAGTACCTAAATGAACAGTGGCAAGTCAAGGACCAGCTGCAATCCAACAGCCTTCATGAAAAGACTGGCTGTTCCGACTGATAGAATTTAGATTTTCCCCGAAAAGATGAGCATCTGGAAATCAATTACACCACTGCTAAATTCTAGACCCCAGCCATAAAACTTCACAATAATAGTTACCTAATCAGGCTTTGCTGTATTCTCAGGTTGTATTTGGTCATGTCTGGTCTTGGACCATAATAAAATATTTGTTGTTCTCTGGGAAAAGTGGACTTGGAACTGCTGGAACATGCTGATCCTTTCCTGTTGTGTACTTGTGCAGTGCTGATTAGGTACTACCTCATGTCTTATTTAGAACATAGAATGGCAGAGTTGGTACGCGTGCCACAGGTGGCACACATAACCATATTGGTGGGCTTGTGAGCTTACCTCCAGCGCGCATGTGTGTGCCGACCAGCTGATTTTCGGGCCTTCTAGGCCCACCAGAAATAAGGAAACAGGTTGTCCCGGTCTGGAAGTTGAGAAACAGGCCATTTCCGGCCTCCAGAGGGCCTCGTGTGTGTGTGTGTGTGTGTGTGTGTGTGTGTAAGGCCGTTTTTGCCCTCCCCAGACTCCTAGAAAGGCTCTGGAGCCTGGGGACAGCAAAAAATGGTCTTCCAGTCCCATTGGAAGTTGGCAAACGGGCCGTTTCTGACCTCCGGGAGGCCATCACGTGCTAGGAGCAGGGTGGGCACATAGAATGGGTGTGGGAATGCACATGTGCGACACCCCCACCCCACCCCCGCTCCTGGCACGCAGTGGGAAAAAGGTTAGCCATCACTATACTATACCATTTCAGACAAATACCTATCCAATCTCTTCTTAAAACTCCCCAGTGTTGGAGCATTTACAACTTCTGGAGGCAAGTTGTTCCACAGATGAATTGTTCTCACTGTCAAGAAAATTTTTCTTTGTTTTAGGTTTAGTTTGTCAATGAGTAAAATGTCCCTGGGAATTCTCATTGGACTTTCTCTCCATTCTCGCCGAGATGCTTTTTCAAAAAGCAGCTGGACTTGCTTGGTTTCTTTTTCCCTGTGAAAACATTTCGCTTCTCTTCTAAGAAGCTTCTTCAGGTCTGGTGGGGAATGGAAGGATTTTTATATTCTTTGCTGCCTCTCTTTTTTTACCAATTCTTTTTTTATTTTATTTCAATCAGCATAACTTTTTTTTTTTTTTTTTTTTTTTTTTTTATTGAAAGAGTTTTAAAAAAAACAAAAACATTTTCCCCCTTTTTTCCCCCTCCCTCCCAAAAAAAAAGACAAAACAAAACACCCCCCTCCCTCCCCCACCCCCGGCTTCCCGGGTCAATCACAAGGTAAAGTCCAATCCAAATAACCACATCC